>NC_063183.1:28803806-29112757 GCF_023159225.1 Perognathus longimembris pacificus | reverse complement strand
TTGAGTGGACTAAATGAGTAGGGTTATTTAAATACACGGAATTGTTCCAAATAGATAATATTAGGAAATACTTGATAGTATTATTATTGACAAAAGCAATTGCCTTCTGTCTTCCCCATGCAGTAGTACCATTTAATTTTGATGCTCAAGTTCCCTCCTGACCCCACATTCCTTACACCGAAAATTATTAGAACATTCATTTCAGAATATTTGACACATGCCATTCACTGTGACAAGCACACAATTTCGTTAAATCTGCGCACCCTTCATCAAAGGTTGGCAGTGCCATTAACTCTATCTTACAGATGGGAGAATGGGCTTCGAAGAGATTTTCAATGCTGCCAGAGCCAATAAAGGCAGCAGTAGAGATCTGGATAATAAATCCAGTTTGGTATAACTGTTGTGTTCTAATTTGCAAGGTCTGTGTCTCTCGCCACCGGCTCAGACCGTTCCCTTGGTGTACTCCATCATCTACACCGTCAACCTGTTCCCACTCAACTTCCCCAGAATGTGAGTTCCACGGCAGACACCCAGTCAGCTCCCCTTCTCAGGGGGACTCTGCTCATGGCAGTGCCCTTTGAACTTTGAAAATTAAGAAAGTGGCATCTTGTGGGCATTACGTAGGGTCTTTTCTCTTTGAGACTATGTCTTACTTTCCAAGACAAAGTGACACTGCTTTGCCTCTGGGTATTCCTGGGAACCACAGCTCCATGTTTTTATAAGTTTTACTTTCCCCCTAGACTGTGAACCCTTCCCATATAGATAACTTGGACTTCTTCTCATGGCCTCTTCAGTCAAGCCCAGAATTTGGCAGTTCTTGAGTACACAGTTGGTAAATCAGTCACTACACGGATGAATATGACTTCAGATTATTTTCTAGAACAGGACTGTGCCAATATATGGAATGTGTGATAGCTACCAGCCGCATATGTTAATGAACTTCAGACGTGTGCTGGTGTGATTGTAGAAAGGGGCTTGTAAACCGCTGAACGTTCAGTAATCTGAAGTTTGGTAGCTGCCCGTGGTGATTGGTGTGCCGGGCAGCACAGTGCTAGAATTCGAGTAGGAGTTCTAAAGGGGTCGTCTTGAGTGAGTCTCACCACATTTCCTTCTCCGTTCCACGCCATCTCATACGCTCGGGCAAGGCCGGGAGCTTGCCCACGTTGGGCAGCAGAGTTTCTAGGACGCTGCAGGGTGTTAGCAATGCTTTTCCATTGGGAAGGAGGCCTGTGAGAGAGGGGCTTTGGCTCTGAGACCTACTCACGTAGCTACAATGGTGACGAGTTGGCAGTCTTCTCAAAGCCGTTTCCAGTCCATGGAGGATAATTTGGGGCCTGAATAGATGCTGAGGTGCTCTCCCGTTCTCTGCAGAGCTGACAAATAGCAGGCCCCATAAGCCACTCTTGGTCTGCCTCCAGCGAGCCCCTCTAGTGGTGTGTACATGGATCTATCTTCCATTTGTTTTCTTACACTGTCATTTGTTCATTTTCTGTCTTGTTCTCATCCCAAGGAATTTCCTTGAGAACCAAACTCCTTTTTGTATTCTTCTCTATTTACCTGGGACTTCCTGTAGCACTTAATGTAAGGAAGAAGGCCAATAAATGTTGGATAAGTGAACAAAGAAATATCAAATGGAGGAATAAGTCAACAGCTCCTATGCTGGCCAGGCCTCCATCAAAGAGGAATGAATCTCCCAGAGAGATGCCAACCTGAGTCACATCGCCCACTAAGGAGCCAGACACGTCTGGACAGAATCCTGTCCTACTAATCGTACAATCACAAAGAAAAGCAGTTATTCACTTCGGGCTATTCCAGTTAACTCAGCTTGGCTAGTTTCAGTGTAGTAGACAGTACCTTCTTGCAATCTACATGAGGAAGTTGAGATCTGATGAATGAAAGCAACACCATATTTTTTAACAGAAGACTTGTTCCTAACAATCTCCAGTGTTCGCTGGAAGATTTTCTCAACCTTCTGAAGTTCTGAACTGAACTTACAAAATCCTAGACGTGGGAGGAACGAAGGCTGAAAATATATTAATTACATTTGTTGATAACCTCCAATCAACCATGACCTTGACAGCTCTAATTTAATTTTGTCTTCGCAACAGAGCTCTATGGTTGCTAGTCTCATGTTCATTTTACCAATGAGGGACCAGAATTTCAGCTAGATTTGGAACCAGAATTTATTTCAGCTCTGATTATTATCAGTGACCCCCACCTGCATTTTGCTCCTAAACCATGTAAAACTGAGCTTTTTCGAAAACACAACACTGCCCCTCGTGGTGAGTTTTAATACTGTAACTTGAGGGAAACCCGTGCCTGCTAACCGAGAGGTGCCATTCACAGGAAAGAAGAGATTATTACCCTCTGGAGAGGGTTGACAAGCGAGTACTCTGATCTGTTGCCTTCTATGGCCATGTTTCCCTCAGTATCATCAAAGAACAATGAAGGTCCATATGCTGTTTTGCTAAGAGAATACAAGAGGGAAATGAATGATGCATTTCATCAGTTTTTCAGTTACCATGTATTTATGAAGCTGATATGAATCAGACACTGCTCATTGTAACCACACAAAGGTAAATTTGTAAGAATTACCTTGGCCCTCCAGAAAAATCCACGGTGACATCTTAGTGGAGGGTGCTAAGGAGTCAAGGAGAGACTTAATGCCAGGGATCATGTCAATGTCTCCACCCAGCTGGGCAAGTGCCAGCTGCTCTTTAGAGGGGGAGTAGGAAACTTGCCCGCTAGGGAAGTGATCAGAGAAGCATGTGAGAGAGTTTTCGGAACCACTAGGAGTCTCATGGAGCCAGATCTGTAAAAGTTGGGTCTAATTATGGAGGGTTTGGTGTTCTCCGGGAAGGATCCAAGTTCTCGCCTCACCTGTTAATAGGGGGGGCAGTCACCGTATGGGGTGTTGAGCGGATGTCGTAAGCTTGATCTTTCGGAACAAGATTTTGAGAGTCAATCGGGAAGAATTGGGTTGGAGAGAAGATGGTGTCAGGAGGGAAGGCGGTGTCAGGAGAGCTAAACCAAAGTCCGTTGCTTCAAAATCTTACCTTAGGAAGAGCCAGGGCCCTTCAGTCATTTCAACCCCTCTCCCTGCCCTACATACCCATCCTCCCCCCACCTCAGAGGGTTAAGTCAATATACAGGTCCAGGGGGAATGGAAATGAGCCACACTTGCTACTCTGGAGACAAATATTGAGGCACACACACACACACACACACACACACACACACACACACACACACCCCTACCTGTGAAATGAATCTTAAGTCTCCAGGTCTTCCTCACTGCAGCACAACCCTCCACACGCAGGCCTGCCTTGCTTCCTTTGTGTTTGCTTCTCATCTCGCCTGAAGGCTGTCCTTTCCACTTGCATCATTTCCCTCATGGAGCTAGAGGCTTCCTACACACTGCTAATACTTCATTGTCATTTCAGCTCTAGTACATCTTTCTCTCAATCATTCTTTAGTGCAGGAGATGTCATCCAGAGGGGTCTGTGGCTTGCATATATGAGTTATGAGTCCTCGTGATTTCAAGTGGGTTACCAAGCCCTTTCCAACAAGAACCGGGCATCTGGTAGCTCCAGTGTGTGAAAAGGACATTATGCATATGTATGCAGAGACACATGCCCTATAGCAATTCAAAAGTGCCACATTTACACACACACACACACAGAGAGAGAGAGAGAGAGAGAGAATACACCATATGCAAAGAGCCCTGAGAACTGTTCTTTGAAAAGAAATTGCCTTAGCATGCATTTTCCTTTTGCTCTTCTCTTTACAATTCCTCACCTTTTTTTTTTCCTGAGTCCATGAAAGGAGAGGTAAATCCATGTTCCATGCCATATGCAACTCTGCACAAGTGCAGGCATCAGAAACTCCTGGGGGGGGGGGGGGAAAGTAGTAAAGCTCATTCTGCATGAGCACATTGGAAGAGACAAAATGGGCAAACCAGATTACTCTGATACTGATAATTTTGCATGAACTATCTAGATTCCAAAGAGTAAATAGAAAGAATTTGTGCATAAAGCTTCCTAGGCCTTCAACATTGTGTACTGTAGAGTATGATAGAGCTGTCACGGAAACTCAACACCTGACAGTGCTGGAGAGTACTCTAACATGGATGCTGCCCCTTGAAGCCATACTGTTTATTGAGACCCCACGGTGGATTCTAGCTAAGACTGGGCTTTGCCTTTCACCTGAATTTCAGTACCCGCTTTACAATTGACTCGTATTACCCTTTCAGTCGTTAGAGTATTCCTTTGTGTGAAGGTGCTAATACCTTCTTCATGGAGTGATTATTAGGATTAAATGAGCAAACATATGGTACCTTTCCAGGACTGCAAGTCAGAAAGTCACACTTAATCCCTAAATTCCTGGCCAAATCACCAAATATGTTACAGGAAATTTAGGGCAGCTAAGTTAACTCCAGTCTTGGTGTCTGGCAAGAGAAGAGTTCAGGCAAGACATGAACATCAGTAAAGATGGCAGGAAAATTTACTAGAAGGGAAATATGAGCACGTGCTACAGGCACGTCCTAGGAAGACAACATGTCCGCCCATCTCAGCCATCTTGTTCCATCTTCCCTGCCCCAGAGATCGATCTTGAGTTAAATAAGTATACCTAGAGTCCTTGAGGAAGATTTTCGGATTGGTGAGTCTCGTTTCTGTTTTTGATAAAGTCACGGAGCCAAAATCTGAGTTCCTTGTCCTTGTTTATTCAGTTGTTTTTCTTTCTTCCTTGTTCTTTTTGAAACCCTGACCGGCCCACCCCCCACTCCAAGTAGGTTTTGGTTTATCAACTCCTGCCATCTGCAAGTTCTATAGGCCACAATTCCTTGAGCAGTTGATTTTCTACTATCTCATGATTACATCAGTGACCATGATGATGCTTACCGAACATAAACATAGCAAGCCTTCAAAAAGCACAGCTTTTATTGTTGTCATTTTGTCAGACATTATTTTGGACACTTCATTTAGATTCAATTTCTTTATTTCTAAAATGGAACTGGTATCCTTCATATATAATATATGTCAGTCTTATTCAAGAAATGTTATCATTCGCAACAATGTGGATGAAACTTGAGAACATATGTTAAGTGAAATGAGCCAGAAATGAAAAGATAAATACTGCCTGATTTCATCTATATGCGGAATCTAAAAATGTTAGATGCTGGGGCTAGGAATGTGGCTTCAGCAGTAGACTGCTTGCCTAGCATACATGCAGCCCTGGGTTCGATTCCTCAGTACTACATAAATAGAAAAAGCTGGAAGTGGCCCTGTGGCTTACATGGTAGAGTGCTTGCCTTGAGCAAAAAGAAGCCAGGGACAGTGCCCAGGCCCTGAGTTCAAGCCCCAGGACTGGCAAAAAAAAGTTAGATGCTAGTGACGGGATAGAATGATAGTTACCAGAGTCTGAAAGGTGAGAGAGATATTAGTCAGAAATATTAGTCAGAGGGAACAAATACTGGAGGTCTTGCATGACCATAGTTAACAAAACAGTATTATATACTTGAAATTTCCTAACAGAGTAGATCTCAAATGTTCTTGCTATGTACTTACACAATTAAAAGTAACTCTATATGAGGTGATGAGTCTGTTAATTAGCTTCATTGTGCTAATCATTTCACCATGTACAATCTGCTCTCCATATTTACAGGTTTCACCTCTGTGAGTTGAATCAACCAAAGATTAAAAATATTTGAAAAGTTGCTTCTGCATTGAACATACACAGACATTTTCATCATCACTCCCTAAATAATACAATATAACAACCATGTACCGTTTGAATTGTATTCATTATAATATGCAGCCTGGAGATGATTTAAAATATGTTTGAGGAGCTACAGATTTTTGTATAGGAGGAAGATGAATGGAGGTGGCGGGAGTCTAGAACCAATCCCCTGTAGGTACCCAGAGATAATTAAATTTGTATATCAAGACATTACATTGTATGTTCTAAATATATAGTTTGTCAGTCAAATCTCAGTAAAACTGGAAAAAAATATAAACATGACTATTAAAAGAAGAATGCCCTATCCTATTCACTTCATATAGTTTTTATGGAAATTGGAAATAGTATATGCTAATGATACTTTGTCAGATGAAGAAAAGCTCAAATAACCAGAAAATGTGATCATTCTCATTGTTTTGGAAGTGCTTAGGTTCTCATCATTACAAGAATTTTTGGAAAAGTTTCATTTGAAGTGGTCATAGAGTTGTTTTCTGATCAATTGAGTTGTGGACTCATTTGTCAATGAAGCCCAGGTCTTGCCTACTTTCTTGGTGGGAAAATCTGCCAATACCTCGTGGGTATACAGTGGAAAGGATTTGGTAATAAGGGCTGAGAGGTGCCATATATAAGGTGGAAATTGCACTTGTTTACAGTTTACAGCATCTGGACTGTTATCATTCCTGGGCTTAAAGTCTTAACATGATTGACCAAGTCCAGTGTGTAGATCACCAGTGGGTAGCTCAGATTCTTGGAGGATCTGCCAACTTTTAGTGCTTTCCTTCCAACAGGGATGGCAGCCTCGTGCCTTTCTCCATCCCCCCTGCACTTAGTAGGAAATAAGAGGATGGGTCTTACAAGTAGGGCAATAGAGTTGGACACTGGGCTAAAGGGTTAAGGATCTTCTGTTTATCATAAGGGCTGCTCAAAACTTTTTGTTTAGTAAATTTCAACATCTGCTCTTTCCAATAATGTAATTTGGAATGGAAATGGAGAGGGCTGGTGGAGAGAAAACCGTTTGTCATGGACTGGCATCTTCAGAAAAACTTGGAATTGACTCAACCTCTGCTAACTACCACCAGTTGTTCTTTGACTTGGTTCAAGTTACTTACCCTCTCTGAGCTTTGCTTGCTGTTCGTACAAATGAAAGTTCTGTGTCTGGCAGAACACAGCTGAAAGATCTGACAAGAGTACTGAGGAAAAGCTAAACAAAAATATACTTCTTCCCTTGTTTTATTATTAACAGTTACTCTTTGACTTCTTCCTAGTTCCCTGCTTTTGCATCTGTAAACTGAAGTTAAACTAGTGGTTTATAATCTTACATAGTTTTGAAGGTAGAGAATGCTTCCCTTCTTAGTGCTACGAGTCAAATAAAAGTTTGCTCCATTCAGGTAGCTGGGGTAAAATAATATTGGGAGATTAAATATGGGAAATTTGATCTAGGTCTTACTGGAAAAGTAAGATTTGATACACAAACAATTATTGACAGAATGAGAAAAGACACATACTCTGATGCTTTGTTAGGCTTCACCCAAGTGATTAGGATAAACTGATCTATGCTGAAGAGAACCAAGATTCTCCTGAGCTGTGTTGGCAAATTGAACAGAGGGCTAACTCCAATGAAGTCTAGCTCTCTCCCTTGAGGCATGTGTGCCTTCCTCACTCCCAGAATAATAAACAGGGGTGTCACATAGCTCCCAAGAGCCCACAGCTTCCCACCGGCCAGTGAGTCACACGAGAGCTTGGAACCGCTCTGTTTTGTTTGCCAGGTGGACTTGCTGAGCATTGAGCTTTGGATGAATAAATGTGGATTGGTGAAACACCTAAAATATGAATGTCTGAGTCTAGAGTCGTATCCTGGAGATTAGAACCTGGTGATATTTTTATAATAGCAATGTTCCAGGAACACTTCCTGAAGATCCCCCAGAGCATGTTTGCAAATGCTGATTATACCTTTTAAGCTTGTGCAGGGCTTTTTCTTGCCTGTTGCGCAGCTGTGTGGGGGAGCCCAAGTCTCTGGGGTCCTGGGCATATGTTCTCTCGCCCTGAGAAAAATCTGGAAGAGAACCCCAAAGGACGCATTGTACCCCTCTCCCAGCCAAGAAAGGGAAGTCTTGCCTGGAATGCTCCCTTGGCCAATGAGCAAAAACGATGAGCTGGGAATAGAGCTTCGTCAATGTATAGTGGGTTAGAATGAAGGGACTTGGATGGATAAGTGGAAATTGCAATTTCCATCTTTGGTCTCTCTCACACACACAGACTTTCCAAGCCTTTATAAATCAAAATCCAACTAAAAAATCTGGTGCAAATCACAGACCTTCTGTTGTTAGAGGATAGGATAGGAGGTCAAACGCATGACAAACACAAACACATAAAACTCACAAACTGTCCAAGGAAGGTTCTTGGATTTCGGATTGAAAGCCTTAGGTATCACTTTATTATTCAAAGATTTGGGGACAAAATGTTGAAAGGAACATATTTATATGTGGCACAAAGCGAGCCTCTGGCTTCTTGGATTTAATACTTTCATTTGTACAAAACACCATGACACAAGTTTGGATTGATCCTTGTCTTGCAAATAAGTCTCACCTGTTTTATTGAGGGCAGTTTCTGAGTTTTAAAAATCCAATTTTCCTTCTAAATGTCACAGCTGTTATTCCTCTTCTCAGTACTTCTGCTAAACTCAGTGCTTAGCTTACATAAACTATAGCCAGGCGCCAAATATGTCTGGATAATGCAGAAGTTTTTCTCATTAATGATCTGAAGATAACCTCTGTTAATTAACTTTTAAATTAACTCTGGGCTAGGTACATTAAAATGAACTGGTCTCCTTGAAAATATGTACTCTTAGACCCCCCATCTCAGACTACTGATTTGGAATCTTGAAAGTCAAAGAATCTATATTCCTCTAAACTCTCCAAAATTTCTTATTCACACTCACATAGGAAAACCTCCATGTCCTCAAAATGTGTCCCAATAATTTCTGTCTCTAGGAATAGTAATACAAACTAATGATATTATCCTAAGTGATTCTTTTGTTTTGGAAATGTTATGGTAATACAGAGTTGAGACTTTTGGTAAAACTTGCCTATATGCTACTAACCTTTGCAATCTTCCTTTTATTATTATTATTAAAATGCAAGAGGATGATTGGCTGTGTTTGGCCATTGCTCCATGTGACCGTCTAGGGTATAAACTATAAAGTGTTCTCTGTGGTCTTCATTTTCAAGGGCTCTCAGGTATACTCTTATTTGACTTGTTTTGGTTTGGTTTTTCTTCTTTTGGCAGAACTTGGGTTTGAACTCGGAGTAGTCTGCTTGCTAGGCAGGAACTCAACTGCTGAGCTGTGCCTTCAGCCCCCAGACTCTTGCTTTAATAGTTAAAATACATGTATTCCTGTCCTCAAAGGATTGTTCCTCTAGTTCTGCTTTGTATTTTAAATATAGAACCATCCAGCGTATTATTCCGAAAGAACACTTTAGCAGATGGTATATATAAAACGAATGTCTTCTCTTCACATCGCGCAGTCATATTAACTAGTAGAACAAAAGCCCATAGAAAGAATAAGCCCACAGAAGTCTGACACCTTAATTTCAAAATATCATAAATTGTATATATCCATGTATGTGTGTATATATATATGTATATAGGTGTGTGTGCAAATAGATAAATTATCTGAGGTAAATAAGTAAAGCAAAGCTGTTACTTTGAATTAAGCTACTGAAATTGTGCTTGCTGCCTGCACACCCTGCAACCACAGAATGACCCAGAAGCTCATAAGAGTAGTTGAAAGATCCCAGAGTTGATCCATTGTTGCCCAGTAAACTCTCCTCTCCAGACCTAAAAACCTCAGGTTTTTTTTAAGTTGCTACAGAGACAGCCTACTGATACTGTCTTCAAGGTAGATACTTCAGATGCACCCTTGGCTTCCTATTTCATGTGTTTCCATATACCACTTAAGATCCTTCTATTCAAGTTGTGTGGTCAGGGCAAGATCAATCCAGCTTGCAGAGCTTCACCCCAAGGGCAATGGAGAGAGCTTACAGACTTCCCTTGATTAGGACTAAGGGTACTCCTGGTATCCTACATTCTTATACAGCACGTAACCAAAGTCCACATGTCCTCAGCTACCACCGTGTGGCATGTAGCAGGCCCTCAGATTTGAAGTCAGCTAAGCAATGCTTCATTAAAACTGGATTCGCTTCCTTTCCCTCCACAGAGAATATGTCCCTATTTATTAAACTACCTCTGCACTCTACCATTATTTTTTTCATGCTTGTATTCATGAATGGCCTGGTCTCAGTAGGAAAATACAGGTAGAGATCAATAATGAGTCTCTTAGTTAGGGCAGAGGAAAAAAAAATTCCTTGGCACATCGCATTTGTCTGTTTATAAGAAGTCTTATCATTAAAGCAGCAGTAGGCATTCAGAAACCAGGCTTGCTACAGTGCTGGACAAACATATTAAAATAATCGTCCATCACACTCTGTCTCATAAATGTTTTCTTTTGACTTTTGGCAGAATCTCCAGCCTGTGCAGATGTCAGTCGACATGGGAATACTGAGACCGGCAATCTAAGGATTTTTCGCATTTGCTTGAAGTGGTAAGATTTAAAAGTTATCACAAAGAATGACATTAAATATCACTGGGTTCTAGCTGTTTACATTAGATGTGAAAATGAAATAGCTTAGGTTTAATCTTTTTGTGTTACTTTGTGAAACCATAGTACACTTAAGAGAAATTCCTAATCCATAAATATTGAATATGGTATTGTTGCATTAGGTAGAAATAGGGAAACAATAGAATATTTAGATTTCTTCACATTTTTACAGTGGGACCAAGTTGGCAAATGTTTTCTACTTGGGGCAATAAGTCTATTTCTATTTAGAAGGAGTGTCATTAGGAGAGCACAGGGAGGCATAGATTCTAAAATCAAATGAGCGTATGAAAGGGGAATTGACTGTTGCTTATTTGGTAAGAGGTAGTCACGTCCTGAACATGGGCACCAAGATTAGATTCAAAGAAAAGAGTCAGTGATTGCATGAAGTGAAGAAGGCCTGGTGTCTTATATTAAACATGGCCTTACAATTCTGTGGATTTTCAAAAGATGAGTTTGGGCAATTTCGTATTCCTATTTACTCTTCTATGTATATTCCTCCCAAATTACCTTGTTACTTTATTCACTTACATTATTGCAGTAACTTTTAGTTTAACGGCTTGTGTTCTATTTATGGAACAATGGAAGAATGATTGTGAAATAGCCTGGACGATGCATTACTTAAACTGATACCCGAGATTGACAATATAAATTCACACTTTTATACAAATAACAGTGAGTGAGAATACCATTATGGTTTCTTTTATCTGAACATCACATTCCTCTTGAAAACTAAATAACTTGGCAATTGAATTTCATGATTCATTTCATACTTTAAATGGACTTTCCAGGAGCTACCAGCAAAACCTTGGACCCATCCATAAACCAAATTTTCCTCATCTGTATATGGAAAGTAAGAAACCATCCGAACTAGAGAGTCATTACATCTCAGTAGCTTGAAAGCCAGAGTTAAACTCAACAGGGATCTTTTTAGAATACCAAGTGACTTAAGGGAGAAAAGAAATGAAAAGTTAGGGGAATGTGATTGTCTTTGATGAAATCATAAACTTCTCTGGAAGGGACCTGTAGGCCACTTCGGTACCATACAAGTCATCTTTGCCCTGTAGGACAAAGAATGCTTTCGGTTACCGAGAACGGAAGCCAGTATCTAATGCTAAGTTGATTTGCATCATGCAAGAAACTAGAAAATTTCTTTCAAAGCATGAACCAAAGACAAGACTGAATCCTACCTTACTGCT
This sequence comes from Perognathus longimembris pacificus, assembly GCF_023159225.1. NCBI lineage: Eukaryota > Metazoa > Chordata > Mammalia > Rodentia > Heteromyidae > Perognathus > Perognathus longimembris. The sequence continues at coordinate 29,101,165 of NC_063183.1, read as the reverse complement.
GTGACATTAGGACACTCTGTGAACAAGGAAGAATAAATAGGTCCAGAAGAGCAGAGGGGAAAGCACTGGCTTAGAAATTAATGGACCTCCATGTTAATCCTAAGACCACAGCTGACGAAGGGAAGTTGTTTTGTGGTTTTTTTTTTTTACTATCTTTGCTTCTGAGGTGTTTTTACTACATTTTGCTTCCCTCTTAAATGTCAGGCTTTAAATTTTAGTCTGTAAAACAAGTTTCATATTCATTCTATTCTTCTGTAGACTTACCTGGAGAAAAATAAATAGTAGATGAGAGGAGCTTAAAATCACTGCACAGGATTTAGCCTGGCTAGAAAGTTGATCCTTCAGGAATAGCACTTGTCTGATTTGAATGCTCTATCAGAAAAAGTGTCTTTAGTCAAGAGGCACATATCTTCACATTGAAAAACAGCTTACTCTTGCTCTCAGTTCTCATCCACTGGCTTTCTGAAGTACATGATGATAGCCACAGAAGGTCATTTAGTATGGCTTGCATCTGAATCTCTCCTTGTTGTTGTTGTTTCCCCAGCACTGATTCCAATTTCATTGTCCTAGACTTATTGCAGAAGGGGAGCAAGATTTACAATGCGATGCCTGTCAGCAGATGGGTGGGAAAGGGTCCTTGGGGTTGAATTTTGAGATATATTTTCTTTCTCATACCTTCTTCCTCTCATTCATTTCAGATGTAGACTTTTTACCAGACCAGACTCTGCTTCTATCCCTGTCTCCTGTCCTCACCAACCCCTACTGTCTCCTTTCTCCTCTCCTTTACACCTCAGAAAGTCCTTTGCTTGTTTACAGTTCATGAGTTTTCTTAAGCTATTGACCCACAGTTCTCTGCTTCCATAAATTCTACTTTAAGTGTTTGATCTGTAAGACAAATACACCCTCACAGGCCTGAGTTTACTCTCTGAGTCCATTTCATTACATATGTTGTAGACAATCAATATGAATTGGGAGAGAAATGTCTTGGGTCAAAAAACACAATTTGCTTGAACACACTGTAGTGTTTGTTCCTACAAAGAATCATTGATCATATGACCTTAAACCAAAAAAAAACCCATAGTTATTAAAAATATCTAAATAATAATCAGGAAACTCCAACAATTATACCTGACATAGAAAATCATCCAGACCTCCCACTGCATATACTAATGTTAGAAGCAATCAAAGAGTATGAATAATAGATGAAATTAAGCATAGTGGTCCAAAATTTATCCAGAATGCTAGAGAAGAATGTTAATGGATATGGGTCAGAGAAATTGGCTGACATAGGAAATATCAACCAGAAGTAGCATTCATTTTATTTCTGAGGCATAAAATTTTCATACTATTTCAAGGTTACCCATATGGAGTTGGTTACCTATGTGCACCCCTAATGGTACCCTTTCCCAAGGGTATTCTTTTATGGCCCCCAAGTACATGAACACAGCATTTAGACTTTCTTTGATTATTAAAATCTGCTCACGTATCTACGCATCTATTACACCTTCTTTGATTATTAAAAGCTACCCCCATGTCAATGACTCTATTCTCCCCAAAGGAAAAAAAAAATACTAATGATCTCATAAAGTCTGGTCATGGCTCGTGTCCTATTAGAGCCTAATTTAAACCTTGGGGACTCAAAACTCTGAGACTAATCTGCAAGGGTAACCAAGGAAGAATAAAGTTCAGTATGTGAAATGTGGATATCAGATGCTTCACCGGGATGTCTGTGTGATAATAGCTGACCCAAGTTGTCAGAAAATAAGTTTGTAGTTACCATGGCAGAAGATACTTCCAACAACTCAGTGAGCCATTTTCCTCAGGATCTGGCTGGTGTGAATACGTTATATTGACAGTGTTCCCAACTGGAAAGGCCATCTTACTTCCCTTTTCTCTGCAAATCCAAATTGGAAGTGAGAGGTCGTAAGCAGGGAACTCTCCTTACGACCATTCCCAGGAATGGGATCCTACAATGATAGAAACTGAGAGGAATTCAAGAGAAGCTGTCTAGTGTCATAGCCGTTTTTATTAGCATATCACTGAAACTCCAGAAACGGAAGGAATTTTCCATTCTAGCCACCCACTGTTACTTTGCAACTGGTCACAATGATCTATCACTCAGGCATTTTTAGTGCAGTAAAGTCAATAGAGAATTTTCTTCTTTTATATTCACAATTTTACATCTGACAAAATGTCATTAGAGCACCAATGACTTATGGAAAATTGGGACAGACTGATTGCCTTTGATTAAAAACAATCTTCATATCACTGAGGGATTCTACACAGTTGAGGGGGAATGGTAAAAATGCTTTTTAATAATGTCTGTTGTCTTATCAGCCATCTGCAAAAAAAATTCTCATTAAGTATCTAAGGATACATGATAAAGGATGCATTATAAAAATATATTACGAAGGCACAAATGTGATTCTAGAAAACATGAGGGTATTAAAATAGAATATTTGTTTGCTTTGGAATATATTTGGCTAGGGAAACTGGAAAACTCACATTGTCTAAGTATTCTGTGATTTTTATCCTAACAATAGGAAGGAAGACATGCAGGGCCTTCCTGTCCTTAGTTAGAGTCACCTGGCTAATTTAATGGAAAAAGTTCACGAAAACACAAATAAAGCAAGGATAAGATGATAAAGATTATGGGATTTTTTAAGCTGGGAAATGGAATCTCCAAGGCAGAGCAGTATTTGAGGGACACTGAGTGATTTGCGTTCTAGGAGTTGGAGAATGGTTAGAGTTGAAGCGTTGTCAGAGGGCGTGATCCGGAAGAGGAAGGAGTCAGCGTCAGAGAGTGGATTCTTTAACATTGAGATTTGTGGGGCTACTGTTGTGACTACGAGCTCAAAGGTGTGTGTAGCCATGGATGTGAATAGCTCAAGAAAGATGGCTGATGGACTCCCTAGAAGAACAGGAAGTGTAAGAACTGGGGAGACACCGTATTTGGCCAGTCATAGCACTGGCTATGAGAATAGCCAGAATGTCTGTAGAGGAAGAGACAATGACCGGGAGCCACGCAAAACTAGAAGGCATGATTGAGAACACGGGGGTTTCATTGATGAAGACAGGAAAATGTGTGGATGTAGTTTGGGGGAGCAAGGAGAACCCCACCCCACTGTACACTTAGGGGCCTTGCCTAGAGCGAGCAGGAGAGTTAAGCTGCCTCTGGTAAAGAGCTCCAGTGTGGGGTGGCAAAGTTGGGGGTACTTCTAGAGCAAGAGGTGAAAGGGAAGTTTCCCAAGGAAACTGAAGTGGAACAGATCCAAACCCTAAGGGTTTAAGGACATCTGAAAACAATAACTGCTCTCCATTCATACCCTTTAGAACAGCTCTTCCCTTCTCTGTGGGAAGGAGAAAGAAACATCCATATGAAATCAATATGAATATACTTAGGGTGACGGGGAGTGACACGGCCCAGGAGGACCATCGGGGTCATTAGTGAGCCATGAGATTATTTCTCCCGTGCACTTGCAATGCGGAGATATTACAAGGATTGTCAGGTGCACTATGTCTGTACTTTTTATGTGAAGTGGTTGCGATGAGTCAGAGAAGAGCACATGCTTTAGATGAATGAACTTCTCTTAACAGTTCAAGTTATCCATTATTCATTCTTCCCTGTACCGCTGCTTATTTCTCCATTCCAAGAGAAGATTCAATCTTGTTATATCCTCGATCTCTCTTCATCCTTTCCCTACCACCTGCAGCTGCGGAGGCTGTGTGATGTAGAGGCAGACGCATGAGATGTGACGTCAAAGGACTGGTATTTAAAGTCTGACTTTGCTACTTACCACTTACACCCTACTGAAGAATTTACAGGTGTGCTCTTTCTTCTTATCATATGATGGCTCTATTAACCTGCCTTAATGACTTCAACAGTGCTCAGCACTTAGAACTAGTGGACTCTCAATTCACTGGTAAACACTAGTGATTTTTACTCATCGTCTTGTTTTTGGTTTGGGCTTCAGGCACTGTGTTAGGATGATGCTGTGTGCTTCATGTGTCTCTGGTCTCAACTGCCTCATTGTTCTGCTTGAGCAATAGTTGCCGTCAGTTTCTACAGCAATGGCTGTGTACTGTATACAAAGTTTGCTTTGCTATGGGCTGGAGTGGGGCTAGGAGTCTCTCTTTGATAATGAGGATCTGAAGGAAAGTTGCCATTGACGTGCATGACAAGTAGTAACTATAACGTTGAGGAGGAAAGATACTGGGGATCAGCTGATGGTATAAAGTTTCCACAGAGCAAACCTCTAGAGATGTCCACATTACGCAGAACTTCCAAGTGATAAATTAGCATACGGTGGTCTTTTCTAGAATAGTATCCATCAGTCAGTTCAGTGAAATAGGATTCTTTTGTTTTCACGTAATTTGAGATATGTTCATTCACAATATGTAATTTTATTTCACAAATAATCTTCCTTAGCACCGAGACAGAACGGAATGTGTAAGAACAAAGAGGACAGAAAGAGGTCAGTAAATGGCAAGTTAATACTACAATGATCCACTCGTTGGTTGTTGCTTTGCTTTAGAGAATGAAGATCAAGGATCAAGGAATTTGATGTTAAATCTTTCCTACTTGAAGACTTTGCCTGTTTCTCTGTGCCTGTTTCTCTCATTGAATATTAGCAGTTTTGCTCAGCTGCCATTGAATTTAAGACCTTTAAGATCTTTTAAGTGATGAAGGAAGTTCAAGGAAACACCAAGACAGTAGAGACAATTGAAACAGCTCAGGTTCTTGCCTGGTGGTGTCTTTTCAAAACAACTAGGTATTTCATGTCATTAAATTAGAAGTGAGCAAGAGAGAATACATTCTTCCAGGCTGTCTGCACGGTCATCTTTTCACACTCCATTAGATGCTTTATTCAGCTTTTGTATTCAGACTGTATTGTATTTTTCTGGTGCTGGAAGGAAGTTCAATAAGGACATGATGAATGTCCACATTAAACCGGGTCCCCTCCCCTTTTAATTAAGTTCATTTAAATTTAATTTTTGTAATTTTACCTCAGTAACATCTGACTCCAGATGTTAGATGCACTTTTTCCCTATTTCTGCTTCCACGTAATTGTACCTATAAGAAGATTTATAGTTTCAAGAGACATTTTGCAGGCTTTCAGAGCCTTTGGGCATATGTTTCATGGGTGACTGGTAACACGAATGATAAACATTCCAAAATGTTGTTCTGGCTCCCTAGAATATTTTTTTAATGGGATACGTTATTTCTATTAGCTTGAACTTTAAACAAATAATCATCTTAAGGGAAATATTATCATCAAAATAACTCAGTTGAAACAGAAGGCCAGCCCTCGAAAGACATTGAGAAGAGAAGAACTATGGGGGTAAAGGAGCTTTTTAACAAAGATGCCTAAACGAAGGTGAGGATCGGCCTTTTGTTACAGGTAAAGGCCAAGGGCAGAGTTGCACTGTGACTTGGACTGTTGCCACGTGCCTTGCAGAAGGCTCAGTCAATCTCTTCTGTCCAGGAAATATGTAAATCTAGCATGCGATAAAAAAAACCACAACACTCAGATTAATAAGTATTAACACTAGCACCCCTTGCTTTACAGACCAAATAGGGAAGGGAGAGCTCTAGTTAGTGCAAGTGTGGCCTTGGAGGTCGATTCCCTCCACTGAGAGAATCACCTTCTATCAGGCACTTTTTATTTTTGTATTTTTTTTTTTTGGTGCCAATACTGGAGCCTGAATTCTTGGCCTGGGCACACTCTTGCTTAGATTTCTAGTCGTACTACTTGAACTGCTCTTCCGCTTCTGGCTTTTCATTGGAAATAAGAGTCTCATGGATTTCCCTGCCTGGGATGGCTTCAAACTGTGATCCTCAGACGTCAACCTCCTGATTATAAGAGAATTAAGAGGACTGGCGGCCTGAGCTACCAGCTTCGGCCTCTGTCAGGCATATTCCTAACCATCGAAAAGAAGACTCGTAAATAGCCTTTCTTGTTACAAGAATTCTTTGACTGTTTACAGCTGTTCTGAATATGCTTCCTGTTTTCTTAGTCAAAGCACTTCTAATAACACACTTGGTAGCCCACCTGGGACCTGGTCTAATGAAACGCCCCATCTTCATCGAAGAAACATATACTACAATTAAACCTCTTGATGACATATGAAAGAAACAGAACAGCTACAAATCCACAGGATAAAAGAATCAATTTCTTTTTCCCCCTCAAGTGAAAAGTTATACTTCCTGGGTTTGTTTATACTATAGTATGTTTTGATGTACAAGAAATATTTACCAGTGAAATAACAAATTAAAGTATGGATTTTTTTTTTAACCTTCGGACTTAAGGGATCCAGTCAGCAATCTTTAATTGTATTCTTACACAGTCTTGTTTTGCCAAAATAGGTATTCGTGTGTGCACTGGAGGTGAGTTAGGTCTAAAAAAGCCTGCAGTTTGGCATAATTTGTCTCCGCAAGCTCTTTATGCTCTGAGCAGTAAATAAAACTGAAATCACTGCAAATCAGTATCCTTTGGGACCAAGCAAATTGTATTCATCTATAATCAACAAATAGGAAACGAGATTCTCTACTTGTTTCTAATAAAAGGAAATAAGCTCACAGGATGGTTCTGGGAGTCATGGAATTTCAACACTTTACTAATTCTGAGCAGGAAACCAGCCATGGCCTACAGGAGGAAAGGGCAGCAAATAGTACATCATGTGCACACTCAGTAACTTGTCCTGTTCAGGGCATTTTTGAAAGAGTCTGTTACTACAAGAGGATTTAGTGACTCCTTGCCTTCATCTCTAATTTCTGCTACAAATTAAAAAATAGGTGTCCACCATAGAGATATAAGTATAAGAATTTGGACCTGTCTCTAGTGGTCCACACCTAGAATCCTAGCAACCCAGGAGACTAAGAGTCAAGGCCAGTGTGGGCAAAAAGTTCATGAGACTTTATCTCAACAAAAAAAAGCTGGCACGGTCAAATGCACATAGGAGCACTACATAGGAAGAATACAGTCTAGGCTAGCCACAGCCAAAAGCAAGACTGGGTCTCAAAAACAGCCAGGACAAAAACAAATAAAGGTGTGAAGATACAGTAGAACGATTGGGATGTAGCTCAGTGGCAAAGCACTTGCCTAGCAAGCACAACATCCTGGGTTCGATACCCAGTACCAAAAAAAGAAAAAACAAAACAACAACAACAACAAAAAAAGATACAGTAGAACACCTGCGTTTAAACCTTAGAATTGCAAAATAGTAAATGGAATTTGGCACGTGGAGGTATGAAATATCACATACATTAGATCACTGATGTTAAACATTTCAGTTAAGTAAATGTTTGGTTTATTAGTCTATTTACATGCAGATCGTGTGTGTGTGTGTGTGTGTGTGTGTGTGAGAGAGAGAGAGAGAGAGAGAGAGAGAGAGAGAGAGAGACCTATTATAATTCTTGGTCAAATTAGAGCATGCCATTAAAAATTCTTTGGGAAATATGGCAACCCTATCTTATTAGTGGATTAGTGCTATTTTGACCAAGCGCAGTAAAATTAAATAAATAAGAAGTTTCAGAAACACAAATGTTAAATTCCTGCATGTATTTCCCAGCTTAATAGAGGCAGAGGCTCTCTCAATTCCACTATATCCTCATGAATGTTTACTGTGCGATCTGCCCTTAATTTTGTACAAATGTACCTCTCCCAAACCAAATAACACCCCCAAAGCAAGGTGAAGTTGTTGTCATCTATTACAGCCAAAACATGGGCATAATGTGCTTAAGTTAAGTAAAATTTGACATTTATTGAAAGGTCATATACCTTCAAGGGAAGCTGGTGGCATTATAGCAAAAAAATAAATTAAATACCCATGATGTGGAAATGCAGGCCATAAAATAGGATCCATTGGTTGGTGTGCAGTATCAATTGTACAGCAGTAATTTTGTGACAGTCATTTTTGAGCGTCTTCTATGAGGTGTCCATTTATTGATGCTCACACCTACTGTACGTATGGCATAAAGAAATTTGAGCACTTTCAGAGCACTGAAATCTGTGTATCCTGAACATTCCTAGTTCTTCTGCAATGGCTCTCTCGATCCAGCTGTGGAATTGCCAATACCGAGGATCTATTGTATGTTCAGAGTGCATTACGTGAGACACTCTTCGTTTTACTTACATTCTCATTTATACATCCACTCATTCGCTGACAACACACTGAGGGCTGTTGGGGGCAAGTGGTAGAACTTGAGCAGGCTGCTTGGGAAACTCAGAGCTATATCCTACTTACACCGAAAGAGTAAATCTGAATGAACTGTATCACCTCCAGGCTGGTCCAGGGCGTGCTCATCCTTCCTTCCTGCTGTGCCTTACCTAACCCCTTACTCCTTAGCACAGTACTGGTGTGGTTGATGCTCATCACCTTCTCCTGCAACGAAAGGTTCGCTGGGCTGGAATACTAAAGGCCCTTTTCCTTGTCAGTTCTCATGAGATCCACACACACGTAGTGGGCAGGGAATGGATTTCTTCTCTTCCATAAATAATCTAAAGTCTCCCTCCAATTTCCCAGCCCAATAAACACCTGTTCTAATTACTTTTAATCCTTCTCTGTTGGATATTTTCTTGTATTTATTAGCTATTGGCAGGTGTTTCTTGATAATTTTTTTAAAAAACCTATAAGACACTTCTTAGTTATGCTATATATAACGAGACATACATACTTTGTCTATTTGCCTCAGCCCTTAAAAGTTAGTTTTTGAAAATGTTTGCTTGTCTCCTAAGTTATACAATACACACACACACACACACACACACACACACACACACACACACACAGAGCATCTGCAATAGCTGAGTAAAAGTTTTGATAGTTATTTTGTTCTCTTTTTCTTTGAGATTGTTGCCTAATGGTTTCCTATTTTATCACAAGAACCTGTAGGACTTCTAATCCAGAGTAAGATACAATGGATTCAATTTTGAAAATCAGTTCTCTGTATGGGAGCATTTGGATTAATTGAACCAACTCTCATCTAGCCTTTTCCTGCAAGACACTATGAGGATGTGGTCTTTATATAGGAAAAGATAGGACCTTAGGGCCATTGCTGATACAAATCTTTCTTCCCAAGAGTTGCTAGTTAAAAAGCATGAAAACACAGAAGGAAATATTTGAAGATAGATTTTTGTCTTTTATTAACATTTTCTTTAACATATAAAAGCACATCCCTGGTGTGGACTTCCCACAGAGTACAGAAATGCAAACTCTCTCTTTCACACACATACATAATACCAAATATTTTCCCCCAAATGATGCCCAGTGCTAGAAAGGACTAGTTTTGAATTTATTTTATAATATTCTGAGACTTGCTGAGATTTTTATTCTTGTTACCATTGTGGCAATGAACTGTATAAATTGCATAGTTTTTCTCTGCCAGGTTCAAGCCATAAATCTGGAGAGAATACTTTCTTCTAAAAAAGATATAATGATCATTCTACTGATAGAGTGATAATGGCAGAACTCACGTGCTTCTTTATATTGGGTTAAGCTATTGTAAAAAGAAATTAATAAGTCAGGTATCAAATGTAATTTCAAGTACCAGTAGGGTGTAATGAGACATATTTGCATTTTCTTTCATAATAGTATTGAAGGAAGATCCATTTTCAATGATAGCATCATTTAATTTAAAGACATGACATTGTAATTATCCAACTATGAGCCACTTCAATAAGGAAAAAAAGGAGGCAGAGCTAGAGATTAGTATTGCCCAACATGTGTGTCCTGGGACACAAATCTCAGGAGATCCCTTACTCACTGCATGAAAGAATGACTATACACTTTCCTGTTCAGCATTGTGCCCTCACAGTCGTAGTGGTCTGGGAGCTCTCCGCACTCATGGCAAGTCAAAGCATGGGAGTATATACAATAGTGTCTTACATATTGATTGTTTTGGGGTAGTTGATATACAGAGGGGTTACAGTTGCACGAATCAGGTACTCTTTGGGCAATTCTTTTTTAAGCATTTTTCCCTCTTCTGCAACTCTCTCCCAATCTTCCCTTCCCATCCCCACCCATGGGATATCCAGTTCATTTTCCACGTTATGTCTAGTAAGTGTCACTGTTGTATTTGTTTATCCTTTTCCCTACTTTTAGGTGCCCTCCTTTACCCTCCCAAATACAAAGAAAGTACCAAACAATGCAAAAGGAAAAGAGAACAAAAACAGTGACAGTGACAGCTAGAGTGCCTCTTGTTTCCCTTTTTTTTTTTTTTGAGTTCATGTCATAGAATATTATTTTCTATGATTATCTGTCCATAGCTATTGAGCCTTGGTCCACTTAGGAGTACAGTGGCAGATTGTAAGGCAGTTTCATTTCTTGCGGTACTGGGATTTCAAATCAGAGCCTCATGCTTGATGGGCAGGCAGTCTACAGCTAAGCCACACCTTTAGTCCTTCCATGCAGCCTGATTGTTTGTTCGTGCATTTGGATCATTCTCTGCCTATGTTAGGCTTCCTGTCGTTGCTGGGGTGACAGGCATGGGCCACAGAACCCAGCTTCCCTCTATGGAGATGGAGTCTCAGAGAGATTCTTCTGCTTGGCTTGCCTTGGCACTGTGATCCTTCCGATCTCAACTTCCCACTCTTGGGTATTATTAGCCTTAGCCCTTAGACGCCCTATTTTGCATTCTCCAAAGAATTGCCTTCTGGGTAGACCAAACCATTTTCTCTGCTCCAGAGAGAAGTCCTAACTTCTGACCCAAGAGGAGAGCATTCAGCTTTGTTTGTGTAATGGCTGCCTACCCTTGTACTTCTTGGTCTATGTTCCTTATTCTTTGTGACCCACCAGGAAACAATTTCATTCCTTTGTCTTCTCGTCAGGCTAGAAGTTTGTTTTTGAAAAACAAGTTCATTGTGTCTCTCCAAAATGCTTTTTTAATTAATGTAGATGGAAGACGGAGACATAGGGGACAGAGATAGCGTAATAGGAGCCGAGTCTCTTCCCTTCTGGTGGGTCAGACAATCCAGCATAGGTACCTAGAAATACTGAGACCAGGCAGAGTGGTGGGAAAGCGTGTCAACACTAAGAAAGAAAGAACACAAGTTTCTGTTTCAGCTCCCTGCAGGCCATGGATGTCTTTAAAGTGTCTTAAGACGCTCTAGACTTTACAAGATATATATGCTTATTCCATGTGTTTGCTGTCCAGGAAAATGCCACATTTCTTTTTTTTTTTTTTTTTTTTTGCCAGTCCTGGGCCTTGGACTCAGGGCCTGAGCACTGTCCCTGGCTTCTTTTTGCTCAAGGCTAGCACTCTGCCACTTGAGCCACAGCGCCAATTCTGGCCGTTTTCTATATATGTGGTGCTAGGGATTTGAACCCAGGGCTTCATGTACATGAGTCAAGCGCTCTTGCCACTAGGCCATGTTCCAAGCTCCCTAAAAATGCCACATTTCTAAGATAGCAGGCAAAGCAGTAAGTACTATCTTGTGGAGAGAGTGCCAAGGCAGGGTCAAATGTTCCTGCCCCTTTGCCATCTTTAGCATCCCTCTGCCAGGTCATCTCTGTGGCTTCTGGGACCCGCGGGAGTTGGATTTCAACTTGAAGAAGCAGACAGTCTGGCTCGGAAATCCTTCCCATTAAACCAGCAAAGCTCAGCAGATTGGGAGCTCAAGAATCCTCTGCAAGGCAAGCGACCCTGGCCAGTCTTCAGGATCATGGATAGGGGTCATTTCTATACCCACAAAACACCGACCACTGACCTCTAGATAGATTATGCAAATAGAACGAACTAAACAGCAACATCAACAAAATGTGTTTAGAAGGATGCCCTTCAAGGGACCATTTCAAGGCATAGTTCGAATGTAACACTGCAGTTCAAACAGCCGCCCTTCCTTTCTGCACATTGCGTGGAGCTTAAATGGCTTCCAACTTAGCTCTCCACCCTTTGCTCTGTATCTGCCTTCCGAATTTCCTCTCTTCAGTTTATCTGCCATTCAGCAAACCTCCATCCTCCCACCGTGATCTCAGCTTGCCCACTAACTGCATGGTTCGTTCTGCTTGGCAAGGAGGAGTCGCGGGCTGGAGACAGGGCTGGCTGGCCATGCTACCACCGTGGATTCCACGGACAGTATTTCCACCCTGCTCCTGAGGTCCACCATGTAGATGAGACCCAATCCTTCTGGCCTCCGTGCCAAGCCACCCACAGAAATGCTTCCTGTGTGATCTGGTTTGAATGACTCCTGTTCATTCTCATGTACAAAAGAAATGCACAGTTTAGCCTTAGCTACAATGCCTTAGATACATGAAGACACGCCTTATGCGCCTAAAAGATAGCTTAGTGTTTCTGTTAAACCAAGGAGAATCGTGATAAATAATTCCCTCATTCACTTCATAAGGGCCTTCTGTGAATGCACAAGACTTTACATTCATCGGGACAATCTTGAAATGGGTTACAGGGATCAATGGCTCCTTTTTACCCTTTGAAACCCTCCCTCAACCACCCGCAAAGATGCATGGCAGGACTGGGGTACTACTCCAGGGAATCCGGCTATGTGTGAGGCAACCCAGCCCTCAAAAGATGTGTTCTCACTTAGCCAAAGGACTGAGTTCACAGGATCATTAATAAACCTGAAAGACTGAAGAGTATGTTCAGCCTTGCGAGTGCCCTGGTAGAAGCCTAGCATGTGCAGAAAACATCTGGCCATTGTTCTTTTCTTTTTCTCTTTTTTTTTTTTTTACATCTTCTACCTTTACAGACTTGATGAAGAAAACAAATTAGAGACCAAAGACAAGTTGCCTTGAATAAACACTTTCCAAATGAGTCAATAGAAACTTGTGAAATTTTAGACAGGAAAGTGTTTCCTTAGGAAATGCCCATTCATTATCTCTCTGGCTCCCTCTGAATTTCTCTCACTTTCTCTCTCCTCTGCACGCGAGTCCCTCCCCGCCCCCATCACGTGTGTCTACGGGTGCCTGTACCTGCAAATATGCTATTAAGTGATCCTCTAAACACTGGAGAACAGGCTAGGAATGTTCCAGGTTTGCTCGGTGGGGAAGGCATTAAATAAGCACGTGAGCAACCATGTGACCACCCTCGAAAGGAAAAACACAGTTGTAACACTCACCGCTCCAAATTATGTGTTGGTTCAAGCATCTGTTGGGGTAACCACAAGATTTTTCCAAATTAAAACTGCTCAGCTTGGAAAAGCTAAGAACTGAAATCATTCAGGATAATTTTGTTTTGTTTTGGTGAAAAGTGGAAACTTACAAAATGTGAAATTTTAAAACCATGAAGTAAACTAGACTTCCGGTGAGTCATCAAAATCTTAAAGAATTTTTTGATCTTTAAAAAAGATTGGGTAAGATGATTTGCCTATTATTTTTTTTGATTTGCCTATTATTTGTGAGTGCATTTTTCTAGTATTTGAAAGATAGCTTAAAAAAAAGTTGACAAGGTCCACAAACATTTGACAGAATTTGTATCTATTACAGATACAAAACAGGAGTGTATCACTATGAATAAACTACAGCTATTCTTACCAGTTGTGGTAAATATTATTGGTTCTTAATCTATGTTGTCCCTTCTTTTTTACACTCGTAAATTCTTTGGCTAAGCTCTTTTTATGGACAGTGGAATTGTAAACTTGATATATTATTTGCTTTTCTGGAATAATTACTTGAATTCCTACTTACATTTCCTGGATCTTAGAACTGTATCTAGTGATATGTTAGATATGTATCTAAGAATACCATTATTACATTGATAATACCATTAGTACATACTGTAAATGATTGATCATTGTTTGGAATAAGAGAGACATAGGGAACAAAGAACACTTGGATGACTTCTTAGTAAACGGTCAACAGTCCCCAGATATCTTATGACATTTGCTTCAAAACGATACTAGGTTTTAGATTTTAACAAAAATTGGCCCATTGTGTAGATGTTTGTGTAATTAGCATGTTCAATGTAACTTTTACTCTACCAAAATATTTTTCTGTCAAACACTGCAGTTTCCTGTTGTCTAGGTCACACATTCAAGGATTTTATTTCAGCTAAGGTCAATGGTTAATTAGGAAAACAAACTAACTGAAGGGATAGAGTATAGGAAGTTCCTGGGTTATACACACAGAAATGAACCCACTGCCAAAACCTCCAAAAAACCAGAGTATCTCTTAATTTCTTTCTACATCATTAAGGTATAAATATAAAACATGCATAGAGGTCAAAATCAGTTTGATAATAAGATGTGGAAGAGATGAAGAGGGGCAAATGTCACTAGTATTGTATAAGTCATATTCTATCCATAGATCCTTTATCCATTTGAAAACGAAGCCATAAGAGGGGCTTTCAGTAGTTACATCACAATACTGAATAAGAAGAATTTTAGCCAAAAAGAAGATAAAGAACCATCTTAGGAAACTCCAGTGTCCCAACCAAGCCAGCTAAAATCATAAATAATTATGATAAATAACTGCAGAGGTGACAGAATACAAGTGAGAAATAAGATCACAGTGCAGGTATTAAACAATGGATTCTCAACTGACGTGGTGAGAATGAGACTAGAAAGTGAGAAATAATGCACAAGAAAATTAGCAGAGTCATTAGGCACGTGAGGCTCTGTCTCCCTCTTTCTCTCCCTCCCCGCCTTTTTTCTTTTGCTGCACAACTATACTGACAAGTTTCCCTGGTCTCCTTGTTTTATATCTCATACACAGTGATATATAAATAAAACAACCTTTTTTCTTCTCTATCTTTAGAAATACGGACTAAGTGATAGGCCACTGAATTGAAGCCGCCTCATGAGTCAAGTCTGTGTTTGATCCAGCTCTGTCTCCTACACAGCACATAAAAATGTCTAGTATATAGAATCCATTCTACAAATGGTAATGTGTGCGCCCACGTGGTGTTTCCCCCTCGGAAACGTATGTGAGGGCCCATTGACTAACCCACAACCAGTCCAAGGATGAGACCAGCGCACAAGAGGAATATGTGTGCTTATATCAGTGTGTTCTTTGTAAGAAATAGGCCAGATGGACAGGGAAAAAAGAGGGCCCGCCTTTGACCTTTCAGAGGGACTAAACACAGCTGGTCATCAAAAACAAAACACGCACACACATACACACACATATACATACACACTGCAGTTCCCCACAGCTCATTGACGGCTTTATCTTGGTCCCAAAGGGAGATAATAAATGTCAAAAATAAATCACTGGACTGCAGATTCATGGAAAATGGCCAGATTTTAAGCCTAACCATGTTGGAACTATCACATCAGATTCATATTTTAGTCCTCTTTAATACTTTGACTTGCTCCTTAGATTTTTGTGGATAGGACGTGTACTGGGAAAGCTGAGATTTCCATCTATTATAGAGGACCATTTTTGTGATAGAGAAGAAAGTACCGTAAACAATAGTACGAAATTTCTACCAAGTTCCTAAAGTAGAAGCCGTCCAATTTATAAAGCATCCATCCCTATCTTTGATTCCATAATTCTTTAGACTATTAGAAAATAGAAAATGCATGCTCTGTATTCTTCACCATCTACCACAAATTTTGGCTTCACTGAATGATAGAATCTCTCTCTCTCTCTCTCTCTCTCTCTCTCTCTCTCTTTCTCTCTGTTCTCTTTTTAAATCTCGTGTCCTACAATGTACACTCTCAAGTGTCCTAATGAGGAATACTGAACAACTAGTAACAAATGTGGTCCTATTGGTTGCCTACACGTTGAGCCAGATTCACCTTCTTCTGAGCACTTTAGCTAGGGGCGATCTGATGTTGCTGCCTGGTGAGCCATTAGAATTCTCTCCCTCCATTTGACTCATTCCAATCTAGCCCTTGAGAGCCGAAAGATTTACACCAGGCTCTCTCTGCATAGAATCACTGCTGACTGCAGTAAGTTGATCTGACTTTTATTAAGATTTAGGAAGGAGTTGTTAAATGGCTTTCCATTGGCTTTCACATATAACTTAAAGAAGAATCATATCTTGGGTCACTGCGATCCTATTTCCAAGTCATATTATTGTTTTTATTTCCTTAAAAAGATAAACAAAAAAGATAAGAAGACAAGTGCTTGCCAGATAGGCCTTATATTTTCCAATATCTTTACAGCTCCACCGGGGTGGAATGATTAGCTTTGGCCTGTGGGTTGTAAGGGAAACAGTATGACATTCACAGCAGGGAGAATTCTTGTCCTGTGCTCTGGTAGCCCTTCTCTCTTATCCCGAGGAGGCGGAGCATCTAGCACTTGGGTCTCTGGGAAGGAGAGCCCGCTACCACATTAAATAAGAAAGAGAAACTGGATGGTAAAATGAGTTTCAGGGTTGGTTACCATGTCATTGTGAGCCTAATTAGCCTAATACAAATATTATTTGCCATGCTTTAATAAAGTAAGTAGTATGTATTTTACCAAGGAAACTTCATATGTTGAATACTGTCATGTAACATGCCGGGGGGGTGGGGAATAGGTTCACTTGGTACCCAAACTTAAAATAAATCGGTTAGTGCCAGGCCTGGAGGTACATGCCTATAATTCCAGTTATACAGGAGGTATAAGTTGGAGGATCACACTGCAAGAAACCACCGGCAAAAATACAGGCAAACGTCATCAGACTGTATCTGAAAAATAGTTAAAACAGAACAGTACGGCAAGTGGGGCTCAAGTGGTAGCATGTTTGCTTAGCAAGCAGACAGCCTTGGTTTCAAAACCTAGCACTTCCAAACAAAAGGGAATTAAAAAAAAAAAAGAGGAGGACAGCATTGACTTGGTTGTCTCTTTCTAATGGTAATGACAAGAATATTCCATTACTTACTCTGAAAGAGGAGTGTCCAGTGCTTCTTGAGGATCTAGTTCTCAGCTCATGCAAACTGGGTCGCATACCTGTTGGGTTTATGGAGAAAGCTATGAGCCTTTTTGAGACCTAGATTTGGAAGTCTCAGTGGTTGAAAACAGGGTCAGACCTTATGATTTCCTTTCCTCACTAATGCAACCCAATGACAAATGTTCTCTATTGAGTTAGCAACTATGTCAAAATTACTACTCATGGACAAGTGTGTCAGAAAAGTTTTCCAGTACCTAGCTCCAATCTGCCTGAAAATAATTTGTATCTAATTCTCTCAGAACACAGGATAATATTAACCCTGTTCCTTTATTCCAAGTCATTCCCCACCCACAAATCCTCTGAAATTAGCAGAGGAGCTCAGAGGTGTTTAGTTAATTTCGCTATAAAAAGAAGTGATCTCTCACCTTGGATACCACCCCTCTGAGCCTTTAATCACTGTCATCTCTCGACTGTAGCAGAACCAACAACATTGGTTTGTCTGACTCATAGACTGGCTAAGATGACTCAGCTAATGTGTTAGAATTACGAATTTTCTTTTGCCCAGAGGCGAAATAGAATTAAAGATTTGGCCCTTCCTTTTTTTTCCTCATGCTCCTCCTTCCTCCTTTCCCTGACTCTCTCTCTCTCTCTCCATACTCCTGTGCTCCTTTTCCCTCCCTCCTCTGCCCTCTCTCTTCACTCCCCCCCTCTGTCCCCTCCTCCCCCTCTCTGCCTTTAAAATACCAGAAATCACCCCCAACAATCTCTGCCTTTTGGACCTACCATAGATGTTTGTGCTTCCCTAGAAGACTTTGGCCTCTCTAGTTTGGCTCATTATAGTATCCTAAATGTTTAGAAACATTATGTTAGATGTTCTGTGAATATATGGAATGAATGAGCTTTGGCAGGAGACTATATCCCAGCAATTACCTTGCAGCAGGTGAATGGCGCTGGAGGCCACCTTTTAGTGAAAGGTGTGAGGAGAAGGAGTGAAAATATTTACGTGCCAAATGAGTGCTAAAACTTCATCTGAGGGCTGGAGCGCCTGTGAATTTTACAATTTCTGATTTGTATGCCATGAGAGAAGAGAGGACTTACCTTGTAGTCTTCACAAGTTACAATTAGGGCATGATACCACTTGATGTGAGAAAATACTCTAGAGGTTATTTTATTGCTGATGTTTCATTTTTTGTTACCAAACAGCTGCGTAACAAGAAATGAGTCATTCATATGTGCATGTTTAATGTTTGTGAGTCAGATCACTTCTATTGTGTGTGTGTGTGTGTGTGTGTGTGTTCTTTTTTTGGTACTGGAGATTGAACCCAGGATGTTGCCACTGGCTAGGCAAGCATTTAGCCACTGCGCTACTTTCCAGCCCCAGATCGCTTCTATAAAAATGACATCAATGGAAAGCTCATGGTATCTATATTCATGCAGACCTGGTCCCTAGAAGTCTTTAGGTATAAGCTACTCAAAATTCTGTGCTTCCATTTTTGCATCTACTAGAAAGAGCAGCTATAAGTGGGCCTGAGCTGGGCCAGTGCCTTACTACAGATGGGTTTCTCTCCCTGGAGAAGGGAATGCTCCTTTATAGAGAGAACGTACCGTGTGACCTGGGCAGCATTATGTGACTCACACCATAGCCCCTTGGCCATCATGGACCTTTTCATTACAAGCTTTTCTGTGTGGGATTTCTCATTATTTTTGCAAACATACAGCTAAAAGGAGACAGAGTTATTAGCTGGTAAAGTGCTGGAGCAAGTTTCACAGCCTAACACTTCATAAAAGTAATAAATGATGAAATCTCAAAAGAAAGCGAAACAAAAATAAAACAAAAAAAGCTGGGTGTCAGAAGCTTACGCCCATAACCCTAGCTATTCAGGAGGCTGAGATGTGACTGAGGATGACGGTTCAAAGCCAGTACAGGAAGTAATGTGTGTGAGACCCTTGTGTCTTACTAACTTAACCTAAAAGCCAGAAGTGGAGCTGTGGCTCAAGTAGTAGAGCACTAGCCTTGAGCATAAAAGCTCAGAGACAGTTCCTAAGCCCTGAGTTCAAGCCTAGACCTGCACAAAAAGAAAAGAAACACAACAAAAGTAAACTCACTAAAGCCTATAAAAATACTTCACTTGGATACTACTAACACTTTTGCCAGGAGATCACCATTGCCAAGAGGAACTTGAATAGAAAAAGACAAAGAAGATGGTTATTTCATTTGAAGAAGTATTTCATGCATTCAGGAAAAGATACATTGCATCCAACATTGAGTCTCAAGTGACAGGAAATGTCGGTTTCCAACACTTATGGCGCACACACTTACTTTATGATGAGTCAGGGGAGGTACATATAAGCAAGTTGCTCACATAAGGATAGTTGAACTTGGAAGAACAAAGGAAGCGTGGAAACCAGAAAGACGGTGAACATGCCCAGACCTAGGTCCATGTGTTGCAGATTGGATGAAGATCATAATTTTAGTATTTCAGGAAGGAACACGTCTAGGACCTGTAAGGGAGAGAGAAGTAGAGTGACTTGGCGCAATGAAGAAATGAAAGAAAAGGCTAGAACATGTCCTCCCATGAGTGAGGACCCAAGAGGCGAGAGATGATCCTTACCATCAGTAAAGCCAAAGAAAACAACATGGAAGCTGCGTACAGCAGATCTAGAGACTAGAGATTTCATAATGACCTTTGCTGTGGTTGTATTTCACTTAACTGTTGGCAAGAAATCTATGTGACAACAAGCTGTGGTCGGAAAGAAATGTTGGACCGAAGACTGCACTGAGAGGGGGAGATGCTAGTGTGTTTTCAGTGGGAGTTGTTGGCTAGAAAGAAACAATATTTAAGGAAAGGAAAAGGGCCTCCAACTAAACTTTGGAAGAGAACTGCCATTCCTTAGTAAAGCAGATGGGGAGGACGGCCTCGAGAAGCAAGTTAGGAAGGCCAGTGTACTGTGGCTCCGAAGACAAAACAAGGAGGTGGTGTTGAATGAGGTTTAAGACGTGAGAGGCTGGGTTGGGAATATGGCCTAGTGGCAAGAGAGCTCGCCTCATATACATGAAGCCCTGGGTTCGATTCCCCAGCACCACATATATAGAAAAAACGGCCAGAAGTGGCGCTGTGGCTCAAATGGTAGAGTGCTAGCCTTGAGCGAAAGGAAGCCAGGGACAGTGCTCAGGCCTTGAATTCAAGGCCCAGGACTGGCAAAAAAAAAAAAAAAAAAAGACATGAGAGGCTGAGCTCAGGAACCCAATATAAACAATAGCTCATGTCACAGGACTCTTTCTTTTTTTTTTTTGTCAGTGGTGGGGCTTGAACTCAGGAGTCTGGGTGCTGTCCCTGAGCTCTTTATGCTCAAGGCTAGTGCTCTGCCAATTGGAGCCACAGCGCCACTTGTGGTTTTGTGGTGGTTCATTGGAGATAAGAGTCTCATGGGGGGAACTTTTCTGCCCAGGCTGGTTTCAAACTGTGATCTCTAGATCTCAGCCTCCTGAGTAGCTAGGATTACAGGCGTGGGCCACCAGCGCCCTCCCCCCCCCCCCCCCCGCCACCCTCGCTTCACAGGACTCTGTTGTCTGTGAAGAAATGCACCCAGATTGCCCAAACATGGAACATGAGTGGTCAAGATACGGATGCAGTTTAGAAAATGGGGCTGGGGATATAGCCTAGTGGCAAGAGTGCCTGCCTCGGATACACGAGGCCCTAGGTTCGATTCCCCAGCACCACATATACAGAAAAACGGCCAGAAGCGGCGCTGTGGCTCAAGTGGTAGAGTGCTAGCCTTGAGCGGGAAGAAGCCAGGGACAGTGCTCAGGCCCTGAGTCCAAGGCCCAGGACTGGCCAAAAAAAAAAAGAAAATGTGTGCATTCTGGCAGTTTAGCACATAAAAAGAAAGAAGGTAAGATGAGAGTTTGTATGAAACCTCTTGGAGAATCTGTTGCTAGGATTCACATACCTAATTTGTTCCTTGACCTTTAGGAGACCAGACACTACAACCAAATTCATGTGTTTGTCATCACCTTTATGTAATTTGCTCCTCTTCCCCTTTAAAGGCCACCCTCCCGGTGACACTCTGCTTGACACTTCCTTTTTTGGTGGCAGTCCTGGGAAATTATCTTAAATGGTGTCCTGTTGTTCTGAGATACTCGCTTTGCATTGTCTAATTTGCATCACTTTGTGGGTCTCTTTCACTCCTGTGTCGAAACGAGTCCTGTTACCTCTGGCTTCCAGACAGAAGGCCCTAGTTCCTGGCCAGTCAGTTATGCCCTATTCCCTAAAGTTCTTCCTCTTACAGTTCTATTTAGTACAATAATCATCTTGAAAATGAAAGTCAAGTTAAACAGAGACAGAAGCAAGAAGTATTGGGGGGAAAAAAAACAGAGTGGATAAAATTCAGAAGTAAAAAAGAAATATGTAAGGTGGGAGGATGAGAACAAGGGGCAGTGAAACATGACAAAATGAAATGTTCCTGTTACAACAAGCAAGACAAATGATATGTTTATTGTTGTAAAGGAATGTAGACACAATGTCATTTATATAATAGCGCGATATACCATTTGTCTTTTAAATGTTTATGGGCAGGAGTTTCAAAGTGCACAGCTGTCTTTTCAGCCACAGAGATTGCCTGATTTTTTGGCAACAGCAAATCCCAGTTGATGACAAATCACTGGCCCTAGAAGATTCCATGTACTGAAATGTTTTATGGAATCAGAGCCAATAGGTTTTATTTTAATGAGGTTCATTTGAATATGTGCCAAACCGCAATACATTATGAATATCTGTTAATATGAAGTCTTTCAATCCAAGAAGTACAAGAGAAAGTACTTGTCTATTACCTATTTCCATATTGTTCTTCAGTTTGAAGAAGATGGAGGATGGGCGACTGCCACATCTCTACGTAGACACCACCTTGTGACCACCAAATTCCTTAGTTTGTTATTGATATTATTATGAACCAATGAGGTTATGAGCAGTATTTTAAACTCTTGAATTATGAGCACTTGTCAGTGAGTTTTCCATTCCTCCCTCACCATGAGCAACTTTCAGCACTATAAAGGGCACCCAAATCCTCTCTAATCTCATCAGTTGTCAGGAGAGTATAAACCTGGGGAAGAAATGCTGAATGGCTAGTAACCTATGTGCGCATGAGACACTGACAGTACTTCTATTCAACTCTTTAACATCCATGAGTTACATGAGTTTTACAGTGCACAGTAACTTCTAAGAGTTCTTGGCACTTCTAAGTGCTCCCAAGGCTTCCAATCTACATGGCATCGTTGGGACCTTTCAAGCTTAAGACTGTCCCTGAACCTGTCTCTTCCTAGGACAGGGTGTGGGCTTCAACCTTGTAGCTCCTCTGTGATTCTGCAGGCACAGGAGATTTTCTTGCTGTGTTCTTCAGGGCAAAGGAGGAAGGCATCTTAGCCTGCCATTGTGAATGCTCAGTCCTTCTCCCTGTTTCCTGTCACAGCTCTCCATCTAAAGCATCTGTCTCCATGTAAAGTCCTTTTGCTCCTCATTTAAATGAGGGTGGGGCTGGCCCCCATCACTGTTATCTTAAAGCCCAACAGCTGTGGCAGTGCTTGCTACAGTTGGATATTCCCAACAATCCGTGCACAGTGTTTGAGCTCCTAGCCACCGCCCCAGGTGGCTAGCCTGTGTAAATCCTCAATGCCCAGGTTAGCCAGGCAAGAAACACTGAGACCCGAGATGCGTTTGGTCATTCTAGCATAGCCTCCTTCCCAGCTGCATCTTGACAGAGTTCTCTTTTCTGGGTGCTGATTCTTTGTTTAGAGTAGAGAAAACCCTGCTGCTGTATAGCAGACCCTAAAACCCATAAATCTCTATGAATTCCATGCAGACTCGAGTTATTATTTATTATCCCCTTTTCTCTAAGCTCTTGGTATGGGTACCCAATAACATTCTCCAGAATTGAAAAGGGAGAAAAACAAGCTAATCCTCCTCTCACCAGGAGTAGCATCAGATTATTACAAAAGAATGTACAGTGTAGAAAATGAGCCTTGTGCCAGGGAAGGCAGAACCCGAGACTCTAACTCAACAAACGAGAGTGCCTGCTCCTCGCAGGGAACGGGAGAGTGGCTATACCACCTTGTAATCCAAGATATTTCCCAGAGAAATGGCTCAGAGGATTCCACGACACCCTCTCCCATGGCCATCTTGACCCTCCTCTCACGTAGGGGGTGGGGGCTGTGTGAGCTCACAGAGGAGCTGAAATGACTGGAGATTTTCAGATGTGCTGTAGCCTCCACTTTGAACAGTCTGACAGCTTATTTTTTTTTTGAGAAAAGAACAAAGGAACTCTAGGCCAAACTAAATTCCTATTCATCTGTCAGGTTTTTTTTTTTAATATTTAAAGTCTGATGTTATTGTCATGATAGTCTCATTACACCACAGCAGCAAAATTCAACAAAGCCTGTGGGGAATAATGGAGGAAATCAATAAAACACCCATCTGCACATCATAGTAATATAGCAAGTGTGTTCAGTTTAACCAGACCCCATGCAGAGATCAGTCATAGGTGCAAATGCACATCCCTTAGTAACTGTGATACATAGCTGTTCATATTCTACACAGAATTTTCTTTGCTGCTAATTTTAGCTGCTGTATACTATTCCTTCTGTGTTACCCACCTCGGAGTCACCCCTCCGTTTATAGGGTATTTACATTATTCTCATTTTAATAAGCTTTTTACTTTTTGATTTTCATCCTTGTCCAAATCTCAAGCTTGAAGAAAAAAAAAGAAAGGAAACAGATGGCATTTCAAAAGTCAAGACATGTCCTCCTCCCCCTCAGCGTATGTTCATGTACTCCAGTCAGGCTTCCTAGAGGTGACAAGTGTCATCACGTTCCCAGGGCTGTGTTTAAAGGGTGAGATGACTTCACCCCGGGCTGGCGGGCCGACACCTAACCAAGAGTTCTGACTTTGAAAAAACATACCATGATCGCCTCCCTCCTCCCTCCTGCCTCCTCCTCTTCCTCCTCCTCCTCCAACTTCTCTCAGAAAATGTACAGTCTTTGTGCAAGTAAAAGAGCTACCCACAACAGTTGTCTTTCACGCGGGCAAATTCCTTCCATGCCTCACCCACTTCTGTTCTTTCCAGCTGCCATCTGCTTCTGGCCCATTAGGCTGGTGGGCCTGCCACTCAGGGGCAGCCTGGTCCCCGGTCCTCCTCCTTGATTGGAGGAACATGAGGCACCAATCACTTCCCAGAGAAGAAGGGAGTCCGGGACCACCACATGGTGAGCTGGGGGATACCAGCCTGCGCCCTGCACCCCCAGGTTTTCCATGGGCTGCTCCAATGCTTCCCATTACCAGGGCCTTGAGAACCAGAGGAATGCTGGTACCAACCTACATGGACTAACACTAAATATATTTGTCTTTATGTATACGCTTGTGCGTTCCGTGACTGCATCGCCAAATCATATGTGTACAATCTGTAAAGAAATGATGTGTTCCAATTTCTGGCTAAGAAAATAGATATTCTTGACTCTTCAAAACGAGAACTACTACCACAAAGATGTGTTTCCAACAGTGGCGATTCCTCATTGTCATACCCCACTGCCAGCCTCCAAGCTAGTCGAGCAGGTGTTTGGTTACGAATAGGAATTCAGTAGTGAGCTCCAAGTGGTTTATTTCTCTACTCACTGTTCTCATGGGAAGATATCTGCCCCCTCTCCCTTTGTGTGCCATCCTTCAGGCTTCCTTCAGAACAAGGAGACACAAGGGATGACAGCCAGTGCACTAGCTTAGAGCAGGGTTACAGCAGCCTGCAAGTGGAAGTGTCTTATAGCATGCATGCCGGTTGCAGTGGATTGGAGAGCGCTTGCTCTGCGTTGGTCTGAACGAGGTTGGATAGTCCCAGTGCGTTGTATTCCATATATCCCAGTGCATTCCACCTAAAATCCTTTCATAGTTCCCACTTATGCACAGGATGGGGTCCAGAGATCTCTGCACGGCACACCGACTTTCCTGCCTTGATGCCTGGTCTCATCCTCCAGATGCTTCTCCATGTACACCCCATGCTATGGGCAGTTGAACAGCAGCGGTTCTCCATTTTTGCCTTCATATGTTGTCATGTTTTCTCCCCCAAGGGATTACCTCATCTTTGACATGCTGGGATCACTCCGCATCCTTCAGGACCGTCTCAGTTTTGTCAGCCTCTCCCTTTAAAGCTTTCCCAGGGCCATCATGAATAAGTGATCTTTAAGACAATGTCCATGTAGCAGGTAGGATGATCCCACCCCCCCCCCCGCCCCACCCCATACCCATCCTTTTGAAGCTACAGGGAACAAAATTAAATGCCCAAAGGAAAACCATCAGAGAAGCCAAGAGAAATGCTGAGTTTTCCTGTGCTTCTGAGGGTTATAAATGCCATGCTTGTCAGTGACTATCATCTTTCCCACTGTCTTCTTGGTTTGTACTGATGCTCTATACTTGCCCTACAACCTTTTCTTGGTTCTGTCTTCCTTAGAAACCACAGCCTCCACCTTCAACCCTCTGAATCATGAACCTTCTTCCTCTCTGTCTTTGCCTGCGTGACAGCTTAGTAGAGAAGAGAGATATTTCCCAGAACATAATCTCAGTGTAATTTGGGTTCATCTGATCAGAGTCTGTGCTTTTGGCTTTGGTGGTTTATATCACCACAAACCTAGTTATTGGCTCCTGAATCCTGGAGACGGGGAACTTTCTTTAAACAGGGGACCCTCTGAGGAGTAATGTCCAATTGCTGATTTGCTTCTTGACCTAGTACATTGTTGGAACATGGTAACACTTGTCAAATAAATGAAGAGATGGTATGTGTTTATTTTCCTGTAGCAGGGCCTGATTTTCATGATGCAAATGAAATGCAGACCCTGGGGCTCAAGTCTGGTCAGAAAGGGGAAAAGCAGAGCAAAAAGGCTTGAAGTAAATGTCCTGTGCTAG
This sequence comes from Perognathus longimembris pacificus, assembly GCF_023159225.1. Taxonomy (NCBI): domain Eukaryota; kingdom Metazoa; phylum Chordata; class Mammalia; order Rodentia; family Heteromyidae; genus Perognathus; species Perognathus longimembris. Next base: position 29,075,451 of record NC_063183.1, on the reverse strand, counting down.
ACTTTGGCTCTGTTTATACGGCAGAAGCATGTGCATCGCGAAGGACCTGTCTGCCTGTCCAAGCCACCAAGATGGATATCGTCTTCCATTGAAAGGACTAGGATCTTTGTCTTTAGTTTGGAACAGCCCCTGCCTTTGCCTCAAGCAGCAAGCTATTGGAAATCCTCTTGACATATTTTAAAACTCTGGTCAAAAAAGGTCTTGGATTGTACTGCATTATCCATCCCAAAGCTTATTTCAGCAAGTAGACCTGAGAGATCTCATTCTTTCATTCATTAACAGCTACTTGTGTGGTCATCAAAGGCACTTCTGCCGTGCACTGTTAGATCAGGTCTCCGTACCCTTCTATCCAGGGTTCCTTGGGACTGATGGGGCAAGCAGTGTTTTGAGCAGGTCATAGTGCGTGGGTGTGCTTCCTTACCTGGGGTGTCTTCTCCAAACCTAGGCACGTGGTGATTCACTGTAGAGTGGGGAGAAGCCATGATGTATTTTTAAATGCCAATATACCACATACTATACATAGTTTCAGAGCTGAAAAATAAATGTACATTTAATGAAGACAAGCTTACGTAAATAGTCTCCTAATGGAATACCTAAGCAAGAACTCTTGGTGTCCACTGCTGTTGCCAATCGTGAGTTCTATGTGAGCAAGTCAGGAGAATCTATCTGAGGATGGGAGTTGTAGGATTCTCTGCAGGAACTTGCTGTGTTTGGTTGTCTACATCTACAGACAGGCCCCATCACCCACCCACAGGGTGGGTGGGAAGGTTTCCTTTTGCAGATTGCTTGGAGCCAGATGACCCAGTTCATGTTGATTGTGCTTGCCCATTTGTGGGCTGACATGTGAGCAATTGGCTTGCATTATTTATTAGAAACCACCAAAGTGTCCTGAGCTCTCCCAACATACTTTGTCTGCGTGAAGAATGGGGCTTTGCATCCTCTATGGAACCCGAGATTCCCCACAACTTCCTCACAGTGTCTCGTTACCCAGGTCTTTCAGGGAAAAGAGCATGAAATTTTTAAGAGACTGAGCACATATAATGTAATAGAGCATACTCTTTCCAAAGGAGTTATTCTAAAGCTCTTTATTCCTGGTAAAGAAATCCCTAAATACATATTTATAATATGTAGTAGAAGTCTCTCAATGCATATTTAGATGACAGGTTGTGAGTTTAGCTGTCCCAGAGTACTTATTTCAAAATGTTACAAAGAATTAGTGAAGCTCCCAGAGATACCTCAGGGTTTCCATAACTATGAAGCCAGTGAGAGTTATTGTGAGACGTGGCTGACCTTTTATACATAAGGGATACTGGGGCATCGTTTTAATTGTCCTTTGGAAAATAGGATTAGAAGTGGAGCAAATAGAATGAGTTCAGTGCTCATTTCACAGGCAAATAAATAAATAAATATCCCCCAAGGTGAGCTCACCTTAAAAGTGTGAGAGTAAATCAGATACTCCCAACTAAAACAATCTCAACTATTGACAATTTCTATTCTCCCTCTGTACCCAGGTAATGTCATAGCATTTGTCTCTTCTCATGAATTCATTCAAGATATATTTCATTGTATTTCCTCCCACACTTTGGTTGTATGTTTGGTGTGCTGGATGATGATGCTGGGGCTCTTCAGCATAACTCGACCACTTCCCCAGAATGGCCATAGCCTTTCCAGGCCTTTCCATGCGCTTATTAGCCTTAGCAAAGTCATCATTCCTTCTGAGTGTATTTATAGCCAGTGTGTCAGTAAAGGAGAACACTGTGTTTCTGACATTTACATTTTAGATCACTGCTTAGTTTTCTGTCCTTTTCGAATAAACTTGTGCATGCTTGCTATCTTATCATGTGACCTGGGGAGTCCAGCATGCTGGTTTTGGTTTGCGAGTGTGCGTTCCAGTACTGGGACTTCAATTCAGGACTTCTTGTCCTTCCTTTGCTAAATCCACCACTTGAGCCATACCTTTCCTTCTAGCTTTTTTGGTGGTTAGTTGGAGATAAGAAGACCATCTTCCCCATGCTGACTTTATACTGCCATCCTCAAATATCAGTCTCCTGAGTAGCTAGGATTTCAGGCGTGAGTCACCAGCACCAGCATGTTATTTTAATTGTTGTTTTTTACATGGGTAGTACAGACCTGGAATCTGAATGTGGAACTTAACAGCAGTCCATCCGGTCCAATCACCTCTCATCTGAAAGATGATCATAGTGAGGATACTCAGCGAGGTCAGGGATTTTTCAGCATTACAGCTGGACTCATTGCTGATGAGCAGGTGCAAAGGTAGCTCTGGGGGATTCTGCATTCTCTCTATCCTCTGTTACATCGCTTCCTGATGTTCTACACATCACTCCTGTCTTCCACAGATTTACTTTGAATGCATTTCATTGTATAAAATAGTGGGAAGGCTCAGCCACCAACATAAGAAAAAGAGCACAGGGTTACAAAAGGCAAAAACTACAGCCAAAGCGCTAACCGAGACCTTCAAAGCAGTGACGTGTGGGTCTTCTCACTTCCTCTTACACGGTATCTCTCTCTCATCTAGTCAAGCACAGAAAGGTACAAGAAAATGCACTAGTTATGGTGCATTTTAGGATTTGATCTGAATACCAGGAACATCTTTGGGATTCTCCACTTGGCTTCCAGGGGCATTAGAACCTCCTACAATCAAAAATACAATGATTTTTTTTTTTTTTTTATATTTTTTTTTATTTTTTTTTTTATTATCAATTGAACATAAATTTTTTTTTTTTACAAGGTGCTGTGCAAAGAGGGTGCAGTTACATAGTAGGGCATTGTGTACATTTCTTGTGATATCTTACAACCTGTTTTCCCATCCCTTGTCTAGGTCAGGTAGACCCATATGCAGTATACAATGTATCAAGCACATATACAGTGTTCACAGACTTGGTCTCTACTGTCTCTCCATCTCCCTTTGTTAACAGTCATATATCAGGGAGATCATGCCCCTTTGTTTTCTGTGTTCTAGGCTTGTCTCACTCAACATTATTTGTTCGAGTTCTGACCATTTCCCTGCAAATAACAATATTTCACCATTCCTAATCGCTATGTAGTATTCCATTGTGTATAAGTACCATATTTTTTGGATCCATTCATCTGTGGAGGGGCATCTGGGTTGTTTCCAAATTTTGGCTATTGTGAATTGTGCTGCGATAAACATGGAAGTACAAATGTCCTTTTGATATCTTGGGTTTTGCTGTTTAGGATAGATGCCTAGGAGTGGTATGGCTGGGTCATAGGGTAGGTCTATATTGAGCTTTTTGAGAAACCTCCATACTGTTCTCCAAAGTGGCTGTACTAATTTGCACTCCCACCAACAATGGAGAAGGGTTCCTCTTTCCCCACAGCCCCTCCAGCATTTGTTGTTTCCTGAGTTCAGAGTATAGGCCATTCTAACTGGGGTGAGGTGGTATCTCAGGGTTGTTTTTATTTGCATTTCCTTTACTAGCAGGGATGTTGAGCATTTCCTCATGTGTTTCTTTGCCATTTTTATATCTTCTCTTGTGAAGTCTCTCTTTAGCTCTTTTGCCCATTTCCTAATAGGTTTATTGGGCTTGGAGGGGCTTAGTTTTTTGAGTTCTCTGTAGATGACAGATATCAGGCCTTTGTCTGTTGCTGTGCTGGTAAATATCCTTTCCCATATCGTTGGCTGTCTTTCTATTTTGGTGGCTATGACCTTAGCTGTGCAGAAACTTTTTAATTTGTAGTAGTCCCATTTGTTGAGTCTTTCCCCTATTTGTTGTGCGCCTGGGACTCTATTCAGGAAGTTCCTTCCTGTGCCTATAAGTTCTAGTGTCTTTCCTACTCTGTCCTTCAGTAGTTTCAAGGATTCAGGTCTGATGTTGAGGTCCTTGATCCATTTTGAGTTGATCTTGGTGCATGGTGATAGGCTTGGGTCTACTTTGAGTTTTCTGCATATGGCTGCCCAGTTCTCCCAGCACCAGTAGTTGAAGAGGCTATGTTTATTCCATTGTATGTCTTTAGCTCCTTTGTCGAATATCAGTTGGCTGTAAGAGTGCGGTTTTATTTCTGGGTCTTCAATTCTAATCCACTGGTCTTCCGATCTGTTTTTATACCAATACCATGCTGTTTTTGTTATGATGGCCTTGTAGTAGAGCTTGAAGTCTGGTATGGTGATACCTCCTGCACTATGTTTTTTGCCTAGAATTGCTTTGGCTATTCTAGGTTTTTTGCTGTTCCATATGAATTTATGGATTGGTTTCTCTATTTCAGTGAAGAATGTGGCTGGGATTTTGATAGGTATTGCATTGAATTTGTATAACAATTTGGGCAGTATGGCCATTTTCACTATATTGATTCTGCCTACCCATGAGCATGGGAGGTCTTTCCATCTCCTTGTGTCTTCTTTGATTTCCCTTATTAGATTTTTGTAGTTTTCATTGAATAGGTCCGTCACGTCCTTGGTTAAGTTGATCCCTAGGTACTTTATTCTTTTTTTGGCTACTGTAAATGGAATCGTTTCCATAATTTCCTTTTCTGTTTGTCTATTGCTGGTGTACAGAAAAGCTGCTGACTTTTGTGGATTGATTTTGTATCCTGCTACTTTGCCAAATTGGTTTATTAGATGTAGGAGTTTGGGTACTGAGTTTTTTGGGTCCTTGAGATATAAGATCATGTCGTCTGCGAATAGGGATAACTTGATTTCTTCCTTGCCGATGTGGATCCCTTTGATGTCCTCCTCTTGCCTTATTGCTATGGCTAGGGATTCCAGTACTATGTTGAACAGAAGTGGGGAGAGTGGGCATCCTTGTCTTGTTCCTGTGTTTAGGGGGAATGATTTAAGTTTCTCTCCATTTAATATGATATTAGCAGTTGGTCTGTTGTATATGGCTTTTATTGTTTTGAGGAATGTTCCATCTATTCCTGTTCTCTCCAAAGCTTTTAATAGGTATGGATGTTGTATTTTGTCAAAGGCTTTTTGGGCATCGACTGAGATAACAATGTGATTCTTGATTTTAGTTCTGTTTATGTGGTGAATTACATTGATTGATTTACGGATGTTGAACCATCCTTGTGACTGAGGGATGAAGCCTACTTGGTCATGATGTATGATATTCTTGATCACTTTCTGGATCCTGTTAGCTAATATTTTATTGAGGAGCTTTGCATCTGTGTTCATTAGTGATATTGGTCTGTAGTTCTCTTTTTTTGTTGGATCTTTGCCTGGTTTGGGGATGAGTATGATATTAGCTTCGTAGAATGAGTTCGGGATTTTTCCCTCCGTTTCTATTTCGCGGAAGAGTTTGAGGAGTATTGGAATTAGCTCCTCACTAAAGGTTTTGTAGAATTCATTGGTGAATCCATCTGGGCCTGGGCTTTTCTTAGTAGGGAGGTTCTTGATTACCTCCTGTATCTCACCGTAAGTTATTGGTTTATTTAGTTGATTTATTTCTTCTTGGTTCAGTTTGGGCAGTTTGTACTTCTCTAAGAATTGATCCATTTCTGTAAAATTATTGTTTTTTGTTGAGTAGAGGTTTTGGAAATAGCTCCTTATGATTGTTTGAATATCGTGTGTATTTGTTGTAATTTTTCCTGTGGAGTCCCTGATTTTACGAATATGAGTCTCTTCTCTTCTTTTTTTTGTGAGTCTTGCAAGGGGTCTGTCAATTTTGTTTATTTTCTCAAAGAACCAGCTTTTAGTCTTATTTATTTGTTGAATGGTCTTTCTATTTTCAATCAGATTTATCTCTTCTTTAATCTTTGTAATCTCTCCCCTCCTAGTCGTTTTAGATTCTGTCATTTCTTGTTTCTCCAGTTGTTTTAGTTTCATCGTGAGGGTATTCACCTGCTCTGCTTCCATTCTTTTAATGTGGGTACTGAGTGCAATGATCTTGCCCCTCAGTACTGCCTTAGCTGTGTCCCATAGGTTTCTTTGTGATGTGTTTTCTTTGTCATTGTGGCTTATGAATTCGTTGATTTCATCTTTAATTTGATCTGTGGCCCAAGTGTTGGATAGCAGCGTGGGGTTTAGCCTCCAAGAGTGTGTATAGGCTCTGTGGTATCCTTTGTTGTTGAGGGTTACCTTTAATCCACTGTGATCAGATATAATACATGGGATGATGTCAATTCTTTTGTATTTGCTGAGGTTCTTTGTGTGGGCTATGACGTGGTCTATTTTGGAATATGATCCATGGGCTGCTGAAAAGAAGGTGTATTGGGTCTCTGTAGGGTGGAAGGTTCTATATAGGTCTGTTAGATCCATTTGGGCAATGGTGTTATTTAGGTCCTCAGCTCCCTTACTAATCCTCTGGGTGTTGGATCTGTCTCTTGGAGAGAGAGGAGTATTAAAGTCACCCACTATGATTGTGTTTGCATCTATCTTGCTCTGTAATTCTGTGAGAATTTGCTTGACATATGTCGGGCCTCTTTTGTTCGGTGAGTATACATTTATCACCGTGATGTCTTGATTCTGGATTTTTCCTTGTATCAATATGTAGTGTCCTTCTTTGTCTTTTTGAGTGGACTTTAAAGAGAAATCCAGCTTGTCTGAGATCAGGATGGCTACACCTGCCGTTTTGGTGGGTGCATTTGCTTGGTAGATCTTGCTCCATCCTTTCATTCGAAGCCTGTTTTTGTCCCTTGCTGTAAGGTGGGTCTCTTGTAGACAACAGATGTCAACTTTTTGCTTGCGGATCCATTCTGCCAGTCTGCTCCTCTTGATCGGGGAGTTTAAGCCATTTATATTTAAAGAGATCAAGGATAAGGGTGTTTTTTCTCCTTCCATTTTCTTGTTGGGCTGTTTTTTCCTGTTGTTTTTTTTTTTCTTCTTGTCTTTAGTGAGCTTGTGTTTCTGCTGGACTTTGGCTATTGAAGTTTCTTTCTGAATCTGTCTGTGTGTCTTTTACGATCTCTGTTGGGTGGGCTTCCCCTCTTAATATTCGCTGTAGGGCTGGTTTTTTATTCACATACTCCTTTAGCTCCTCTTTGGTGTGGAAAGATCTGGTTCTCCCTTCGAATGTGAACTCCAGTTTCGCTGGATATTTGATCCGAGGTTGTAAATTGTTATTCTGAAGTACTTGGATGGTGTTCTTCCACTCACTTCGAGCTTGGTAAGTTTGTGTGGATAAGTCGGATGTTATTCGAATCCTCTTCCCATTGAAAAAAGTTTCCTTCTTCGCTTTGGCTGAATTCAGAATTTGCTCTTTAATCTTGAGGTCTGTAGTCTTGAATATTATGTGCCTTGGGGTGGTTTTCCTGGGGTCTGGCCTGCCAGGTGTCCTATAGGCTTCGGTTACCTGGATGGGGTCCCCTGTGAGATTGGGGAAGTTTTCTGCAATAACTTTATTGAGAACATGATTAAGCCCTCTGCTCTGATATTCGGCTCCTTCTTCTATTCCAATTATACGCAGATTATATCTCTTGTCTTTGTCCATTAGTTCCTGGAGTAATCTTCCCTGAAGCTTCACCTTTTCTTGGAGTGTGGTCATTTTCTGGTTGTTGTCAGCTGCTTCATCGTCCAGGCGAGAGATTCTGGATTCCATATGGTCCACTCTTTGTGTTATGGTTTCAATTGCGGAGTTTATGGATGTCAGAGAGCTATTCATGGTTGTCATATCAGCTCTGATCGTGGAAATTTCTTCCTTTAAAGAGTTGTATTTTAAATCTATTTTTTCATGCATTTCAATTCTCAGGGTGTGGAGATTTTCTTTAAAGGCGGCTTGCATTGTATCCATTTTTGCTTCCATTTCTTTAAACGAGGCTTGCATTGTATCCAGTTTTGCTTCCATTTCTTTCTTGGCTTCCTGGGTGTCCTTCCAGATTTCCGCTCTAAACTCCTGGAATTGTTTTCTGATTTCATTTCTGACGGTTTCGATCATTCCTGTTAACATGTCCTCATTTGCTTTTTTATTCTCCATCTCCTCTCCAGTCGTGCTGCTTTTTGGAGCTGGCGAGTTGGCTTGTCCTTTGATGAACTGAGTTATGTTTCTTTGTGATTTGCGCATCTGGAAGTCTGTGTAGATCTTCCCTCCCTTCTGTGTAGGCGTGTCTGCGTCAGCAGGTGCTGTCGCTGTGGCCCCGCCCACCAGTGCAGGGCACGCCTATCAGAGCGGGCGCTTTCGCCGGGGCCCCGCCCTCCTGTGCACTGTGAGTCCCCTACAACAGGCACTTAAGTGGGGTCTGCCTCCCAGAGCGAGCCCTGGGTTGTTGGGTTGTGCTTGCGCCCTCCCGCGAGTCCGTTGGGGGGGGGAAGCAGTATGTGTGGGGCCCAGTGGGATCGACTGTCCGGGTGTGGCTTGGCACCCTCAGACCTCGCCTCCGCTGCGAGGAGGGGGAACGAGATCAGGCTCAGGTGACCCTGCTGGGCTGGTATTGCCCACCAGCGCCTGTGATTTTAGTTGTAAGAGTCCGCAAGGTCTAGGCGCCTCGGGTGGGGCTTGCCCTGCCGGCCGTCCCTGGCCCCTGTTGGGAAGGGGGCGGGGCCGGTTCTGCCAGTTCAGGAACCTTTGGGGGCTTGGGGCTGTTCCGCCCTTCCCCTGCTAGACTGGCTTCCCAGTGCCTGCTGGGAGCTTCCCGCCTGATTTGGGGAATCTTTGTTCCCACGGGAGTGGGGAGGGGGAGGGAGGGAGATATATCGTCTTTGTCGGGCTTGGGTCTCCCGTTGGGGGAAGGGATTATGGGGGACTCACTTTTGCTGCTTTGTGTGTGTGTCCCGCGCAGCCGTTGGCCCTTCAGGGGTTGGCGAAGTGTCGTGGTGGCTCCCCCGTTCCCTCTTTCTGCCGCGCTGGGTTCCCTTGTCCGAATCCGGTGTGGACCCGAACTTCTCGTCGCTGCTGGGTGTGTCTTGGTCCGCACCCTGCTTTGTGTCCGTGGGGTCTCCCGCTATATGGATTTTGCGCTCCTGGCAACCTGTCTGCCGATCGCCGGGTTTCCCTTTCCCAGCCTGACCCTGTTTGGGCCAGGGCCGGCTGGTGGGGGGAGGGTGCCCCGGTGAATCTCCGGCTCCGTGTAGGTTTTCGGTTCTTCTTTTTTGCTCCTTTTTGTTTTCCTGCGTTTCTCCACTGCTTCTGGATGCTGGTTTTGCTGGGTTCTTGGTGGAGTGTTGGGTGTTGGAGTTCCCAGCTCGCTATTCAGTTGGTGCGAGTCGGGGTGCCTCCCTATTGTCTCGGCGCCATCTTTCTCCCCCAATGATTTTTTTTTTTATGTGCATGCTACTAGAAAGAGAATACAAAAACCTTTCTCAACATGATCTGTGCCTCGATCATGTTCAGAGCAAGTTAAGTAGAGCTGGACAGCTGTATGGGCGCCCAGGATGGTGGGTGGAGCTATGTATGGGAAGTAGTTCTCAGCTTTCCAACAACCCGGGCTTCCGGGTACCATTTTTATCATGTAGGTACAGCCAATGATGAGTCCAAATGATGGGATTGGAAGTGTGGAACCAAAAAAATATGACTGTGAAGAAGTGAAAGAGAATAGATGGCTACTCCTCCTCACAGACACCTGGCTCCCTTCTCCTGTCTTGCCTGAAGGTTTTAATTCACACCTGGAATTGTCACCATTACAACATTCACCCAAGATTTCCTTTGGTTTTCACTGTTTCTTTTACCTTCTTGGCACTTTGCAAATGATCGAAACCCTAATGGGTCTGTGATTAGGTGGAGAGTGGCAGGAATGATAACAGACTGCAAGAAGGTCACGGGGAAATTTTGAATATGATAAGAATGATCTTGTTTTTAATAGAATACAATGAATGCAATACAATGGAGACAGATACATTTCATTCTATGTAAAATATACCCCAGTAGTGTTGACTGTTTTTGTCTGTGCTTGTACTGAGACTCAGAGTCTTGTGCTCTGTCTAGACTTGCTTGCTCACAACTGGTGCTCTACCACTTAAGCCACATCTCTAGTCTGGCATTTTACTTTAAATGGAGATGGAATCTGATGAACTGCTCTATCTAAGCTAGTTTTGAATCTTGATTTTTCCATGTCTCAGCCTCCTGAGTAGCTAGGATGACTGGAATAACCCAGTGGTGCCCACCATTAATGTTGATTTGGGACAAAAAAGATTGAATTGTTTATCATGTATCACAGTGCCAAGCTATTTCACCATTTTGTCAAGGCTAATGGTACTTAGTATGGATGCATTGGTTTTCAGCATAGACTTCTGATACTATTTCTTTCCCAGGCTAGTGGCCTAATGAGCTTCTCCACTCCTCCGGGCCTATGCCTGAACCTAACTCTCCTCATTCTTTGAATTCTCCATAGCATTGAGCTGAATATTAGTGAAATATTCTTTGGTGATGATAATGATGAGACCAAAAAAATAATAATTTTGTCCTAAGGAGCCATCCAAATTCACTAAATCATCTAGAAAACCATTCTCACTGCTTCTGAAGCAGTTCAGGAGAGGCATGATTCTTGATGAGCTAAAAAGTTGATGTCATCATAGGACTTGAAGTGCAAAATGTTGAAACTTACTGTAGGGACAATTACTCACTTTCCTAATCCCACTTTAAATCTTCAAATGGGTGTGCAAGAATCCCCGTGTATATTTTCAGGATGGTTCTATAGAGATGCCTTCCTAATTTGCATGACTATGTATTCATGTTTTATAGTTTGTAATTAGCATAGTATGGCTTGAGTGTCCTGTGTCCAAAGTGATTGGAAGCCGAAATGTTTTAGATTTTTGGATTGCTTTTCAGTCTTGAGAATGTTTGCGTATACATAGAACCAGGAGGTCTTGGGGAAAGTTTCCAAGTCTCAGCATGAAATTTACATTTTATATACTCCTTATACAGCTTAGCCTGAGGTAATTTTAAATAATATTTTTAATGTACTTGTATCTTAACTGTTACCCCTCCCATTGGGTCAGATGTGGAGTTTTTCTATGTCACATCTCAAAAGCTTTCAGATTTTGTAGACTTCTTAAAAATGCTTTGGAGTTTACATTTCTATGTTATGAATGCTCAAAATATTTAATATTTCTTCTTACCTAAAAAATATAACATTTTAATGTAGAAGAAACTTCCCTATTTCTCTTAATGGGAAGGTTTTCTAAAACAACAACAAAACTTCCTGAAGTTCCTTGAATATATTTATTACTTGATTAGGTAATCAAACATAAAGAAACAGTTTAAGTCATAAATAGCAAATCCTGCTTGGTCTAATTCAGTTTGATCTATTTCTTTTTTTTACATATACTGGAGATATTTACTTTGTGTTATTAGCATTAATGAAAATTTTAATTCTGGGTACCCAACAATGGATACTTCAATTTCTGTTTAGTAATGCATTATTTGTCAACAACAAATAAATAATGGTATTTATTAAATAGCAATGTAAACATATTTTTGTTTGTAAATGGGTATGTTTACAGTTGAAATCACTCCCCTGAGTGTTTTTACTTTGTTTGTTTTAGTCGGTTTTTTATGATCTCATTATTTTTTATGTTTATCATTATACTCTCATTTGTTATTCATTTAAGAACAAAGAAAGTAAAGCTCATAGTCTTGCAGGTAATTTTCTAGAACATTATCATTTCTTGTTTCAAAGCTGAAGTGATTTTAGAAAAAAAGAAATCTGTGCTTTTTTTTCCCCCACTTTGTTCAGAATCTAAAATAGCATCAATGTTTGCTAAGCTGGAAAGTAAAATATTAGAAGAAAATTTAATTTCAAAGTTCCCAAAAGGTCATGTAGAGGCAAATGAAGAAGATAAATTTAATTAATTTATTTCAAATAAAAATGACTTAAATGCCCTTTCAAATAAAAAAAATCCCCAACATTTAAACAAATGTGTTTTAAACTAACGTGACAATTTCTATCATTTAAGGAATAGATATGGAAAAAAGTATATCAACAGTGCTAAGCCCCACAGAATCAGCCACAGTGAGGCTGTAGAGGTTAGAACAACAGTGGACTAAGAGGTCTGAAAATGTCTGAGTTTATTATGTACACAGAAGCTTTGTACTTTCTTGAGAGGAAGGAACTAGGAGTGGGACTTAGGATCTATCTGTATTTTAAGTTCAGGGGCTGAATCCAATTTTAAGTAACAACACGTCTACAAGTTTCATGAACTAAAACAAATAGACCCAGTCCACAAAGATGCAGCACCAAATGTCACTGGTTTGATCTACTTCAAAACGTCTTGCTTTTACCACTTCTGACGATTCTTTTCAAAAAAGGTGAAAGACAAGAAGGAGTTGGGGGGGGGGGGGTCCACTCTGGTCTCATCCTATGGTGACGGTTTCTGACATGCCATCTCCAAGCTTGAAAACGATTGCAGATGAAGCCACGAGCTAGATTGATTCCACACACCTTGCAAAGCCCTCCAGAGATGAGACCGGGAAAGGTCCATGCTATTTATGAGGCTTATTCCCTTTGATGTCTTCTTTGGCTGTGAGGATACAACCCCACAATGAAGAGTAGCTGCCATTGCTTCAGAGGCCTAAAGAAAGAACGAGTAAATGCCGGCTGCTACCCAGCCCGTGCTCTGTGTGATGTAGGACGTGTATACACATGGAAGGCTTACTTCATCCTCCAAGGTGTTTCATGACTCAGTGAGCCTTTATGAAGAATCTGGTAGATAGCAGGCTCTGTTCTAGGAAGATCTAACTCTAGACCAAAGGCTTTCTTAGACTGCATAGCGTACTTGGGGAATTTATGGTCAAGTTTTGATAACTGAGCTCCTGGCCATCAGTGACCCTCGGAGTAAAGCAGCTTTTCATTCCTCTCAAAGTTGCTTCGTTTCTAAGGTAATTTTACAACTTCCCATTTTTGCCCTTCCCCGATACAAAAATAACATTTGTTTTTCACAAATGTGTGTTACCAACAACTTTCTGGGGCAATAGATGAATTGTGACCCACAAAGACTGACTGGTGAAGACCTACCACCAAGAACACAGCACACACTCCTGAGATTATTAAATCTCAGACAGCCAGCAGTAAGCTAGACTTTTGTTTCCATTTCTTTAGGCCGGGAAAGGCTTTTTGTCAGACAGTGACCCCCGTTCAAATTCAGATGCTCTCTCAATGACTCACTATTCCGCTTCATTTCAAGCACGCAAGATGATGTGGGGACTAAGTGGTACTGAGCCTCATCTCAGGAGTCGGAGAGGCTAAATGTGCATTCATTAACGCCCTGACATTGGGCCTGTCAGGAACTTGCCGTGAGCATCAGTTTCCTAGCCTGTGAGATGGAGGGTAATAATACCTGTATCATAAAATTGGCGAAAACTTTGAGATGATTGAGTTAAAACGTACCCTGTGGCCCAGCACTTGCAAATACCCAGTAATGAGGCATTTGCAAACACCGCCGTTGGAATGGAAGTGGAATAGGAATTGGCCACTAGACATGGCGCAGCTTTGGAGGGCATGCTGGAAAGGCATTGAGGAACCCCTTTACCCTAACCCCTCTCTTTTCACAATGCTAGCATGAGAGAATAGTTGATTCCCTAGTTATCATTTAAAGTGTGATAGCAATGCTTTGATTTAATACTTCCTTACATTGTCCTTTTGTACTTAATTTTCATTCTCAACAGCATTCTGGAAAACATCACTACTGCATTTAGGTGTCATTTGGACACAGGCACTTGGAGCGTTTGGTCATTGTTACTTACACAGTGGTAGGGACACAGAAAGGAGTCATATAAACACAGCCTGTGTACTTCATATCAGTGCTCTCTGCCACTGGTTCAGTCCAAAGTACCTGCTGTTGGGAAGCTGGGACCAGGAATCCTCTAGAGCTTCATCATCCTGGAACTTTAGAAAACAGAGATGGCCTCTGGCAGTGGTCACCTTCCCTCAACACCCCACGCCATACCTTCCACCTCAGCAACCACAAAGAGTTCCCTTTGGCATTGTGAATAATGGACACGAATTACGATGCTGAGATGGAAGAGAACAAACATGGAGGAGCGATTTATCATGAAGTTAATGAAGCTTAGGTTGCAGAAATTCTCGCTTGTTCTGCCTTCAAAACTCGGGGAGAGACCCTGATAATGGGTTCATTTAGTCAAACGTACAAACCCTGCCCATTTTTTTTTTAAATCGCAGACTTTCCTGTTGTGTGAATTTTAATGTCACGGATGAGTTTCCTGTCCTGTGGTGATGGCGGCGGCGGCGGTGGTGGTGACGACTGTTAGCTTCTAGCATTGTAGTACGCCCATTGGATGCCCCCATGTAATGGTGTTTTACCCATTATAGCTCTTGTTCTTTAGGACCTCACTAGCAGTAGGGATCTAGGATACGTAACAAGTGTTAGTAATCGCAATGTTGGAGTCAGCAAATCTTGTGACAGTCTCCACGCGGGAGAATGAAGGGGGAATTCTCTGTGACAGAATTCCTTCTCCCGCCATCCCCGGGGCCTCTGGGATACTGACTCCCACACAGGAGGAAATTCATGAACTTGGATAGGGGAAAAGATGTCTATCTTTTTTCACTAGCCTGTAATTAAGACTTAACATTCTTTTTGTTAGAAATGCCAAGCTAAAAAAAACTTACTAGGAGTAGGAGTGCCTGTGATTTTTGTCACCAAGAGAAATTATAAATATTTTCATCTCACGTACAGTTGTTATAGGTACCTGGAAATATAATTTATGTTCAACACCACTTCAACATTTGGGATTTATAACACTGCTGCTAACATTTTTTAACATGTTCCTGTGGAGGCACACATATTAACATGACATAATTATCTTTAATATTCTGATAAATTTGTATACGTAATGTATATCCTGTGCTATCCTATGCTTACATTATATACCTTTAATAACAGTATTTTGAAAGAAGTCCATGGAGCTCGTCAAATTGCCAACATTGGGGAAGGTACAAAATAAAAAAAAGGCTAAAGACCTCTGCTTGCTTGTATTTCTTGCAGTAACAAAGATATTTGACATACATCTTAACTTTTTCTGAGACAAAAAGAATTGCATGTACAATACAGCAGGTTTCTTTTTTAATACATTGGACAAGACAGAGTGTAAGACACGTCCACATGACAGAAAGGAAGGAAATGAGAGGAAGCCTGTGATTTTCTCCGCTTGAAGCCTCCTCGTCTCCTCGGGTAGGAATAAGTCAGGCGAACACGGTGGGCTTGCTGCACCTAAGGGACGGGTATGAGGGTCTCCAGAGACCCCAAGAGCTCACACTTTGGAGTCTTGGGAAGGAAAGAGCCTGCCCAGAGCTGTCTAGAGTCACCTCCTCAAACACGCCAGGAAACCACCCACATCTTCAGAAGGAACCACGAAAGGAACAGCAGAAACAGTGCCTCCCCCGCCCCACCAAGTACCACAGAGGTGAAAATAATTTCCAGTCGTCCCTAAGACCTAAAAATCAGCCTCCTTGGAACAGCTATGAAAAAGCCAGGCTCTTCAGTCGGCGGAATGAATTCTGCCCGCAACCTGAATGAGCCTGGAAAACATTCTTTCCAGTTGAGCCTACCAAGGAGAAAACAACTCAGAAAAACCTTGATTGCAGCCATCTTAGAGATGAAATTTCAGGTGGATTTAATACACATAGAGCACTGAGAGAGCAGAGTAGGAAGGAACTTATCAAACGAGGAAAGACCATGGAATGACACACGCAGGATTGGGAGGACAGCAATCAAAAATTCCACATTGGCAATACTAAAATGAAGATTCGTGATACCTACCGGAGAAAACACCTACATTGAAAAACTTTTAAAAATCACCTCAAAACAAACAACCATTATCTCCTTCTGAAGCACTTCACTTAAAGCCAATACTAGACTCTATTAAAAGTTTCGGGGGAAAATTCTATTAAATTCTATTAAAGTGATTTCATCTCTGTAGTGATAACAGAGATAACTATCTGGGGGAACTGTGAAGTAGAACACAGTGTTTAGAATATACTATATTGGATTCTTCAACTTCGGTTTCCTAAATAGCACATGAATTTATGAAATAAAATCCATTCCTAAAAATCAATTCCGCTAACTCCTCCATTGACCTTTTAAGCTCTCTAGATCCCTATATTAAAATCCCCAAGCTGGAGAGTTTTAAAATCTTACACAGAGACTGAGAAAAATGCCCGATTGCCCGGTTTTTTGAAGACATAGTTAGGTAAGGTTAAATTGTTCTAATTAGCTTTCCCAGGGCTGTATCTCCTCATTTTCAACCAAATGACACTCAACGAAGGAATTCTCCTCCTGTGAATCCTTCCAAATGATTTAGGAATTACTTAGAATCTAATTTTTATACCCAGGGAGCTCGATATGAAGGACTCGGGTTCATTACTGCTTATCAGAAACTACTTTCCACCTCTAGTCTCGTTTTACCCTGAAAGGCCCATTTTGATAAGATGGGAAGATTTGAGCCTACAGGAAGGAGTAGGGGATGATTGCAAGCAGGGAATCAATGAAGCTGGAAGAGCCGGGCTCAGGGAGGCTTGCCTAGAAGAAACCTTGCTGCTGACTGAGTCTTAAAAACTAAAAGGTGCTCTGCTTTAACTATGCTTTACAACAGTGACTGACAACTCATACTGTGTCCTGATGAACATTTCCTCATGATGCTGTGTGTTTAAAGGCAGTACAAGAAGGAGGAAGCCAACTGAAAAGCAAATGATTCGTTCGTGCTCCGTGCTAAGGTGATTATCATTGTATTCTTGGTTCCCCAGCCTTGTGCAGATCCTGGTGGATAGGAGTGGATTATACTGAACTATATCCTGTAACAGAAATCTCCTATATTTTGCATGAACCATAATAGGATCATCAAGCTGTGTAAACAACCAATCTGAGTTGGAGGAAATGTTCTCTTGTTTTTTTATTCAAATATTGGTTACCCATAAGTATCTTTAACATACAAGAACAGATGCAATGACCTAGAGATTAATTTAACTCAAGTTGCCTCAATCTTGAGAACTCACTGTTGATCTGAACCCTAAATAGCACTATCCTTATCTTTCTTCCAAACACTTCTCTACTCTCACGATACTCCAGCCCTCTCTGCTTGAGCGAGTTCGTTTCTATCCCAGGGCCTTTGTAAATGCTATTCTCTCCGTGTGGACCACCCTGCCTTCATTCAGTTCTTCAAAGGTGACCTTTGTGACACACTGTCTGACATTGCTGTCCTGGCTTCTACCATCCTCAACAGTTCCTCTCCATCTCTTCACATGGTCGTTGTTCCTACGTAGCAAACACCTCGCAGTCTGAACTTGCCTTTATTCATTAGGCCACTTGTCTCTTGTCTAGCTTTCCCCGGCCATCCCTGTTAGCACGCTGGTTCTTGCATGTCTGCTGTATGAGCTCAGAGGCCCTGTGCTCCTCCAGCCTACTGTGTGTTTACAGCCGTGGAGACGCCATGCACGGTACAGCCTTGCATGATAATCGTTGGACGCATGGTGTAGTTGCATCTGGAAGACCCAGAATCTGAAGTCTGTCGGTCAGATTTAACCATCTGATGAAAGTATCCCCTATGCCAGGGAGCCAGTCTTTGCATCATAAAAAATGAGTACTAATGTTGATAATAATGATACCCATTAGAAAAAAAAAATGCCTTACTGCTCAAGTGAGCAGCAGTACAGGATATTGGGGAAGAGGCTTCATTTTGGAAATGTAATTGCTTTCTGCCCTTGGATGAGTCACTCTGTTTGGAATGGAAATCTGGCCCTCGTATGTTAATTTAAGGGAATGAGCGAAGACCAATACTAACAGTCCCAAAGGAATAAATGCATGATTAGAACTGGCGCTTGAAGGGCATGCTGGCGAAATACAGAAACAGTGTGTGTGTTTCTGCATATGTGATCGAGGAAGATGTGGACGCCTTCCAGTCAGTGTATGCCGGATTCGATCCTACCAACCAGCAAGGCTGACCTCGTGCCTCTCCAGACCATATTGAATGATTCGTCAAGGAACCAGGTTCAGATCCTAGCTACAGTATTTTCCCCCTTTGCTTCCCATTAGTACCATTCATTTCCAACCTCGTCCTGTCAGGGAGCTTTCCTAGACCACTCCAGTATCACATGCTTTCTTCACTTCTGTGACATCCTGTAGCAATTATTGGTAATTAAACGCATCCTGCCTTGAGCTATTTTTTTGTTGTTGTCTTGAACTCTTCTTTGGGATTCTTTTTGTGTTCCTTGTTTGGTGGGCTATTACTTAAAATTGAAGATGCTATGTTTCAGCTTGCCAACTGGATTTTTTTTTTTTATAACAGAGCGCAGTTACATTCCCCCAGCCCCCCTGCACTGTGTCTACATAGTCAACCCTGCACATCGGGCTCATGAGCAAATATGAGGGTGAATGTCCCATCCACATGCCCCCCCCCAGCCCCCTCCTCGCAGGCACAAGATGCCTAGGTGGTTTCTGAGGAAACCAAATCTCTTTCCTATCATCTTGCTGATGCTTCCCTTCTCATAAGTATATCTCTTGCTTCTTTGACATCAGAGATGAAGTACAATGAGCTAGAAATAGGAGGACCTAGTTCTTTGGGTTCTCAGACAAAATGGAAAAAGAAAACCCACATTCATTGTGGGATTTGTTGTTATTGTTTTTGTCCTTTCCTGTTTCTGTGGGCCATATCCAATTGTGAGTACTCTGTGTACAATGAATAGATTTTAAAAAGTCCTTCTCTTATTATTAGAGTTAAGCAAACGTGCGGGTTAATTTTTTTCTCTTGTGAAGATTATTTAGTTGGCTTTGGGTGAGAGGGAAGAAGGGCTGAAGTAAAGCTAAAACCTGGTCTTTAGAAAACCCCGCCTTTGTGGGCCCTTGTGTTGCTGGCTTGGCTTGTAATTCATGAAATCCCTTAGGAAAACAGATGGCATTGGAGGAGGTCCCTGGACAGAAAGAAAATGCCTGACCACAATAAGATGCGGCTACAAAACCAATTCAATCATGAACTTGGATTTAGGAAGGACTTTTTTTTTATTTTGCTTCTCTTTTCTTTTTAAGAAAAGAATCTTCAGAAAGTAAACAAGAGAACCTCAGATCCCAGAAAGGATGAGAACAATCCACAATAGTAAGCACAGAAATAACCAAGATCGAAATGAACTTAATTTTTCATTTTCATGTGAGACTTTCAATTGCTAGCTGGGTCACATAATTTAATCTGCACGAGTCTTGTAATTTTCCCCTTGAAATACATTATGCAAATTTTCAGAGACCCTAAAATGTTCTACCGGGTCCTTCATAATTATCAGAATACATGCCTCCTTTTCTTCCCACCCGAAAACCTTCTCTAGAAACGTCTCTGCGGATCATTGCAGCTCATCACTCCCGGAGTTCCAACTGTGTCATGCACTCATGTAAATGGTAATGCAGTCAGTAACTTCTGGGCTACAAAAAAACGTAGGTTGGGCTGGGGATATGGCCTAGTGGCAAGAGTGTTTGCCTTGTATACATGAAGCCCTGGGTTGGATTCCTCAGTGCCACATATATAGAAAATGGCCAGAAGTGGCGCTGTGGCTCAAGTGGCAGAGTGCTAGCCTTGAGCAAAAAGAAGCCAGGGACCTGAGTTCAAGCTCCAAGACTGGCAAGAAAAAAAGAAACAAACAAACAAAAAAAACGTATGTGGAAATGCCAAAACTTGTCAGCCCTGGTCAAGTGCATTTGCAAAAAGTAGGTGGTGGTGGTTGGGATAGAGGGTGGGGATGGACCTCACACAGCCCAGAGCCAGGGACTGCAGTGCTGGTGACGTACGTGGAAGGGGGGAGGCCCGTGGAGCACAGCCAGGGAGGGAAAGGCTTTCAGTCTTCCTATTTCTTATATCTACCTTTCATTTACATCAAGTGTTTCACCCCAGCTTGGTCACTTACTACTACTTATTTCCTAATTTTTCCTCCCTAGCGTGGTATATTAAAGATAGTGATATTTATTTAGGATTCTCTTTCCATTTGCTCCTCATTACACTTAAAAATCATTTCATAAGCCAAACCTTTATCCTATAAGTCAATAGATTAAAAAAAACTCCGGTGGCATGGCATCAATATAAATACAATAGAAACAAAAACTTACCAATACATTCTGGGTGGTTCTTATGACCTGTCAGTATCTAAGTTAATTAAAACACAGATGAACACGGGAGACTTCTCCCATGAGCTGATCAGAATGGCTGCAGAGAAGCTAAGTCTGTTCCCGCGTGCTTGTGTGCGGCTCTCATTCACGTTTTTTTACCTGCTGTAGCGCTGTCTACCTGGAGTAAGAGTGGGTCGTGCTTTGTCAACCTGAGTGAGGCTGCTGGCTTACATATCAGCTTTGTGTAGAGAAATGATTTTAGTCGATGGTCTGGAATGGGTTAGATGAACTGGAATTGGATTCTAATTTCATTTTCCCTTTGCTTAGTAATCTGCAAGCAGTAACAGTTTCCTTGTGTGTGAGCTCAACTTTTCCTCACTTTTCTCTCATTTATTGTAGAATGCAGAGTCGCAGATCTCCTGGTTACTTATTGGCGCCCTAGAACCCCGAGGGAGTCCCAGACTGCTAACCGTAAGGCCTGAGTTTCTTGCTCTTATAACTTTTGGGTTAAAAAAAGGATACTGACATTCAGTTTTCTTTGTGACATACTTTACCTAGTCTAGACTTTGGTCTCAAGCTGGTGTTTGGTATGCTTACCTAAGCAGTTATGTTGGATGGTGTTTCCAGTTGGGTTCTTGATTGAGTATAAGTCAAAAATCAGGTATTATCAATCATTTTAATACTAAGATTAACTTTTGTCAGCTTTGAGAATTGTAAGAAGTGTAAAAATAAAGGTCAACAATAAGAGCACTGCTTAACACACACTGAATACAAATCTAGGCCAGCTAGTTTTATGCCACCCAGGGAAAAGCATTACTAGGATATTTCCAGACTTGATTCAGTGTAACGGAATGTGTCTAGCATGGTAGCCTTGTCCATGTGGTTGGCAGTCTACGAGGCTGGGCAGGTGGTATGGTGTCTACAAAGGGAAATACTGATGATCACCAAGTGGCAAATCAAGGCTGTTAAGGGGCTGGGAGGAGTGACTCTTTTGTCTCACGAATGTTGGAAGGAGTGAGGAGTTTTGATCGAGGAGCTCCACGTTGTGGAGTAACTGAGGGACCTTCATGGTAACTGAATACATGAAGAGACCCCGTGAGACCCCAGCACAATTCCCACCTTGTAGTTAAAGCTTTGCTGGTAATGTACGTGGAACCTGTTCTTCCTGACACATGTATCTGCAATATTGTAGAACTAAGAAAAAAAATTCTCCATTCCCTCACCAAGGATGGGATTTTCTTTTTCTTTTCTTTTTTTTAATTTAGGACTCATCTTCCTAATCGTTCCTTCTTAAAATCAAGTTCTGATATATGCTTTGTTTTAACTTAAAAATCATCCAGGCTTTCGAATCGTATTTTCAGCTTAATCAATTCAAAAGCCAGCTGCTCTGGCACCCTGATCCCCCTATGATGTAGGTGGGCTACTAGGAAGGTCTCCCTGAGCTCAGGTTCATTTCCACCCAGAGAGACTCACCAGGAGATGGCAGTAGAGAGCACCCTGGTTGACCGCTGGGTCTGATGGGAGGAGGTAGTGAGTCACTTGATTTCTTTTTTTTTTTTTTTTCCTTTGTATTCATCAGGTGGTTTACTAGAAAAAGAGGCTAGGTATGAATGTTAAAGTCAAAGGTTAACAGGTATGGATATCAGGAAAAATGAAGACTGTTCTTGACATATACCAAGCTCAAGGGGAGTCATCCTCATAGTTCTTGATTAATATTTTGGCTGATGAGACAAAAATCAAGTCCACAAGAGAGTAGAGGGTATCATCTCTGATGGCCTCGTAAGTTTATATGGTAACAGAGGCAGTTAACACAAGATCATTGAGTAATTTTATCCTGAGAAGATACTTTGGCAGTTACATATTGCTCTCTTGGCTTTTATTTTGTTTTTTGTGCTCAGTCGGAAATCTGAAATAGGAAGCCAAATGGTCTAGTATGCTGTGTTCCAACTTATCTTAAAGCAAAATCACTTACGAAACCCAGCTCTGCATAAAGGGTCAAGTAATCCTGGAAGAGAGATTGAGGATGCGAGAACCTTTCCTGCTTTTAAATCGCACTACTGATCATCCTTCCCCCATCCAAAATGGCACAGGGTTGTGTTGGAGGAATGTGAATGGCTTGGTATAGCAGAACGGACTGGGGCTTCTGTGCCAAAGAGACCTAGAATCAAATCTTGTCTCCATCCATCATAATTTGATCCATGTTGCTCTGGTGATCTATGTCCTCATTTCCTATGAGCGTTAGATTTCTCACCTAAAAAAAAAAGAGCATTGATACCATAAAGTGGAACTGAGCATTGAAGGAGACCCCTATAAGAGAGAGCTCAGTGAGGGATGAATTTTAACACTGTGGAACGCTAGAGATGCTGATTGGATGACTGAAAATGAGCACTGCCATCTAAAGGAGGAGGGCAAAACACTATTTTCATAGCTTGAATATGCTTTCCTTAAAGGACAAGTTGCCTATAGTAATGTAGACACAGAGTAAATAAAGCCTATCTTTCTGGAGAAAGAAAGAATTGAGCCCGTGTGTGCTCTGTCTAGTGCCCGGCTGTAAGTGTATGAAGTTAGGCCGTGTGCTTTCCTGTACCAGGCAAGGGGAGTGTGGGAAGAGCGGTTTTCACATGACCTCTTCCTCAGGATCTGCGTGGGGTAAGAAAAACATACTTTGATAACCCTGTTGGCAGCCTTGGGCCTGAGTACAGAGGGGTCAGGGGATGAGAAGCAGTCCTTCACGGGAAGAAATGATGGTCCTCCGGTGATAGAAGCTTGCAGTACCTGCTGCTTCCTGGGCCTTTCCTGAGCTGTGACTAACAGCGGCTCTGCTTCAGTCCCAAACCAGGGCTGGATAAGTCCCGGGATTAGTGGGACCCAGTGGGCTTCTGACAATACCCAGCCAGTGCCAGTGTCTGTACCACTTGAGGGAGTGTAAGGCTGGGCCAGGGGATTTAAGGCTAACCTTGGGAAAGATCTTCATGGCAGCCAAATGCAAAATTCCCACTTGCCTCCCCTGGTGCTCATTAAACCATCCAAAAGCAAGAGTGTCTCATTCCTCGGGACATCTATATGCAAAGCAGAGATCTGATGCCAACATTAATGCCTCTTCACAAAGTATCAACTTGAATTTTTCATGCACTGGAGAATTGGGGTTAATGCTCAAAAAGAAAGCTTCTTATGAAATAAAACTGATGAAATACAGCTCTGAATGGATTTCAAGACTTCATCTCCCAGACTGCCTAGGGGGCCCCCCTGGAAGCAAAAAAAAAAACCCGGTTGTTCTGATTGTCAACAAACTGTGAAAAACAATGGCTCATCAGCTAGACACTCATCACTCCCCCCGCCCCCCCATTGGTCTAGAAACACTTTCATTCCCTCTTTAAAAAAAACAAAACCACAAAGATTAGTGAGCATTCTGTGTGGTGGCTTCCCGATCTCCCGATCGTGGCGTGGAGATGGAAGGAGCAGGCTGTGGGCGAGCCCATGGGGTCTGGAGAGGCCAGGACAGCAGGAAACCCAGAAGGCCGTCCGTCCGCAGACTGCCTGGCAGGAGTAAAGGAAGGAGGAGGAGGCTTAAGTCCTAGCTGGCTGGACCTTTTTCGAGGTGGCTTCCATTCATTCCCTTTGGCTCATGAGGCAAAGCAGAAGGCCAAGAATTCTGGCTAGATCCCGTCGACTTGTCACATTCTTGGGGGGATCGTGGAGTGAACTGAGTCTGGAAGACGTGGACGATGCCCCTGACTTAGGCCAGAGCCATAAGCAACACAGACGCTCCTTGTTGCCTCTGGGGTTGGAATATCTTAACCAGAGACCTCTCCACTTTCAATTTAGAGAAGTTGATTAAGGACTAAATGGCCTAATTATAGAAGGTTTTCCCTGTGTGTTAGAGATCTTTTCTATTTTCCTATGGAATAACCATTTTAAAAAAATGACAAACATTTTTATTTCTAAGCAATGTGAACTTACTTCATGATTTACATATGCCATTAAATCTTAAACTTAGAAGACATTTTTTATAGCAAATGTTATATAACTCTAAAAAGTCATCTTAAAAAATGAATATTCTCAGTCTTATGTGACCTCGTTGAAGTGCTCAATTATGGAGCAGTTCTCTCCAATAGAAACTGGCTTTATTAAAACCATTTAATACCTATGCGAGTTCACTTAAGTATTCATCATTATTGTTTCCTCCGTGCTTAACAGAGTACTGAGACAAAAACCAGGATGTTCAGCAATTGTTATCTTTGTCTTCTGATATTCCTGGGCTCTCTCTTGTACAGTTAGTCAGGCACTGGATAATTCTGGACAGTTACTTGTATTCAGAAGTAACGTGTGTGTGTGTGTGTGTCACTGCAAGACATTGAGTAAAAGCCCAGATGCAAGTTTTCATGACTTTCTGGCGTAATTTCATGGCAGTCTAGCAGGCATATGTTCTGGGTGGCATAGTTAGGGGATGAGGTAATCTCAGTGAAGTTGGATTTATGAGTGTCTTTTTGGAGCAGAAACTCTGCCGAATCCTTGCTGGACAAGATGCATCAACAAGAAACAATCTTCTGTGATATTCAGTTACTGAGCTTTGAGGGTTAGTTTGTCATATTCATAAAGGAGCCTAATCTGACTAAGATAAGTATCAAGGAGGTAGAGTACTGAATCAATTAATATTGACTGGATAAATGAAAAAGCTCTTTGGGGCCTAAATTATAAGGTGCCTAATTTTTAATCCTAATTATAACCAGCATATTTGACCTCTGCTATTGTGCCAGACGTTAAACTAGATCATTTACATGTATAGTTTCATTTACGTTGCACGGCAACCCTATAAAATATTACCCCCACATGTCAGATGATGAAAGGCCTAAAGCAGCTAAACCTTATCACAGGGAATATTTTGAAGTTTATTCAAACCTGAGAAGTCTATCCAGTATATCTGACTTTCAGTTTTATGTATCATATATCCTTAATTACTTCCTTAGTTGACAAGCTTTATGTTTTGTGTCGGCAACCATAACTAAACCCGAGCTGAAAAGCCCATTCAGTCCTAATTCCTGAATTCAATACACGTTCATGATTTAAAGCCTTCTAAGAAAGTTGGCAGCTCGGGGTAAGAGGATTGTAGAATGAAGTGAATTTAGCAGCGGGTGGAAGCTGAAAGGAAGGTATCCCAGAAATACTCAAAGTAAAATCATCCTAGAACGTATTTGCATGTTTCAGATTAAATCTGATGCTAGGATATTAAATTGTTCCTATGTATACACTTCATTAAAAAGAATCCCTTCCTGTAAAGCTTGGATTATGAATTGGATGACCCCCTCCCCATCTTCTTTTTTAATAGTATAATCGTGCCCTCTAGTTTGTGTTAGTGGCTGCTTGTTTATGAAGCAGCCTGGTCAGAGACTGAGGAAATGCACAGGTGCACTTGACAATGCAGGCAAATGGAGGGCAGAGCCGTCTACAGAGGGCCGGGAGAACAGAGGAGATTGCAGGCAAAACCTGCATCATGGGCACAGTGACCTCATCCTGGCCACTGAAGGAGACATGGACATATTCCAGAGGAGAATCAGGAAATTGCTACATCTAACAGGTTGACATTTTGTTCATTCCCTCACTTATTTAGCCGTCATCCGGGTTATGGTAATTAGTGGAATCATAGATTGTGGGTGGGGGGTGGGGGGGAAGATTGGTAGAGAAACAGAGTCAGGAAGGACTTTGTTTATCTTGATCATTTAGAGGTTTCATTTAAGGAAAATCCTGAATGACTTTAACAACTTAAAACACAAGCTTTTATATGCTGAAAAGGATAAGGACCTAGTTTTTGTATTAAGAATTCGATTCACACTATTTTCAGGTTCAGTTAAACACATGGTCATGGAACTTAGAAATGGCTTAGGATTGTTCACTATTGTTTCCCTTACCTACTGCCCAGTTTACAACCTCCTTCATGCTCTTGTGTTTACTAATAAAAACCTGAAATTACTTTAGAAACAGACACTGGGAATTGGGATGAGGAAAGCATGATTTACACTGGAGCTAGACCTAAGTATGCTTCTGATTTAATCCATGTTTTTTCCTTGGATGAGCCATCCCGTTTGCCCCAATCCAAGACCCTTTTATGTCCCTTTTTGATGTTTATTCCCTGATTCTTATTCACTTTCTTACCATATCTTTACCTCTCTCCTTTCTTGGGAAGCCTTGGGTTGGTTCTCTCTTTAAACATTTACATTTGAAGGAGGAAAAAGGAATAATACTTAGTAGTCATAGAAAGGATCACATTGTTGGAGTAGAGGCTAATGGATAGAGAAAAATTGGATGCATTTAAAACTTGCATACTGCAGAATAGGTTTTATTTTCAGGAAAATATTAATTTATTTGTCCAAAATATTCAGGCTAGAATCACAAGCTATTTCTTAAGAGTATATCTTTTCTCTGGGACGGATTGCGTGTTATGTGGTTTTTGGTTTTTCCTTTGAAAAGATGACTGTTTTCAAATTCCATACAATGCTTGTACAAGTGGCTATATGTGAATTGTGTTGTCAGACCTATGCTAATAACCTGAGTAGAATATGCAATGATGAGCCCTTGGTACCATCATTCTGGTTTTACCTGGATGGAGCCATTCATTGTAGACATTTAAAAGTATATGTTGTAATTGTAAAGATGATACACAGAGGGGTTACAATTACGTAAGTCGGGTAATGAGTTTCTTTTTGAACAGTGTCACTTCTTCCCTTGTGTTCTCTCTTTTTTCTGAGTTTTTCCCTCCTGACACCCCTCCCCCCCCACAAGTTGTACAGTTCATTTTCAACCTAGTGGCTAGTGAATATCACTGCTGAATTTGTTTATCCTTTGTCCCACCATTTCTATGTTCCCCCTACCCTCCCCCAAACAGATAAACTTACATACAAGACAGGTACAGAACTCAAAAAACAGTGACAAGGGAGGGAGAAAAAAAAATCAAGAAGCAAAATAACATGAAACTTCTCGTTTGCATTTCTTGGAATTCATTTAGATAAACATCATTTCTATGATCCAGTGTCCATAGCTATTGAACTTTTGTGATCCTCTCCGAAGAATGTCCTCCTCTGGTCTCACTGGGTGAATCATTTTAGTCACTTTAAATGGTCTTCCGTAACTATAGAGAGCCCGCATGCCCAACCTTTGCCAGCTACCTCTCACAAGTTGACATTAATTCACAACAGTGAAAGGTCAAGAATGACCTGGAATAGCCCTATTTCTCCTGCAAGGAAAAACTTGCCACAAGAATCCAGTTATGGGGGATTAAAGCAATCATTTTATATTTAAAGGAACACATAGTTTTACGATTAGAAATATATCTAATGTTTTAACAAGGAAAAGCATTATACTGAAAGCATCTAGTTAAGCAGCTACAGAACTTGACTTTTAATCCTTTTTTCCTCTTTCTTCCTTCTCCTCTTTTTCTTCTTCCTCCTCCTCTCCTCCTCCCCTTCCTCCTCTTCTAGTGACAAGCATCTAGTTATTCATTTTCTCAAGTTTGTAGTTGATTTCATTTATAAAACTGACAGAGAGAGAATGCAGAACAAACTACTCGGTACCAAATATTGGGATGTAACATGGAAAGCGATTGCAGAGAGAATAGTGGCTTATTCTCCTCATCCTTTAGTTCTTTCCATGTAAATGCCTGATCTAGGTGCTCATAAAAACTGAAATTATGACCTTCATTTTCTGTGGCTTGAAGTTGGAGCAAAAGTGTTCCATCAATAAAATCTTCAATGGTTTTTCGATCCTATAATATCACCCAACAATTCTCTCCTTGAGTCAAGATAATAGCAGCAATTAGGCAGCTTTTATTTCTCAACCCCTTTTAACTTTTGCTGTCTTATAAATGAGCATACAGCATATATATATATATATATATATATATATATATATATATATATATATATATATAGACACTCTAAAGGGAATGCTTGTGGAGTTAGAAGCAAGGGAGAACAATTACCCCATTCATGAATTATCTCTTACTTTTCACTTTAGCCCCAAAGGTTAAATGGGAATATGCTTGCATGGCTGACTTTCTATTTTGAACGCCTGTGAAGGCTCTGCCCGAGGTTCTGCAGATGTGTTGAGAAACTAAGGCTTAGGAATCTCAAACACACTTGCATTTATTAGTGGTCACTAATGGCATATCATTAAAGTAATTACAGGAAGGCAAACAGACAATTAACTTGTTGGGAAGTGCCCGCAAAGGGCAATCACAGAGTTGAAAGTTCTTGTCCATATGGTTCATCTATAAATCCCACAACTATCATGAAGCAACAGTGATGCCAACCAAAACAGTTAGATGAACACCAGACTGTTAGGAAACAACCATGGCATTTGTAAGCTAAAAGCAAAGAACCCATCACAATATGCTGTGGCGGTGTGGGATAGGAGGAATGGAACTGGTTGGAACCATAATCAGCCCTCAGGATCTATGGTGGCTCATTCAGAACTTGAACAAGGATATTGTTAATGGTAGAAGAGATTGATGACCATGAAAGCCTTTCTTCTTTCACTCTGTACTGCAGTTCAATGTGTGAACCACATTCTTCAGCACTGGGTGGTGTGACCCAAAAGTCACTTGTGGGTACAGAGTAATCTTAGATTATCATGTGCCTGATAGGCCTGTCCTACACAGGCTTGTTGCTGTTTGTCACCAAAGTTCCATTTTAGAAATCTTCTATAACTTCTGCCAGGCTCAGTACCAAGCGGAAAATTGGCAGATGAATACGCGTTCCCTTAACAGATCATGAAAAGTTCCCAACCCCCACTTGTGTCTGGATGAGAAGAGGCGAGAAGAGTGAGAAGAGGAGAGAACTTTCCATTTTCCGAGATTGCCTTTTTATGAGTCCTACACGCCCTTACAGGTATACAAGACCTCCACTAGTAATGCCACGTGCATTAGCCTGCTTGGCGCTGCCAAAACAAAATATAGGATAGTAGATGTTTTATAAGGAAACGATATTTGTTTAAGTCACAATGGTTAAGATTGAAGAAAATGGAGCCAATGTCCTGGAAGGATCCCTCTCCTCTGTAGCACAACTTGTCTGAATAGGAGAAGGGAGCTGGCCAGGTGTAGAAGAGGGTTGAGTTGGTGGCTAAGGACTCTCGCTCTGTGTGGTGTCAGTCAGTGGCCAGGGTCATCTGTTCTGAAAGCACAGTCGTCCCCTGACCCGATCACTTACCTCAAGGGTTCTGTCACCTCAGTACTGATGTGGAGTGGGGAGTGTTTTCAAGCTCTTAGCACAGGAACTTTCAGAGGACAAAATGTGACATCAATAAATGTAATAAGCACCTATTGTCTTTCACACATTAGTTACTTTTATCTCCTTGGAACGGGTCTTTGAGGTCATCTTACAGAGAATGGAGGGAATCTGATGTACGTACTGTCTATAAAACAAAGCTTTGGAGTAGTGACTGGCTGACCCTTTGGGATGACTACGTTAGGATTGTTTTGTTCATTGAGTAGTTAGCACATACCAAGTCTAGTTGTTGTCACTAGGATATTTGTCTAAGGAGCCTATCCCTCTGCAAACGCATCTGAAGACAAACTCGAGCTCTTTCTGATCCTGTGATGTATATGCCGGGCCATGTATCTTAAATTCAGTTTTTTATTGTTAGCATACTTCCATGCTCTTCTTTCTCAACTAAATGAAAGCAGTCATTTCCAGAACAATGTCCCCATTTCCACCTCTTCCTGACTCGAGGCTATGTGATGAACGTGTTTCCTAATGAACGCCTCATAACGTAAACACATTTCCCCTTCACCAAGTGAGCTCCTTCTGCAATGCAAAGACCACGGTGAATGCCGCTTCCTCCAGAAATCCCCTCTTCAAATCCCTCGACTGGGTTAAATGTGCCCTTTTGCCTGCTATTCTTCATTTATACTTTTATCTTGGATCTATAGCTTTGAAATGAAATGATATAATTAGTGAACTATCTCTTTATTCGTCTCCATTCTTCTTTTTTTTTTGCCAGTCCTGGAGCTTGGACTCAGGGCCTGAGCACTGTCCCTGGCTTCTTTTTGCTCAAGGCTAGCACTCTGCCACTTGAGCCACAGCGCCCCTTCTGGCCATTTTCTGTATATGTGGTGCTGGGGAATTGAACCCAGGGCCTCATGTATACGAGGCAAGCACTCTTGCCACTAGGCCATATCCCCAGCCCCTCGTCTCCATTCTTCTAAAGAACTATCTGTTATAACTTTCCTGAGCCACAAATCATGGTGGTCATCTCACGGGGCATTTAGAATGACTGTGGGCTTTCGTGGTAGGGTTAGGAATCATGTCTCCAGCAGAAGAGGGCAGTTGAGATAAGATTTAGATGGCCATTTTTTGAGGTGAGCAGCCACAAAACACTACCAGTCTGGGGGATTCTAAAATGATGTCCAGCCTGGCCTTTGCCATCAGGAGCTCCACATTTATGGCTACAAAGCCACTGTACACTTCAGTGCGTGAAGAACATAAGTGCCT
This sequence comes from Perognathus longimembris pacificus, assembly GCF_023159225.1. NCBI lineage: Eukaryota > Metazoa > Chordata > Mammalia > Rodentia > Heteromyidae > Perognathus > Perognathus longimembris. The sequence goes on along the minus strand of NC_063183.1, from coordinate 29,045,028 downwards.
CTGGCAGATTTGAACAGAGTTTGGATGCACTTGAGAAAGTAGCACACTGGTTTCTGAACTCTTAAGCTTTTTTAGACACCTGAGCCCCAATTAGGTAGAATGGGATATCTCCCATGACTTGTCAAACCAGCCCTTGACGGAGTGTTTCCAAGAATTGGAGACTGATGGTTCAAGCCTGTTTTAGCTCCCAACCACTGCAGTTTTCAGATACCTGGACCTGAAGTGACACCACTGCCAACTTCAACCACCTCAGAGTCAGAGGCATCGAGCTCCATTACCTAGCATGTCTGCAGTGCTCACAACACAAGGGAAAGCTCCCACAGTTTAATCTTTAGTCCATGTGAACTATTTTCCTTTCTACATTACACTTTGCTCCTAGATAAGATGCATGGCATCTATAGTTCATCTCGAACTCCTCATTATACAGTTTTCTATTTGTACACAAAACGTGAACAATAATAGAGAGTGAACACAAGGGCTCCAAGGAGGGAAGTATTACCTATCTGTAACCAGATGAGGTCTACTTCCTTATAGAATGTTTCATTTTTCAGAGCGGTTAGAGATTAAGCAAGACTAATTTTTTTAACCAGCATGTAGCTTTGTGTAGGTAATGCTAGATGGAGGTGAGCAAGATCTGAAAAAAAAATAGGCAGGTTCTCTGTGTTAGAGCTAGGATTCTGTGCAGGAAAAGCATCAGTGATGAAATTTCGGAGAATGTGGGGTTCACTAGTCAATAAATCTAAAATTCAGATTAAAGAATGCTCTGGCATGGTATCACTGGAGAGTCATTTATGGATTATTGAGTGGGGGAGAAACATGACAAAGTATTTTTTGAGGAAGACTTATAAAACCCTTATATTAAAGATATTGACTAGGAAGTAGATAACTTTGGGGTGCCATTAAGGCGTTTGTTCTGTTAATATGTGTGGCGTGGAGGGGTTAGACCAGGGATATGAGGTTGGCTTTGGCTGGCTCGTGACAGGAATTTCTTTTCAGATACACAGTGCTTGCACAACGGTTTGGGGACACTTCTTAGCACAATTCTCTGCAAGACCCTAATCAGTCAACTTGAACGGGATGGATAAATGAGGCCTAGCTGCTGTCCTTGGTGTAGACTGTGTCATCGCATGTAGAAATGACATAACAGGAGCTACTGTGTAGGAGTCAGTTGCCCTGTGTAGGGTAAGTTAGTAGGATGGCATGAGATGGAGAAGAGGAAAAATGGTGAACAGGAAACTGCTGATGACAGAAGCCTACGCAGTTAACAGAGCTGGTTCGGGAATATAAAAGAAAAAAAAAAGTGATGTCATTTGTTTGTGCCTTTAGGTTTAGGTCAATGAGAAGGGAGTTAGCCAGAAAGAAATAGCTTAAAGTGAAGATGAAATATAGCAGTTGGTAACTCTTCACACAGTGATTTCAATACGTATGTATTGCAAAATTCCGCTGTATAAGGCACTTTTGTTGAGTATATGAGATATATCAGAGAATAAAGCAAATGTAGATAGGCAAGGATTTGCCTAGGCATAAATCCCAACATTGAGTAAGAATTAAAGTTAGACAAAATGAGTTAATCACAGCTTATTAGGGTTAAAGCACAGGGAAAGAAAGAAAATATATAGCAAAATAAGAATGACCAGGAATGACAGAACTTAGAATCACTCATTTGTGAATCTCTACCATTTCACCTATAGTCAGAGTATTTTCTAGAACAAGTCTATAAAACTGAAGAAATTGCCAGGCGCTGGGTGGCTCATGCCTGAAATCCTAGCTACTCAGGAGGCTGAGATCTGAGGATCACGGTTCAAAACCAGCCCGGGCAAGAAAGTCCCTGAGGGACTCTTATCTCTAATAAACCACCAGAAAACCCAAAGTGGCACTGTGCCTCAAGTGGTAGAGCGCTAGCCCTGAGCTGAAGACATCTTCTAGTGGTTGAATATGATGGATGCTTTGCCCACCCTGTTTTTCTGTTTTCTTCATGACAAACTTTTATGTTCCAATAGATGGAAAGGTCCGTCTGCCAAGTGTTGTCCAGGACTCTTGAAAGGAAACAGAGTGTTTGGTAGTCAAGTATATATAGTCCTTCCAACGTTTGTCAATACCTGGAGGGATGTTTAGAAGATCACAGAAGGATTTGTTGTGTGGTTAAACTGCTTCCTTCTGCAGTGGAGTTCTCCACCAGGAGAAAGTTGTAGCATGTGGATTTTTACCATTTGGTTATTGGTTATTCACTGTAGAATGAACGTGTACACCACTCCATTGAGTTTATTTTTCAGTCTTAATACCTGTCTCAGTAAGGATTTGAGAAACCTCTCCTAATTCTTGTGGTCAAGCAATGATGGTGTCTTTGCCGGCTCCATCTCAATTATTCTCCTTTTTGGGTTCTTGTTTCTTGGAGTTTTTATGGTTGGCTGAAAAACAGGCTTCATACTAGGACATAGGTTTCTGATTTTAAGGCCCTTTGTGGTTCATTCTTGGGCTTCCTCTGGGCAAAAGCTTAAAGTGCATTTCACATTGAGTTTTTGCAGCACTTTTTGTTCAGTTCACCAAACCTCTGGCTGCGCGCTTTACTAGAAAACCTCAGAAATGTCTTGGCCCTGAAACTCCTCTCACATAGGAGGGCTCTCTCCTCACCCCATTCTTTTTGGCACCATCAGCATTTTCTCTCCATTTTGCAGCCTTCTAAGCATCCTTTGGCAGCAGGAAGAGCATTTACAGTCTCTTCTTGGCAGTAAGAGTTATCTTCTGCCTGGCACTCCCCACTGTGCTGTACTTTGACATTATCTCAGCAGTAACCATGCAGAGGACTTCCTGTGTAGCACCATTAACTATCCCTCCTCCATCCGCAGCCATTCAGGGGCACTTCCTGTGTTACACTATTAACATCCCTGCATCAGCAGTACCATGCAAAAAGCAATTCTGTGACACTGTAGGAACACTTCCTGTTTAACAAACATCATCAGATCCTTGCATCAAGAGGAATAATGCAGGAGTACCTTTTGGTTTTATTAAATATTTTGTTGCATGGGTCACACATGAGCTCAAGATCGTAATTATTTCTTTGTTGTCAATATTGTTGGAGTTCTTAACAAACATATCAAGTACTGTTTCCAGTGAGTTGATGAATTTAATATTTTATTCCCTCTTCAGAATCACTGAAGCCACCGAGACCCACGCCTGGAGTTGATGGAATCCAGTCAGGTTGAAAGGTCACCGTTCTTGAGTTCATAACAGCGTGCAGGGAGAAAGCAAAACTGAGATAATGTATATCCCCAGTGTTTTTAATTCTGCTTCCCATTCCTTAACAATGAATAATAAATAAAAATACAGTCTAAACCTATGACCATCATGAGAATAGTCAATTCAGAGAGCAGTTTCAAGCAGCACAGCTGTAGGAAGAAGAGCAAATAAGGGCCATGTGATTTTTGTGGGATGAATCCCATCTCCAGTCAATTGATTCGCGAGATTATTTATTAAGCTTTTCCGTTTATTCTTCAAAGGCTACGCAAAGATTGCCACCACAAATCATGCTGGACAAATACTTCTTAGAATAATCCAGTGATTTATGAATGCTTATGAATATGCATTTTAGAGAAGGTCCTTCAAGTGGGAACGCAAGTAACTCAGCTTTTAGGCCACAGAAAATGTAAATTCGCCAAATTCATAAAGAAGTCAATACCCCATCAGTATCCTCATGACGAAACTGAACATGGCCATATTTGTGCTCCAAATCTGAGCCATGATGATTGGCAAGACAAGCACAAGAGAGATTGACAGACAGCTCCAGGTCCGCATTAAAGTAAAAGATCACACTGCCTGAGGACTAATATATTTTTGGCCACATCCATGTTTCTTGGGGTTCCTAGATCTGGTCTGTTTTGATTTTTCTTCCTTTTTTCTTTCTTGGGAGAAGGGGTTAACAATTCAGAAGAAGGAATAAGCACAAAATGACCAAAATCAGATAAGGGATGTAACCATTCCATGGCAAAACAAGTGTTACCAGGGATGAAGTACATAATAAAACATTTTGCAGAGACTAAAAGGTTCTGGATTCATTGCAATTAAATCTGAACCAAAAGAAAATGTCATACAAACATAACCCTAGGAGAATTATTTCGAGGTCCATTTGGTTTCAGATCCAGTTTCCTAGAATGATGTCATTCAGTTGGGTTAGCTTGACCACTGTCCAGACTAATGACACATTGAGAGAATTGAGAGAGCCGGGGTCAGGGGTCGGGGGGGGGCGGGGGGGGGGGGAGAGAGCCAATGTAAGTGAGTGAGTCTGTAGCCCTTTTTAGGAGAGAGACAGACAGACATGGGTCCACAGTGTCGTGGTGGCAGATGGCATGTTCCAAGAGACACAGCACCATTTCCTAGAGTGTCCCCAACGCCACGATCTATTTCATCCACCACATTTAATGTGCTAGAGAAAGACACTATTATTTTCTAAAAAGGAGAGCCAGAAAGATTTAGCCCACAGGGACAATAACATGGCTTATTTAAAGTCTGTAATACTGGATTGTGTTTGTGTGAATAATGAAAGAATAGGATTCCCACCATGCTTCTCTGGAGTGAGCTGAATTAGGGCAGCAAGGCCAGGTAAGAGGGTGTGGTTAGCAAAAATGTCTCAAGTATCTCATAGAGCCAGAGTCTGCTGATACACAGAATCGGGGTCACTGGGAGAATAGGCTGTTTATACTTTGTGACCAGGCATAAGAAATTGTTTTTAGTTAAGGCAGGAAAGAAGTATACAAAGCAAAGTTTCAAACAACCTCCGACTCTGAAAAGGACAGCTGCAATCAATGTTCCCACTAATATTTTCCAGCCGGGCACTGAGGAAATTGGTAATGTGTGCAGCTAATGTTAAGAAACTAAACAGATGTGTACCACCAACAGGAACGACAATGAAAGATGGAACTTTTGATGCTGACTGTTGGCCGGGGGTTGGGGGGGGGTGTTGGGAGGGGGGGATGGACATAGAGACAAGGGGCTAAGGGGCTTGTACTGAGACAGTTGTCTGCTGTTGGAGAAGATGAAGATATTCATCTCTCCAAAATAACACGCTGGGAGCTTTCCAATGGGACCGGGCCAACTCTGAGACACTCTTTTACCCACTCTCATTATGAGCCTCAGTGCAAGGCTGCCAGACAGCGGAACGCACGTGGAAAGGAAGGAAACAGACCTACCCGAGAGCCGCATCTCATCCTGTCCTCAAATGCACCCCCAGTGAAGCCACAGGCTCCACCTAGCCAAAGACAGGAGAAAGCACAACTGTATTTTCATTCAGGTTTTTCTTTTTGAAGTGTATTTAGTTGACTTTTTGGGTATAGAAAGATACATTCTAATTTAGAAATTGAACACCTGAAAGAATTCTAAAGGAGGAGTAATTGAATCTGTGTGTGTGTTTTTTAATGTATTGTAAAGGTGGTATACAGAGGGTTAGACCCACTTATGTCAGGTAATGAGTACATTACTTTTTGAACAATGTCACCCCCTCCCTCATTGTCTCCCAATTTCTCCCCTCCTGACCCCCACCCCAAGCTGTACAGCTCATTTCCAACATAGTGTCTAGTGAGTATCACTGCTGAATTGGTTTACCCCTGTCCCACATTTCAGTGCTCCCCCCGGCCCCCGGCCCCTTCCTCGCAGATAAACTTACACGCAAGATAGGGTACAGAGATCAAGAACAGCGACAAAAGGGAATAAAACTGAAGGGGGAAAAACAACCACAAACAGTACAATAGAAAAACCTCTAGCTTCCATTTCTTGGAGTTCATTTTGATAGGCAGCATTTTATATGATCCTAGGCACACAGCTATTGAGTCCTTGTAATCTTCTAAGAATATTTTCCGTTGTTCTCACAGTATGAATGTTAGACTGCTGTCTAATTAATCATGACCAAGTGGAATTATTTGTCTTTTACTACCCATTGGGTTCACTTGTAGATTTATAGGCACATTCTAGCTATTTCAAATGAGGGAAACCATGCAGCCTCTGTTTTTCTCTTTGGGTCTAGCTTACATTATTTTTAACCTAAGACAGCTGTCCACGTAACAGTGTGTACATTTTCATGAATTGTTCATTAGCATATAGTAGTTGTGCACAAGGGGATTCATTGTGATATTTCTTCTCACACATATGATGTACCCTATCAACCTGGCCTCCTCTCTCCCTCCACCCTTAAAAACAGTGTTGACAGATTCCATTGTTCCATTTTTATAAGACAGACTATTTCAGTCTACAGATTTAATTGACAATACAGATGCTTGAGCTATGCTACCATTGACAATAAATGTATTATGTGGCTTTTAAAGCTCTTCATAGTTTCTCCCTTACATGTGTATTACCCTTGTTAGCTCTGCTTTTCCCAAAGGGTCCTTCAGTTGAAGACATGAACATGATTTGACATTCCCTAAACAAGCTATTAACTTTAAATAGAATTTCGGAGCAACTACTATGCAGCAGGTATTTGATCTCTTTTAATAGTGACCCTTTCTCTCAAGTTTGGTGGAGGAAAGCAATATTAACTTAATGGTACTAGAGGTTGAACTCCAGACTTTATCAGTTGCTACGCAGGTGCTTTACCATTTGAGCCATGCTTCTCGCCTTTTTGGTCTCCATTGTTTTGCAAATTAGATTTTGCCTGACTGCCTAGACTGGCCTGGATTATAATCTGCCTGTTTACCCTTTCCTCATAGCTAGGATGGCAAATACTCACGCCTGTGTCTACCTATTGACTGAGATGGTATCTGGTCTTTGTTCCCCAATCTGGCCTCAAACTGTGATTCTCCTGATCTTACCTCCTGAGTAGCTAGGATTGCAGGCATTAGCTACTGGTGTCTGAAAATGTGTGACTTTTTTTTAAAATACAAGTAAGACACAAATAACTTTCGTGAAGACAAAAAGAAATATGCAAATACACATAGTCCAAAGGAAGGTGCCTAGGTTCACCAAAACACTCAGTTGCAAGTGACAGACCCAAATCAAATCTTTTTTTTTTTTGGCCAGTCCTGGGCCTTGGACTCAGGGCCTGAGCACTGTCCCTGGCTTCTTTTTGCTCAAGGCTAGCACTCTGCCATTTGAGCCACAGCACCGCTTCTGGCCGTTTTCTGTATATGTGGTGCTGGGGAATCGAACCTAGGGCCTCGTGTATCCGAGGCAGGCACTCTTGCCACTAGGCTATATCCCCAGCCCCCAAATCAAATCTTAAAAGGTGAATTTATTGGCCTGGGTGTGGTGGCTCATGTCTGTAATCAGGTCTGTAATCTCAGCTACTCAGTACATAGAGATCAAGGGGATTGTCATTCAAAGATAGCCTGGGCATAAAGTTCCTTAGATCTCCATCTCAGCCAATAAAGGATGGGCAGAATGATGCACGTCTACCACCCCAGCTACATGGGAAGGTGTGTATAGTAGGATAGCGGTCCAGCCTAATGGGCCGTCAAACATAAGGCACTATCTCAAAAGGAACGAAAGCATAAAAGACTGCGGACATGGCTTAAATGGCAAAGCATCTACATTGTAAGCATGAGGACTTGATTCCAATACCCCGTAGCACAACAATAAAAAAATGAATTGATTGATTGATATCAAAAGGCAATCCAGGAATGGTACTGGCCTTAAAGCACAACCTGGTGATAAGTGACAAATGATTGTCCTCTCCATTCATCCATCACCTGTCACCTCCTCTCCTCCTCCCCTTCCTGTCTCTCCTTTCATTTCTTCCTAGTGCAGGAAGGCAGAGGTAGGAGCCTAACTTCAGGCAGAGCACTGGAAATACCAGAATGCTTTCTTCTCCCAGCATCCACATATTAAAAAGCTCAACGAATGACACCGCCTGGGCCTCCTCAGGTTGTTTGCTTCCCAGTACCACTCACCCTGTGCGAGGGAGTACACACTACTCCTGTGTCTCCAGGAAAACCACAGAGGATGGGGAGGAACACGTCCCCTCATAACTGAAGACATTACTCGGTGCCAGTGGCTCACATCTGTAATCCTCACTAGTAAGGAAGCTAGGATCTGAAGATTCAGGTTTGAAACCAGCCCAGGCAGAAAAATCTATTTAAAAAAAACATATCTCTGATTAACCAAAAAGGAGCTCGAAGTGCAGTTATGGCTCAAGTGGAAGAGCACCACTCTTGAATGAAAAAGCCAACACACACACACACACACACACACACACACACACACACACACACACAGCATCCGTTGTTGGTAATCCAATAACTCTGTTGATTGATACTCTCTCCAGAAAAGTTACCAACACAAAAATTAGTTTGTTGTTTGTCTAGTCCTTATCCACACACTGCTAATGTGTGCACGTGCATGCGTACCTCTGTGAATATATTTGTAGATATGGCTGTTTCTCTGTGATTATGCCTGTACACAAATATATGATCTAAACATGTATATACACACATCCATCTGCTCTTCTTTTACAAAAAATATGTTGGAATATATTATACATATATTTTATGACTTACTTATACATATATTTTATGACTTACTTATCACGATACTTTGCAAGCTTGTCCATGCCATTAAATAGGGAGCTGCTTCACTCTCTTATTTCATGATAGGCTTTTCTGAACTCTGTGCCTAGTGCTTTGCTAGTAGGCAGGGGCTCTACCCCTTAGGCCTTTCCTCCAGCCCTTTGTTCTGTAGTTACCTTTTGGATAAGGTCTTCCCCTTTGGTCAGAACCTGTCTTGAAAGGTAGTCCGTCTACCTCCACCATCCTGTAGCTGAAATTACAAGTATGAGCTGCCATCACTAACTTGTTCCTTGAGATAAGGTTAGTTTTTCTGTTTCTTAGGACGTTTATTTCAATCCTGACATTAGGTAACTCTGAATATCCTTCAGATAGTGGCCTTTATTGTCATACAGTGAGTTTTACACAGTAAAGGATTTATGGTAATGTTTCCATATACACATATTATATACTTCGATCATTACCTTCATAATTTTTTCTTGTGTGTTTATCTCTTTCCTCCCTCTGGGCTTTGGTGAGTGGGTTGAAGCAGGAATCTATTACCTGCTTTTCCCCAGACCCAACCACCAAAATCATCTTGTTCGCACCACTATGGGAGAGTCACCCTTTGCTGATTTGACAGCCATCTCTGTGGAATACTAAAGTTCTGATACGTGCAAGCCAGCTTCTAGCCTTTGTGTTTTGTTCTGTTGTTTATTTGCACATTCCTGAATTGGCTATACCATTCTTGCCTCCTTTTTTTATTTCTGTCATTACTATTTTTGTTCCACGAACAACACACACTGTTTTCTTTGCGCATGGTTCAAAGAGTCCAGAAATATCAAGAAGGAACATGAAAGACCATTTCTTCCCCTCATTACTTCCCTTGCCTTTCCCCTGACTGTCAACAGTTGGGAGATATTATTCTGGTTTCCTTTTTATTTGTTTCCATATATACACAAAGCTTTACAACATGTGGAGTTAAGGTCTTTTTATTAATATGAATGGTGTCTTGCTATACATATTATTTTCAGCTTGCTTTTCTCATAACACTCTTGGAGATTTTTTCATAGCAATGCATACAGTCAGGTATATTTTCCAATAATATCATTTATTTCCACACTATGTAGAGAGTATGAGCTATTTATCGACTCTTTCTCTAAAAGTAGTGTCTTAATGCATGTAGCTTTATAATATTTAAGTGTGTAAGCTAGTAGTAAAATTTGGTTTGGGGGATCAGAGGAGAAAACCTGGTGTTTGAGGAGGAAAGGGAATAGCAGGAGAAAGAGTGAGATGAAAACTAAATATTGGGAAGGAAGTGTTCTTCAAAACCCAAGATGATGAAAAAGAATGGCCAGTAAGAAATTTGAATCAAAGGCACTGGAGAATATGGCTCAATTGGTAGAGCATCTGCCTAGTAAGTAATAAAGGACCTTGGTTCAAACCTCAGTATTAACCAAAACTAAATAAATAGCCTTGTAGCTAGATAGAGACTGAGAAATATATACATGGGAGTCAGAGCCTTAAGATCCAGTAGGCTATTTTAAGAAATTCTTATTTGACCCTAAGACAGTAACATAATTGAAGTATTTAAACACAAAAATAATATTGTGTGTATATATGTATATGTATGTGTATGTATACCCATGCATACACATGCATATATATATACACATATATATGTGAGCCCAGAAAAAAATAAGTAAAAATTCTGATTAATACTTAAAAATTTTTTATTCCCTCATCCAAATTCTCTCCCATTTCAAGTCCACAAGGGAATGATGTGCAGAATCCTGAAGCAAATATACAGATTACTCATCCTAGCTTTTGATTCTTAGCCAGGATCTTAACCTGCAATCATTTATTATATAGCTTACTAGATAAACAAAAGTTAAACTTGATAGAGAAAATTCCAAATTAGCTAAGTAAAATAACAAGATACCATGATCTTTCCACCCGTTCCACTCTCTCCAAATAGACCTACAACCAAGAAACAACCAAGATGACCTTTCGATAAGGGACTTTGACAAGAGACAGATAACTGCCTTGTGACATATTCTCACAGTGGATGTAAAAGAGCAGACAACAGATAACTAATGTGACAGTTGACACAGATGACTCTCAACAACATCATGTTGAAGGAAAATAGCAAATGCCAGAAGACTGCATCAACTATGAAACACTTTATCGCAAAGCATAAAATCAGGCAAAACTATGTAACATGTTATTTATGCATGTATGTGTGATTTCAAAAGTAATATGCAAAATTCATATAAATAGAAAATAAAATGTGTTGCTTCTTAGGAGAAAGCAGTGACTAATAAATGCTTATTCATGCACTTAAGTGAATGGCAATATATGCTCTTGGGTTGGTGGTACGTGTGTATATGCGAAACTGTCTTTATGACAGTTATTAGCTTTGTAAAATGGTGAGTATCTTCGACACATACTGGGTATGAAACCCCAGAGTTTAGAACCTGTAAGTTGTTAGAACCTGCGAAATCAGCTAACTTCTTCAGGGCTACTGATTGTGCACAGAAACATTTCAGCTTAATGTGAGGAAACCTACCAGTAACATGCACATCAGAAGGATGGGAACTGTCATTAGAAACGTTCAGTTCAAAGACTCTCATTGCAACTAGGCAGAGTGAAAGGGAAAATTCCAAATTAGACTGAAAAATCACATAAATCTAACTTAGACTGAAATTAGGGTAAGAAATACTTTCTGTACAGTAACCACAGAGACACATTATTACTGAGATTCAGTATTTTCTCTCCAATTCTTGGCAAAGTGAGTAAAAAGTGTTATAATTGTGATGAATACTTGACAAGTTCTCTTGTGCTCTGGTCCATAGGGAACTTCTGCACACTTCTGAAGCAAACACATGAATGGCATGTCCCAGCTCTCTGAACACTTGATCTCTAAAAAGGTGTTTGTTTATTACATAGCCCTGATTCTATTTCTGTACCTACCCAGCTGATATTCAAAGAGGTTTTGTAAAAACAGCTTAAGAACCTGGATGTTGCTTTGTTCCTTTTCAGCACCTTTGAAAATCTGGAAACAATTTAAGTCCAGTTCGCAACTTAGATGTACTTAGATGAAGAGATTTGCAATATTCTATACTCTGTCCGCCTATGATTTTATACGTGGTTTACTATGCCATTACTGGTAATAGTATATGTATGTGTGTATGTGTATATATTCTTCATATATAAATATATAATATATCTGTATGCATGACTTGCATACACACACATATATAAACTCATTAAATTAAAAATCATATATATGTGTGTATGTGTGTACGAAAGTTGCTTTTATTGTCAGCATTTAGCTTTGCATCTAAGCCTTGTCATGCACCTAGCTGTTTTTTCCTTCAGTAGGAGCCATACAATATTGCAACAAGCTCCCTATAGTCTTGAATGATTTAGAACAAGATGGTCCCTTTGCAGATCGTGTGGATGGTTTCTGTGGCCCCAGCTTTGGCTTAGATATAGCCAAGCAAACACTGCAACTCAGCACGCCAGGATTTCAAGTCCGGGCGCCCTGCTGTAGAGCAGGAGAGGAGCTGCAGGCATTTTGCACTTGGATGAGGAGATCTGTAGCGTATAGCCAGACTGGTGGAAAATGGAAAGGAGTTGGCAAACCTTCACCTTGAAGAAACTCCACTTCAAGTCCCCAGTTTAGCCATATGGAAGCCAGCTAGGTGGAAGTTCACATATACCATGTTTTTCTGTGGGTTGATTTTTCAAAGTCAGCACCATTCCAGTAAAGCGCAGAAGCTGCCCATGTGGCAGTACTCAGAGGGGCCGGTGTTGCTGGTGTAGCCTATCTGTAGTGACAACACACACTGCCGGTTATCACACTGACTCAGTCATCATCTCAGCCCCCTCCTCTCTAGTATTCACAAATGTCCATCACGCTGTAAATGGCTATAAACAGCACAGGGCCCTCTGTCTATATCCTAGAAATGTAATCTTACTCTCTACCTTCAAATTGGATCGAGCACATGAGCTCCTTCAACCGTGCAGAGAGTGAAAATATATATTATAGTGATTGTTGCTGTCTCTAAACCAGCTGATGAAGACCCACAGAAGGTGTTGGAAATGCCCTGAAAATATTTCTAAGCAATGTTAAAGTCTCAAACAAGCAAAGAGCAAAAAGGTTCTATGTAGGAAATGCGAAGTTTTCAAAAGTATTTGCATTGATTTTTATGCATATCAGACATCATTCATGAATACTATCTGAAGAATTGTCAATGCATAGTAACTGTATATGTTTTTTCTTTATTTTGGTGAGAGGACTGAGGCTTGGATTCAGAGCCTTGTGTGCTTACTTAGCTTTTTGCTCAAGGTTAGTGTTCTACCACTGAACCACGCTTCCACAACCAGCTTTTGCCTAGTTCAAGCTAAGAGTCTTGGGTTTCTTGCCAAGCTGGCTTCTACCTTTGATCCTCAGATCTTAGCCTCCTGAGTAGGTAGGATTACTGATATGAGCCACTAGTGCCTTGCTAATTTACCTAATATGATGATGAACAGTTGCTGAAGGGTTTGGCACTATTATCATTTAGTGTACTTGGATTCTTTCATCTTGTCATCTTGTCTCTACAATGAATTAAAGCATGTGTGCATAGACATATCTATGTGTATATGAATGTGTATATAAATATGTACATGTATGTATATTCACCCTTTAAATTAAAAAAAAAATCATTCTGTTCATGATAACTAGCTATTGCCCTGATTGCTATCATTTGTATTTTCATCTAATTACAAACCCAGTTTGTTGTTCTAAGAGGAATGCAGTTGCTTGTGGAAAGAACTCTTGGCTTTGGGGTTTTGTAATAATGTTTGATTATTCTCACACTTTGGTTACCATACTAATATCTCAGCGAAAAAAATACACTGGGCAATCAATAAATGTACTGAATTTTTAAAAGGTCAGCTATATAAAGGACCATGTTTCTGATGCCTTACCATTTTCATTTGAAGTATCTGCTCCAAACAGGAAAAAGAAAGGTTAGAAGTCACCCTTAGGGCTACGTATGATTCATGGAATTCTGCAACAACATCACCTCTCTTATTACCATCCATTCAGTAAAGTAATGTAGGTTTCTTCACTATCTTTTTTTTTATTAGAAAAGAAAGAAAACTTTTCTACTTATTCATGAGTTCTGTTCTTCCTTAAAGCCAGTGTTCTACTTTGGTGGTAAACTGAAATCATGGCATTGACTCAGCTTGCCATTGAGGCTAGAGACATTGAGTCCCTGCCATGCATGAGGGCTGGTCAAGCGCTCTTACACGCCAGGGTAATGTTAATCCCGTCCCTGTTTGCTCAGTTTCTGTCAAGTCAGAGCTCTTCTTATGGGGTCTTCTTAAGTATCTGTGACTCAAAAAAAATAGGGAGTTTTAGAATTTGGAAAAGGTGGAAAAAAAAAAGAGAAAGATGCTTCTGGAACTTTTTAGTATATACATGGATGTATGAAGAAAGGGCCATGTGTGAGTGCACACACATGTATGCTCATGTAGGTCCTGGGCCTTGAACTCAGGGCCTGGGGCACTGTCCCTGAGCTTCTTTTGCTCAAGGCTAGTGCTCTGCCACTAGGGCCACAGCGCCACTTCCAGATTTTTCTGAGTAGTTTGTTTAAGTCTCACTGCCTTTCCTGCCCAGGCTGGCTTCCAACCACAACCCTCAGATCTCAGCCTCCCAAGTAGCTGGGATTACAGGCATGAGCCACCCGTGCCCGGAGGGAAGGACCTTGTTAAACAAAAATATTCTCTATTCTATTTGTTTGTCTTCTAGCCTAATTTTGTATATGACTCAAATCCTCAAAAATACTTGACAAATAAAATCATGAAGCATTTTAAAAAATTCTGAGCTACTGAAAAATGAAAAATATACGGGAGAAATAGACAGTTTAAAATTCTGAATGCTCACTTTTAGACTTAGAAGTACCCAATACTCTAAAGTTTCTGAAGTATTTAAAAGGTGCCCTTGATTGAAAATACAAGTATTATTCAGTTTGTGCAAAGATCTGCCTAATACTCTTGAAAGGTTAATCAAATCTAATGAGGTTGTTAAACTAATCAATATTTCTTTTATAGGCATATCTCTCATTTGGTCTCCTAGAGGAAATTCTCCAAGGGAGAAAGAACCAGTGCTCGCTAGAAAATGGAACATAACAAAAACACTAGGGACTCACCTCCATTATTCCATTAAACTTCTTTTTTAGATTTCTGATTACTGATGTTAATGTACTTTAATGGAACACTGGAGCGAATTTATTATAATTTCAAATTCAATATTTCTCCAGGTGGTCAAAGACCAGGCGAGACAGTGGTTTCCCATGATTTTCCTTATTATTTTGCTATCTCTGAAAAGATTGCCTCTGTTGAACCAAAGCGATGGTTCACGTGAGGGAAGTTCTGTTTTTGATGTGCTTCCCCTTTGTGTGTCTACACTCTCTTCCCCACCAACACTTTCTGGTTTCCTCAGAGACTACAGAACATACCTCGTCATTAATACCACAAGCTTGCTCCCTCAATCCCAAACTTAATATGCTCTTCTATTTTCCATCTCTAGAAACAGTGTCGCCATTCTATCTCAGGTACCTCAGCCAGCGACGTGGCCATGTCTTCGTGTTCATCATAACAGTGGCTCCTACCTTACCACCCATGACAACCTTCCTCCTTCATCTGATCTGGTATTTATCATTAACATCCTCTTGAACTTAACTTCTTATTTTCCTGTTTTGTTACTTTTCCCCTCCTATTTTCCTACTTCCTTCTTTAGATCCCCTTTCAAGAAATCAGCCTTCTGGTGTGATAATGACCTCTACCCTGTTTGACCTTCCACTCCATCATTTAGCTAGCCTCCAGGATAGAAAATCTTAGGGTGTTTTGACCTTGACACATTAAAAATCCTTAAGAAAGCCTGTGAAATGAGCAGTGCTCATTGCTGTCTCTCCTTGCTTGGACCAACCTAGTTGTGCTACAGTCTCTCAAGCTACCAATGGCAGACAAGAGCTAACATTTCAAAAATAATTTTCAATGATCCATAGTGTGTCACAATCCTAACCTTTGCTTTTTGGACTTTTGACACACACACACACACACACACACACACACACACACACAAAAACCCTCATATCTAACACAATCCCCTTAATTTCCTATTGTATGCTTCATTTATCATCTCCTGCTTTTTGGTCTGTGAGAAAGAAAAGTTACCATTGATTATCAGTGTTCATCCACTTGTCTCTGTGTTTGATTTCACTTCTTGCCTTGTGTGCTCAGCCATGGTTCCACAAATCATTCCTTATTTCAGCATTTTCAATATAAGTTTATACTATTGCATGCTTATACATATGCACACACACACACACACACACACACACACACATCTTTGATTAAGTTGTCACTTTCCTAAGTTGCTGTCTTATTTCTTCACTCTGTCCCTTCAATGTCAAATGAAATATACGCCCGTGGCTGTCCATCAGTTGTATTTGTTTTCTTCTTTTCAGTTGTCATTTGATTTGACCTCATTACCTTGACACTACGATTTGCTTCTTTTCTAAATGCCTGCTTTTCTGTCACTGCTGGTTTTATAGTTGTTTAGCTTGATTACCTTTCCTGCCATACATATCTCTCAGGAAGGAGATCAATTATCTTAGTGGCAAATATCTTCCTAATTAGTTACTCTTAAATATCTATATATAACCTCATTCTCCTTAGGCATCTCCAGATTTCTATCCCCACCGTACCTGACCAGTTCTATAATAAACTCCTCAGCACATCCAAGTATAACATCAAATCCATCTTCCGACAAATACTGCTGAAGGTCTGGGATATTTCCAGTCTCCCATCTCTCTCACACTTTTCTCCTAGGCCCTTTGTGCCTTCCAGGCAGTTTCCAGTGAGTTCTGCTTTTGCAGGGATTCTCTTTATTTTTCTAACGAAAACCATTAGGCCCTCAAGGTTTCCCATGGGAATCATCGCACCATAAATCTCCTCCTTGATTTTCTATCTCTGGGGACACCATGATCTTTGTCTCAGAACATAATTCCAATATCTCTAAAACTATCAGTTTTTTTCCTACTGTCTGTCAAACAAAGTCTAAACTCCAAACATGACAATCAATGTCTTTCTTCTTTGTACTATTACATGTTAACCATCTTACTCCCACAACATGAATTAAGCCATGTGTTTCCACAAAAATATAACATGTATGATTTGACCATAACCTACAGTTCTACCTTGTGGTTATCATTACATTTTTAAAACTTAGCAATGGGTAAGGTGGAGTTGATACGTTATCCCTCCTATATAAAAGTCCAAATGTTATAGGGCAGCATAAAGCAAAATTGCAAAAGAAACAAAATCACTTTGAGTACTTCTCATCTCTTGCTTCTCTTACCCATCTTACTCATTAGATGAAATGATCAAATCTTTATCTTAAGACGGATTGGGAAACAGAAGGTCTTTCTTGAACCTTATTGTAGGCATGATATCCCAAGAGGCTCACTTCCTCTAGGTTAATAGATGCCTAGAAGTATTTAGAAAATTATGTTATCAATCAATGACAATAAGGATATGTTTCCACTCCTGTTAACACAAATGATAAAAATACATAGGATTTCATTGAATTTGGTGAAATCAAATAGGAACTCAAACTATGTGAGTTATTGTAAAGATTTTCCTGTGGTGGGTCTAACAGAATGCTTCCAAGACAAGCTGACAGTAGTGTGTTATCATCAGTTACATTTAAATCATTGTTTGTCCTTCATTTTGTGAAAAAAAAAATGCCCCCAAATTAGCTAACCATGCCCCAAAGCCAGGTAATTATAATAATTGTCCTAAGGCAATCTACTTAAGTGCTAAAGGAAGAATTTGAGATGTGTTAAAAAGTAGCCTGTCTTTAGTGGAATTGGGATGGCATTGTGGGAAAAATGAACCAACATCTACAGCACGATATTAAACTCTATCCATCCAGAGTGCTCATGGGTTTTTGTCCAAGGTGGTCTCCTTGGAACTAGGCACAGAAGGATAACAAGGGTTTACTGTATTTTATGATGGTTAATGATTGTCACCTATAAATGACAATCTCAAATCCATCTCATTGACAAGGTTCTTGGTTGTGATACAGAGCTCTCTGACTATTGAAATGTCCTCACTAGACATGCTCCCAACCAATCAGCGGTCACGTGAGCTGAGTGACCTGCTAATGAAGAGCCTTTTTCTAATTAGAAGACACTCGCCCTTGGGTGGTGGTAGGGGTGGGATTCCTCTTTGCTTTTCATGTACTTAGTGGGTCCCACAGACCTGGTTAATTCACACACTGCACCTCCATTCTGTCTGTAGCTATTCAACATATGCCACCAAATGTAAATGGGCAGCTAAATTATAAATGGCAAAAATATGAAGATACCTGCATCTGCTGACAATTCCTAAATTGCATGTTTTGATGCCCAGTAATTGTGACTTTATTGCAGGCACTTATACAATTTAAAATAACTTAGACAACATATAATCAATGCACATGAATTTATTTCCTACTTAAACCAAATGATTAAATTGATTTAAAAATGATGAAATTGGGGCTGAGGATATGGCCTAGTGGCAAGAGTGCTTGCCTCGTATACATGAAGCCCCAGCACCAGTTCAAGTCCCCAGCACCACATATATAGAAAATGGCCAGAAGGGGTGCTGTGGCTCAAGTGGCAAAGTGCTAGCCTTGAGCAAAAAGAAGCCAGGGACAGTGCTCAGGCCCTGAGTCCAAGCCCAGGACTGGCAAAAACAAAAACAAAACAAAACAAAAAAAAAACCACAAAATGATGAAATTGTGACAATTTTATGCAATTGAATAAAACAGACACCATTGTCATTTCCTTCTACTCTGCTTTCAGAGACCCCACCATCGCAGATTACATGTCAGTAACCTAGTAGTTATTAGAATTGCTTGAAGAAATTCAGTCACTGTTTGTGTCTAGAGTTCGCTCCCAGGAGTTGCACATAATCAGTGTGACATGGGACCCAGGCAGCACGGATATATGCACCTTGGTAACTTGACATGCCTGCTCCTCTCTTGAACCCATTTCTTTCCTTTGCCAAGTTTCTGCCCTGTGCCAGAGGATCAAAGTAATTTTCCTCACATCTCCATTTAGAATACAGTGAATGAATCAGATTTATATTTCCTCCACTTACAAACAGATAGTCCACAGAAATGAGAGTCCTGAACCACTTCTTCCTTTTTTACTTTGTTACTTGAAGGCAACAATGAGGCCCGGTAAATACCCTTGTGAAACAATTCTGATTCGCTGATGTGCAGGTGCTTTGATAAGTAGTGCTTGGAGGTATAGGTCTGGGTGGTACAAAGAATTGCAGTGATGTTTGTGCCCAGGCAAGTGGGGAATCTCAGAAACTGGAGGTGATGTTCCTCCCGATTGTCACCATGACTGTCATGTTTGCAGTTTGGACTTAGTTTGATGGACAGTTTCAGCAGTTGTTTAATTTTGCATTGGAAAGCTAGCTTTCAGGGTACCAGGCTTGAGATCAAGCAGGGACAATTTTTTTTTCCCATTGAGTTTCCTGCTGGTGCTCACTTTCTTTTCTTGTTAAACATGCTATTTCTTTTTGTACCACTTTAGAAAGCAGAAATCATATCCAGGACACATGGCAATCAACCATGTGTGCTAGATACATGTAGCCTAGAAATGACCTATATGAGACAAAGGTTTGCTCTGATGTGTTGGGAAGGTTAGGGTTTCATTTAGAATCTAGTACAGAAACTACATTTGAATAATGCGTTTCCCTTCTTTTCTGCTAGAGGATGGGATTATCAACAGAAGGTGACTAGAAATTTTTTTTATTAGCATTCACAAATGAGCTGATCATCCAGGGGAAAGGAAGTGAATATGACTTATTTAATAAGCCATAATGTGTGGTGCAGTGAAAGAGATTAAATTATACCACTAACATTAATTGGCAAAGCAATTAGCATGCTGTCCATAAAGCCTGAAAATAGCCAAACATAAATTTTGGCACTGCCAACTGGCTAGAGGAGTGTTCTTTGTTTTTGTTTTACTATAAGCTTCATTTGCATCATTATTTTCCAGTAGCAACCAGGCATTTGATTTATAGACCCTTCCGTGGTTGCATTGCCCCTGTTGCTGATCAATGATTCTAGCTCCGAGACCAGAAGGTAATTTTGGCTCAAGCTTGTTGAACTCCAGAATGGAGTGAAGAAAACATCTCCGTGTGCTTCCTCAGTATTTAGCATCCTCACGAGGAACAATTTCAATATTTACTCAGAGACAGATGAAATAATGAGCCTAGCAAATCTGTGCTGAGCACATATTTCAGCAATGACCATTAAAAAAAAGACATCACACTTATCATATTCGGCTCTGTTCCCAAAATACATTTTTTGACAGAAGACAAATTAGATGGTCACACTACACGGCGATGGGACCCATCTCTCTACAAGGGTTTGATTAAATGCCTTTGACCCATGTCACTGACCACAGAAAAGAGAGAAGAAACATAAATAAATTCTGGGGTTTGAAAGTACACTGCAGAGAGTAGTATACAGGAAAGCATCTTTAGGAATCCAGGGTTTAGTTGCATGGTCTATGTGCCTTTATTTTCGCCTGCCCCTGCCCCCACCCCCCACCCCACACCAAATAAAGGGCTTCCGAGAAAAGGCCATGTAGAAAGATAGCTGCTGCCCTCCCACCTCTGTCTGAAGTGCAAATGGGGGGAAAAAAAACATTGATATGGGACAGAAATACAAAAGGCTATACAGTAATTGGTAAAATCTGTGACCCAAACCATGTGCAAAGTGACAGGGGCATGTCATAGCATCTGTGAGAGATGCTTCTTTTGTACCCCAGTGAATGGAAACAAATTTCCAAACTCTTTCAGGCCATAAACAAGTTCACGGGGACATGAAATATTTCTCAAAACTACTTCCCTGTACTAATGCTGCCTCTACCCTCTACCACTTCCGAATCCTATGAGCAAAGCAATTAAGTCCAAGACAAAAATCTTATGTCCACTGATTATAGGGAGTCCTTTCCTCACACTATGTTGTCACTGTGGTTTCACCATAAAAATCAAGATGGAAACAGATGAATAGTAGTGAGTGCACACACACACACACACACACACACACACAAAGATATGCATACACTCTTACACATACACATATCCTCTGTACACGACAGCGCAGAGCTAATGTGGACTCATTTTTTCTCTCTTTCTTCTTTTTCTTCTACTTCTTCCCACACTCAGAAAGGAGTCAAACATCAGTTGGGATAATTTAAAGTCCCAGTGTTGTGAGCAAAAGGCCGAGAGACTCCAGTCTTTATGTTCACTGCCATTTAAACATTAGTCTACTCCCTCATTCCCCAACTAACCACAGGCCATTCTTCTTCATAACTGAGAGAAAGTCTTTGTTGTTGGAAGGAAAACTCTAGTCACTTCCTGGTAAAGAAGCCGCAATGTCTCCAGAGGTCCTGGTAGGGACCCTGAGGCTCAGTTTCCATAGCGAATGCATTAGCCCTTGGCAACTAGGCACAGAGCCTTGTCCTCCTCCCCAGAAGGCCTAGGAGCCTCTTTCTGGGAGATCAGAGTCATTGCGGTGGCCAGCAGCAGCAGCAGCAGCAGCAGCAGCACATTTAAACACTAGGGCTTTCCCAGTCCATGTTCATCTTCTGTGCATCTGTTAGCAGAACCGATGGTGGGCCTCTCCTCACACCTTCTGCATTCTCCATGGAGTCTCCAGGCCGACCAGCTGCCTGAGACTCATCCGAGGCTGGCAGCCTGCCCCTCGCCTCCCTGCACCCTCCCTGCCCAAGGAGCCCACAGCCTAGAAAACCCTCCCTCCCATCCGAGGGGGAGAAATTCAGAGCCAGAAAAGGCTCATTCCACCCCAGGAGAGGGAGGAGGAGGGAAACCTGCGTTCCTCTAGTTTGGTTCATGCTCTGGTAGAACAGAAAGGAATTCCCAAAGTCAATAGATGGGATCTTTTTACCCTCCTGAGATGGAATACACCAGGGTTACGAGCATCAGACAGACACACATTTTTGGTTAAAGTTAATTAGAGTATGTCAGGTGGCTTTGATGGGCCACCAGACTGTTGCTTTAACATGTCCTCTCATTTGAACTTCCATCTCCTGCACCTGCCCTGCACACACAGAATGCTGTGAGCATGGGCGAGTGTCTCCTCAGATAGGTAGCTAAAGAGGAAAGACGAATTTGAGCATGCTCAGATGTGGCCTCCATTTCATCCTGGGAGGACAAATGGAGCTACGTCTGTGGTGTTTCTCTTTGAGGAGGGGACTGGAAATTCCCATCTCTGTATGAGTAAAAGGAGGGGTGGAGACGAAAGGCTTTCCCGAATAAGAGAATGTGCCTTATTCCTGTCATCTGAGCCAGGAGAGACGCCCGCCACCAGACAGACTCACAGAGGGAAGAAGGAATTATAGGGAGGGTCAATGTGGCTGTTGGCAGAAGTGATATGTAGGCCAGACATGAGAAAGGGTGTCTGACCCTGCAGAAGTTAGATTAATGGCGGGGAAGATTTAAGATGAAGGAACGAGAAAGGACCATAAATGCGCTCTTCTGCCCCAGCTCTTCTGGCTGATGGTGAGTTGTTGGGACCCGTGCTGTGGGCAGTAAGTTCTGTGCTACCTCTGCAGGGCACCCAGAACCTCCCGTCTATATCTGTTAAGCAAAGACAAGATCTAAAGTCGTAACCACATCCGGTGAGGGGTGAGAGACTGTCAATAAAGTAACAGAACTGCGGACACAATGAAGCCTAAGGCAATGGGTACGTTGTGCAAAAATGACTTCCCACCATCTTCCGTAAGCACTGATACAGATCAGCAAGGGCAGGAGGGGGCCAAGCTGACCCGAGACGGTGCAGTAGGCTAACAAGGCAGCCTCACCTAGCCAAATGCATAGAGAGACAAAGGCTAGATAGTAACGTTTACTCAGATGCCCAGAACTGGTGGCTGGCTGTCCAGGTTCCATATCAGCTCCCTCATGGCGAGTCGTTTGTTCTTGCTGTTCTCCTGTAATTGTGCAATCTTTCCTGCATAAGAACGATGGGGAGGGAGGAGAGACCAGACGTGGAAGGCAGAATGCTGGGCAGCATTCGTTAGTCTTGATGTGTGTGGGATTCAGGGGCAGGGTGGGTGCAGCTTTTCCACTGGGGGGAAAAGGAGTCAGGATGGGCCAGCAGTGGGAACGAAAAACAAGCTGGATGCATGGGAAAGAATCTTCCCTCTGGTTCCTGCTTCCCCTGGGCCGGGCCTCTCTGAGTGTATGACCCCCCAGATCATGGCACTGTGTACTCAGGGCCTCCTGGGAGGACATTTCCCACATCAGAATTTAACTATGTACACAGTGGCCAACTCGATTCCTTTGCCTCACCAACTCCCAGCTCCCAGGCCGTCAGATCCCCTATGGGGTTCCAGCGGGTTTGTTTGGTCTTTTCCCAGATCCATCACGTCGCATTCCTTCGTGATAGGCTCTAGGATTATGCTGCGGCTGGGGTGGCACCCAAGAACACGCTGCTAAATTTAGCTTGGTTACTAATTAGGAACGGGGCCCATGCTAAGCCCGAGGCTGAAATATAGAACTTGGCAGGATTCCAAACTACGAAATCAAGTCGTCATTTCAGACTGGAGAGGGGAAAAAAATCTGAGGATGAATTACCTTGTTGGTTGACCTAGTGTATTGTTATTCTAGTATTCTAGGTATTAAAGTATGTGTGAGTCACACACACACACACACACACACACACACACACACATCTTTACCCCTGCTCATCATTTACCCCCACTGTCTCCCTTGGTAAATGAAAGGACAGCACAGAGGGACAGAAGCAGAAGAAAGAAAGAGATTATATTGGCTTTCCACTGGAAGCTGTGTAGGATAGTGTCTCCCCCGTTGAGAAGAGGTTCCATTGGAGCACATTCTTAGTTACATTACTGCAAGAATTACATTATTCCTGTTGCCATATTTGCAGGGCTTTCCATCCAGACAGTGAACTACAACCATAATAGCTGCACTTACCCCTCTAATCCAAGCATAAAGTAAGTCTTTCAAGCCAGGCTTTCGGCACCTACACAGCTGTATCTAATGCTACAGAGCTGCTAGTATTTAAAGAAAAAAAAAAGAGTGCATGGGAGGCCCCGGATATCTATCCCTCTAAAGTCCCTGTCCTTTAACCAAAATAACTTGAAAAGAGTGTTGTTCTTTGCTTTGGGACCCAGATGCATTTCCCCAGGGCGTTCATGAAAGGGGCTTGGAAAACTGCACTACCCCATTCTTCTTCCATTACAGAGATCCCACCGTCTTTGTCCAGGCTAGAGTATAGGAGACATAGGGGAAGAAAATATAGTTCAGATGGAAGAAAAAAAAAAACAAAAACAAAAACCACCAACCAACCAAACATAGAATGGTAGGTTGAGAGAAGACTCGCAGATCCTGTTGCTTTGTTCTGCCTCTCCCTTGGAAAGCATCAACCCTCCTAGCCTCCACAGTGGGCCTTTCCCATGGGCTTTGGCTGGGGCCAGATGATCCCTGTACCCCACATCGGCTCCCAGCCTTCCCTGCAAACCTGTTGTGCCAATTGGCTTCCAAAACCATGGAGGCAGTGTGTTGAAACCAGTCCTGCCTTATGAGTTTCCCAGGCATGTCTATGGAGGCGTATTTATCATAAAGGAAGGAAAACAGTAATAGCCCAGAACTGTCTGTTTGTTCAACTCCAAGTTGAATGATACCAAAGATTAAATCTTGCTTTCCAATTGTTTCGTGCCAACGCTGTTATATTTAAGGTCCAAATATGTACGCCATATGTCATACTGTAGCTTGACAATTACCTCAACAGGCAGTGTCAGACAGATGGTAAACATTACTACCAGGCATACGTACATTTAGAATTAGACATTTAAATAAATTCAGGCCCGTCTCGGGCTTATTAAAAGGATTTGGGTCTGTAAAGCCATTTCGGGCATCTGCATATGCTCAAGATCTTTTGTATCCTGAACAGATTCAGTTTGATTCGAGTACCTTCCGGCTACAGATGGCGAGTGATGTGGCCTCTCTTTGAGCCCGGTACCTGCAATTAGGCCAATAATGGCAACGAAGCCCAGTGTAAAGAGGTTGAGACTTCAGTTCTCAATACGTCCATCATGCATTCAGCCCGTGAAATGGCACAAAATCCTCTGCAGGGAGCCCCGAACTTCAGAGAAAGAGATTAGAAAGCTACAAAGGTACCTGCCTCAGGACCAAGTCAGCCTCTCTCTGGTTTCCACCTTGGGCTATAGCAAGCTTTTCGCATGAATCTCACTGCAAATCAAGGTTAGCATTCCATGGGAGGATTGCAGGAAGCTTTCACACGAATGTGTTTGGAGATTCCTCTCCCTCCCCCACACACACAGTTATAAAAGCTGTCTTTACACTATCTTTGCTTTTTTTTTTTTTTCCAGGAGGGGTTGAATTCTATTTGACATTGCAAAAAGGTTCAGTATAGCTTGTGACAGGAAACTCAGTGAGTCTGCAATGAGGTCCTGGAATTTTTAAAAATTGCAAGTGTATCAGAAGCAGCTCTTAAAGAGGGTGGTCATGGAGAGGTTTGATCTTTCTCGAGACCTTATGTACTAACACTTCTGTAACTCGCTGCTCGTATTATTTCCCTGCCTAGCATAGTTCCACTGCTGAACTTTCTAGAAGCCGCCTCTGCGTGTGTGTGTGTGTGTGTGTGTGTGTGTGTGTGTGTGTGTGTGTGTGTGGTGTGTGCCTACTGCTCTGCACATCAGAGATTCTCGGTAATAATTGGGAAGGCAAGAAGAAAGAGAAAATGAGGTCAGGAAAGAATGCATCCACAAATCAAAAGTTTATGTTTTCCCAGTGCATGTGCAGCCCAGGATTCTCATCTAAGTGAGGATGGAAGCCTTGGGTGGTGGTTCAACCCGTATCTGCTGATTCTTCACCTTCTGAGTTCAATTCCTGGCTTCACTCTACCTAGCTGTGTGACTTTGTCCTATTTCTTGACTTGTATCTTGGTTTCCTCATCTAAATTATAAGCAATAACCAAATACATTTTTAGGACTGAATATTATATTTCTTAGGTTCCGAGTGGCTCCTGGCACTACCTATTTCTGTTACTTTTATTTTGAAAGAAAAAGCTGAAAGAGGATTCATTTTCTGGGGGCGGGGGGGGGGGTGGAAAGCCCAGTTCCTGGAGTTGATGGTGTTTTCCTCCTCCTCGGCTCTACTTAGCAGATCAGGTTTTCATTGTGGATCGTTTGAGGCTTGGACGGGGATAGACCTTTTCCCACGTGCCCGTGTGAGCGCTGGGCTACCTGGAATCATCTGCCTTGCCCAGTTGTACAGTGGGTGTGTTCAGTGGCGTGTGCCACATTCCTGCACGCTTGTGCCTCTGCATTGGAGATGACAGCGCAGGGCCTCTGTCCTGCCTACTCTGACAAACTCAGAAACATATGGAGTGACTTTTGGAAGAACACATGGCTCCGTTCTATTTCTGTCCCCCCCCTTAATAAAGACAGCTTGGCCTAGTGGCTTCATTAGCGAGCCTTCTCCATCCATTCTGCCACAGCCCCCTGCTGTCAGTCTTCTCTTGGAGTCAGTGTACGCCATTCCCGCCACCCCCCCCCCCCCCGAGTCTCTCTGCCCCACTAGGGACTGCAGCTCCTCGGGGTGATACTGAAGTCCTCTGAGAGAGGGATTCTGAGTTCTAACCGCTCGGATTCTTCTGACAGCTTCCGTCCACGCCCCGGCAAGCACGCGTGTGCTGCCCTGGCCCTGAACCAGCAGCGACACTTCCCACTCCTGTCACACAACACGGTCAAACCGGCTGCTGCCATCTTCTTTGCTATCATGAGCCGGTTTGGATTTGTTTTATTTTGGGTGTTGGCGGCGGGGGGGGGGGGGGGGGGTCAACCCCAGGACCTTGCACATGATGGGCGAGTACTCTACCACTAAGCTATATCCCCAACCCCGTGTTGGGCCTCTGAGCAAGACCTGCCCCAAACTGGTGATAGTAGCATAAGGTAGACACTGGAGAGGAAAAAGTAGCTAAGCCATCTCCAAATAGGAAACTGTGGAAGTGAATCCCGTAACCTGCGGGTATTTACAACTCAAACTCAAGTTTGAGAACTGCCTTAGCCTTTTGGGTTATTCTAGTTTATGTTTTTTTTCTCTGCCAGGACTATGGTTTGAACTCAGGGCCTGGGTACTGTCCCTTTTAGCCTTTGCCCTTAAGGCTAGCTACTCTACCTACCACTTGAGCTATACCCCCACTTCTGGGTTTTTGGCAATTAATTGGCGAAAAGGGCCACAGACTTTCCTGCCTGGGCTGGCTTTGAACTGTGACCCTCAGAACTCAGCCTTCTGAGTAGCCAGGATTACCGGGGTGATCCACCGGCAAATCTACCAGCACCAGGCTCTATTATTGTAAATGCATGGCTCGCCTCTGAATGTAGTATTTTGCTCTTTACTCATGTGCCTTGGTGATACTGCAAATATGCCTCTCTCCTTTTCCCTTCTGGAATGCTTTTAAGCCAGAGATTCAACAATCCATTTTGCATCCCCCAATCTGGCTGATAGCACCTTCTCACAAGTCTGTGAAATTAATTCTGTGCAGTATATGTTTGTTGAGCACTAAATATACACCAGCCTGCAATGCAGGGCCTGGCTGACATCAACGATAAACCCAGCGTGGCCTGTGGGCCGATGGCATTTTCTGTGGAGAAGGAACGTCAGGGCTCACATACAGGAGACGATTAGCAGTCCTAAAAGGGCCACAGTGCAGAGATGAACAACAAGGGCTACAACAGTGTCAGGGGAAATCAGGAAGGGGAAGAACTGGGGGACTGCAGGCAGGCTTTGTAGGAGCTGCTGGTGGAGAAATGGGGGCTGAATGAAGCCCGAAGTGCCGAGGATGTCGGTGGACCTAGAAGGAGCAAGACCGCATTTCCTTGAATGAGAACAGGGAGACTTGTCTCCAAACCCCGCACCTCCTCTGAGAATGCTGGGTTCTTGGAGGGCTGAATAAGACCCATAAATACTTTATTTTTATGACTCAGATTAATGTGGTCTTAATACCTTGTTAGAATTAGCCAATTACATTATAATCTAATTTATGAGAGGAAAATCTGGGGGTATAATGGATAGGCACAAGTGCTGTGTTTTCGTGAATGTTAATAGAGAGAGCTTCCAGTTATCTTGGTTTGTTAATGGAGCCCCGTGATTCCCACCTTTTAAATCACGCTTGCTGTGAGTTTCGAACTCCCGCCTTGTGAGTGGAGTTCAGCTTCCTGTAGCGGGAGAATCATGGAGGGGGACAAGTGGGTTGGGCTTAGTCAATGTATTTATGCTGCTCAAAGACACCTCCCCTGTGGCAAAGTCCAGGGAAAGTCCTTCCACTTCTAAGACTTAGGGTGGGAGGAAGTTGTAGGAATCATCTAGTTTCATTTGTTCATATTCACGTTGGAAAGAGAGACGCTCAGAGTTGTGTCATCACTTGACCAAGACTGTATACAATTGGTCACTGGGGGGAGGCCACCTTCCCTGCCTCTCATATTGGATCTCAACCAACCTGCCCATTGCATGGCGGGTTCCCCTCGTTATCTGTTGACATTGCTGCCGTTCCCTTCCTTCCTCCACACAGCGGGACTATCACATACCCGTTCAGAAACTGATCGAGGAGTTAGTAACACAACAATGCTGATTAACCACCTAGGTAAAGATTTATTTTTTAAAAAAGGATTAAAAGGCAAAGTGAAAGGAGTGCACTTCATCCTAAAAGTATTAAAGGAAAGAAGTCTAGGATCTCTGTTGGTGAGAAGAGGGAATGGTTGAAAGCGAGAAGAGCTTTCGGCCTATGTCGGAACACAGGTACCTCGGAGAGCCATTGTGGTCTGAGAAATAGATTGTATTGTTTAGGATTAAACCAGCTGTTCTGGGAAAGCGGTCTGCGTGGCCTCATGCTTTCCTTAGGAAAACCTTTATTTTTGTATTTTATATATAATGTGTATACATATACATGTGTATAACATATATATACATATTTATGTTCTCTTGATACCTGTGCCCTATGTGAACTAATGAAATCAAGGTTATTAGAATAGTCATCTCAGACATTTATCATTTATTTGTATTGGCAAAATGCAAGTTCCTTTCTTTTGGCTGTTTTAGAACATACAACAACGAATGGTTATTAACTATAGTGAAGAAAAAATTTTACTCTTACTGTCTGTTCATTTTTTTTCAATAATTTAAGGTACACATATCACCTCCCTTTTTCCTTTTGCCTCTCGTCCTGGTTTTAGGTTATCAAGTTTTTCAGGCTTTGACTCCACATTCACATAGAATACCGTTAAGGACCAAGACTGTTGTCTCTGCCGGTTGTACTAGGGCAATTGTGTGGTTGTTGAACTATCGGGAAATCAGGTGGTGATGGACAATTCCAGAGGGGCGTCTTTCCTGTAATGAATACCGCACCTTCTTGAGGGTGTATAAAAGTAGGTGATGTGGTGCAGAGGAGTAACCCGGAGACACAGCAACACCCCTCTCATTTCCGGTGTGCATGTGCACCTGATAGAGCACAGGCCCGTGCATTTCTCACAGAAGCCGGGCAGCCAAGCCAGCGACAGTAGAAGAATCCAATAGGCCATGCGTGTAGGGGTCAGAGGCTAAATATCTGCGCACTCCTGACAGGTGGGCAGACCAGAGAAATGGAGGATCTTCACACAGGCCTGAAGATGGCAGCATCGGGAGAGACTGTCCGTTCAGGGAAGGGATGCTGGCCATGCAGACCTCAAATAGGCACACAGCGACTATTCCTAGAAAGTGGAGGGTGGACTACTAAGTTGGGAACATGGATACCAAGGAGCAAAACAGTGACTCGGCTTGGGGTACAAGGTGAGAAAGTAATCCTAGGTCAAGATAAAAGCCCACTTACACAACTGATTCATATAGGCTAGCAACTAACTAGTGACTACAGAGATTTGCCTCTGAGAGACCTCAATGTTGAGAGGGATCTGTTTAAATCCCTGTGATTCAGGATGAGATGGGTCCAGGTGGCATAGCCGTGTGTTCCCGGCAGTTGGCAGAGTCAAAACTGTGGGAGCAGGAACTCAAGTAGTCTGAGACAGAGATCTTGTTCATTGTCACTTTGCAGTGATCCATAAAATGCGATGTCATTACTCCCAGGAGGAGGTACATTCTAAAATGTCATTAGCTTCTGGATAAATTCATGGATGAAGGCCCAGAGTAGACTATTCATAGAAACAGGAAGTTGTAAGGCATATATTTAACCTTTGGGTGGGCATGAGGGACTATTAGTCTTCTCCTCTGAAAAAAAAAAGGCTTCTATCCCATTCTGTGATACATGTAAATCATGTGCCTGACATAAACTGAATAATAATGTCTGTGCTACTAATAGTTTTCTCTTATGTTCTGTGTGTGTGTGTGTGTGTGTGTGTGTGTGTGTGTGTGTGTGTGTGTTTACAAGCTCAGCATGGTGGCACATGCCTATAATCCCAGCACTCAGGAGTGTGAGGCAAAAGGATCACAAGTTACATACCACCTTGGGCTACATAGCAAGATCTTGTCCAAAAATAAATAACTATAATAAAACACATACACATATGCTGATTGATACATTACACAGTCTGATGATCTATCACACAATCTTTCGATGCTAACCTGTTTTAAACCACTTTCTTAAGACCACCTTTCGTCTTTTTGTTTCGTTTTGTTTTGTTGATTATGGGGCTTGAACTCAGGGCCTGGACACTGTCCTTGAGCTTTTTTGTTCAAGGCCAGCATTCTACTGCTTTGAGCCACAGCACTACATCTGGTTTTCTGGTACTTGATTAGAGATAAGAGTCTCACAGACTTTCCTGCCCAGGCTGGCTTCAAACCTTGATCCTCAGATCTCAGCCTCTTGAGTAGCTAGGATTACAGGTGTGAGCCACCGGTGCCCGGCAACTTGTAGTCTTAAATAAGCAAAATACTAATAAATGTATTCTTATCAGTTCTTCAGAACTGTAGCTAACCTTAGGCATGGGTAAAACTGAGCAAAGTATTTTTCTTAAGAAAACTGAGTTAAAAATCCTATTAGCAGAATAACAGGGAGAGAAAAGAATATCCAGGGACACATGTATAGTAAAGCTTGAAACTTCATCAGATATAATGAACAGGTTTGAAAGGAGGGAGAAGGATGGATTTCCAGAGCCAGGTGTGTGTGTGCGTGCGTGTGTGTGTGTGTGTGTGTGTGCACATATGTGCATGCGTGCATGCGTGCATGCGTGTGACTTTCTTAAAACATATCAAGCCAAGCTGAGCTATATGAGGTGCTGAAGCAGCACCCAATAAAGCAGTAGGATCCGTACAGTATTCTTCTCTATAACATCTGTACTATTTGTAACAGTACTTACACATGATCATACTCTTTTCTTTTAATAAATTGACTGGTGTTCGTGTTGCTACAGTAAGTGTGTGTTTGTTCTGGACACGGAGATGAGAGAGCTTCGGGAAGTCTCCCTTCCTGCCCACTCCGTCTTTGCCCTCCGTCATTGCTGAAGAGCTTCATGGTGCTGTCCTTTGCATGACCGACTTGTGGTATAGGAGACTTGCTAACACTCTTTGCGGGTGCTGATCCGGCAAAATGAGGAAAGGGCTTTCTTTCCACACTTTTTCTGTTGGCGGGGGACAGCAGGCTTTTGGAAAGATGTCCTGGAGGTGAGCCGATTCAAGTGCTTCTGCGCTGCTACTGGCTTGTCCTTTGGACTTTCTTCACTTTCTGAGTCCTTCCATCCAGCTTTGAATAGCTTATGTCAGCCAGTCACACGGCCATGGACCTTGTCTCCCAAGCAATCAACTCTGCCCCATTCGGGTTGATGGACACTCCTTGGCCTCACCGCTCAGCTTGCCCCCTTGAGCATCTGTTTGGTTCCTCTCTTCCTGTCTTTCTGCCGCACACAACTTCTGAGCCTCCAAAACATGACCCAAATCGACCTACTTCCATGGATACCTCCTCGATCAAAGTTCCCATTGCCTCTTGTATGTCTGATAATAACCTCCTAACTGCTCTGTTACTCTCATTCTTCTCATTACAACATATTCTCAAAATCTTCAGAGAAAAGATCCTTTAAAAAAAATTGGGGGTGGGGATGGGGGAGGGTGCTGAGAATATGGCCAAGTGGCAAGAGTGCTTGTCTCATATACATGAAGCCCTGGGTTTGATTCCCCAGCACCACATATACAGAAAACGGCCAGAAGTGGCACTGTGGCTCACGTGGTAGAGTGCTAGCCTTGAGCAAAAAGAAGCCAGGGACAGTGCTCAGGCCCTGAGTTTGAGCCCCAGGACTGGCAAAAAAAAAAAAAAAAAAAAAAAAAGGAAAAAAATCCTGCCATTCAATGCATGTTCTATGGAGCAACAACAGCGGAAGCACCCAAGGTCTCCGACGTGGGATCTCAGCCCTAGACCACATGAACATGACTGTTTTCACACCATCCCAGTAATGTGTGTACGCTTGAAAGCTGAGCAAACACTGGTTTAGAAGACCCCCAGCTAGTCCGTACTTTGATTACTCTTTTCTCTTGTTCTCTTCGTGTCTACCCTATGAGAGCCACATCGTCAGGATTCCCACTGTCCTTTGAGACGTGAGGTTTTACACTCATGGTGCTCTGCCCAAATATTTGTCCTCTGGGCATCACTATCATTGACCTCTTGTGTCCTTCAAGTCTTGGCTCAAACATCTTCTCAAAGAGGCCTAGCAGAGTTCTCTCTGACTGTTCACTGATCTTTCCACACGCCCGTTCCTCATTATCCAACTCCAGTGGTTTCCCTTAGTTCTTATCACCTACTAACATAAGAGATAATGTAGTTATTATATCTGTCTTATCTCCCATTTTCCCATGTTCTCAGCATGAATGTCAACTTCACAAAGGCATTCAGCTGCTATATTACCCGTTTTTTATATTTACTCGAAGCATAGTACGTTCTCAATAGTTACTTGCTAAGTAAATTGATGAATGTTGTAGAGCTACATTGTCAATTGCTACATTGGGGATGTGTCTTATTTTTATAGGAGCCCTTCAAAAATGGTAACAATTCCTTAAATCCCAGAGATCTCTATGAATTTGATGGGACCCTCTTCTGAAGGCGGCCCCCCCTAAAGGTGTGGAGTTTGCAAAGAGGGTTTGGTTTCCCCTTTTCCCTTGGAGAGTCGCTGAGAAAGTTGAACAGAGCTAGCATCTCCCTGGAAGGTGATTGTATATGACAGGGTATTCAGGAGTCTGCGTCTCTGGCTTGTGAAAAACATGAACCATGCATAGGTCAACTTTTCAGTGGGGCTGCCTCATGTCATTTTGATATATTTTGACTGTGTGACCCAGACTTGGAGCAGAACCCACAAGCAAGGCAATTACCTTCCAAAAAGAACCATTTCCATTATGCACTCATTCTTCTAAGCCTTGTTCGCAGCCAAAGCTGTAATTTGGGTGGGTCTGAAAATGAAGACTGAGATACAGAGCTACTTTGGGAAAGCAGACAACCACACTTGGAATTTTAGCTGGCTGAAGAAATGAGACTGAGACTGTGAGCTAGTGATTGCACTTGTACACTTTGCCCCATGGAGCTGTGTTTTTGTGGTGGTGTTGGGAACACCATCATGGTTTGCAAAGAATCTAGAGACCCTCATTTCCAGACTGCTTGATTCATTTTTTTTTCCACCATGGAGAGTCCTATTAGCTCTGCTGTACCCCATGGAAACGTAATCTCATTAGCATGCTGAACTGCCCCGTGCTTCAGTTCAGCTCCATTCTATGAGTGCTCAAGCCCTTCAAGGACCTTCAATGCAATTAGAACAGAATCTGCTCAAGGAAATGGTGCGCATGTCCATTTGCTCTCAGTGGACCACAGCATTCACTGGCTCATCAAAGGTCAGAATCGACTTACTTTTCAGTGTTACAGATTATCTAGTCCTGGATGTAACCTTGGCTGTCCGGCTGAGTTGACCCCCCACAAAAGCCTAGTCTGTCTCTCTCTCTCTCTCCCATCTATTGTACCTTGCCAGGAAAGAGGAAGCCTATATTACTACTCAGTGCTACTCCCATTGTTCCCTTATGGATACAGAGCTAAAGGCTGTAAAGCCCTCTGCATCTGGTAGGGAGACTAGATGGGCATGTACATAGAAGTATGCTCCTGGCTGCAAGCTAACGAGTGAGGCTCTGCACATCCTGAAAGAAGCTAGTTGGAAGAGGACATCATTAAAATGATAAGTACTGATGAGTTATAAGACTTCAGACTTGCTCAAGTAATTACCAAGTGCCAAAACATCCCCCCAGTGGTCAACTGGGAGCCTAGGAACTCTGATGTGTCAAGGAATCCACACTCCAAAGTAGCTACTTGAATAATGCATGTGACTTACTTGTTTTGCAAAAGAAAAGAATCATATTTAAAAAAATAAAATAAAACTTCACATACTTAAGAAGAATCAAGGATTATTTTAATGTGATTTATTATTACTATAGAGGTGACGTACAGAGAGGGCTTACGGTTACATAAGTCAGGTAATGAGTACATTTCTTTTTGAATGATGTCACCCCCTTTTCTTCGCTCTCTCCCAGTTAAGGATTATTGAGAGCTAATGCCAGACGGATGCAGTTTCCTTGGGGTACCAACCAGCCCTAGAAAAACATCACGCTCGGTGCTGCTTTCTAATTTCGTTGCTTCTAGCTGCACTTGTCGCGAAGGCAGTACCTTGCACGACACAGTTTTCAGGTGTGCGGCTGTATAATGAATGAGGCATGAACCTCCATCTCTTATGCTTAGCGATTCGGGGGTGGGTTGGTGGGGGGAAGGTGTTTGCCTAGGAGGCAATTATGTGGCTGCCCCTGAGTCCCTGGCTATCTGGATTTTCCACTGTGATCACATTGTCAGTTATTGCTTACCAGGAGCTTTCAAAGTGGGTGTGTTGGAAATTAGATCATAGGCTCTGAGATTGGAAGGCAGATGTCTTGGAGGTCAGACAGTCCCAGCTCTGCAATCCGCCTACTCCAAGGTCTTTGGCATGACAGCTGAGTTTGTATTTTTATAGGAAAAAGCTATTTGCTCTCTTCCACGCATTCATTACACACCTATATTGTAGTCTAAGGAGTGCAGTGACTTCTATTTCAGGCTTTCCTTTTTCTTTTTTAGATGTACCTCAGGAAACTCAGACTGGGAGCAAAATATATCCTCACACTCAACAACAACAACAAAGCACAGGATGGAAAGGAGCTTTATTTTTGTTGCTCTTGCTATGGCTTACTTATTTACTCCTGCTTCCTCCCCACCCAGAAATTTTTTACCCCAAAGGGAGTTCTTGTGGCCTTGGAATGACTCATATATTTTTATTAATGTCACTATTTTTGTTTTTGTTTTAAAGAACATTAGCCTACCTTCTTAAACCCTAGTTTAACCTTAGCAACTAGTCCAACTGCTTTAGTCCAACTGCCCCCAGTAGTGATGGGGGGCAGAGCCAGAGGTGAGGTGACATTTCTCAGTCTTCCAGAAAGGCCTGAGGCCTTCTCTTCTGCAGGGAAGACTTCTCCATAATGTAGCACTTAGCGCTCCATTATCCACTGTGTTTCTGAATGAAGCCACCCAGACCTATCTCAAGGAACAGATTTCTGCTCTTCAGGGCGAGTCCTGCAGCTCTTGCCAGCTTTCTGATAGCAACACTGTGCCGAGCGCCTCCCGGGACCCCCTTAGGTTTTTGGTAATGGTAGTGACATGGCGATCATCAATTCAAATAATTTTTTAACTGAAATCACATATGACAAGGGGTACAGGAGTTTAAATTTTAACACTGAAGAGAAAAGCAAGGTTTATAGGGACCTAAAGTAAGAAGACACAATAGAGATTAACCAAAATGCTAAAAGAAAGAGGGAGACTTGAATATTTATTTTTGAATGGGTACTTTAGGAGGATGAGAACTCTTTGGTTCATATTGCTTTAGGCAGGGAAAAAAAAACAGTTAAGAAAGAGAAAGCTCAGATGGCAATCAGGGAGTGATAAGTAATTGTTTATATAGATGATAATCATCGGGTGAAGGAGAAATCTAGTAATTACTAGTTTGTGGAAGCTAGGGCTTATCCAATAAATTACATCAAGACAGCAAAAGTCATTTGCAGAATGGAAGACCAGATAGGCTCTAATCAGTGATAAATGGTTGTCCAAAATACCCTTTAGAAAGCTTGGGGTACTGACTTGCCCAGAGGTCTTCAAGGGGGAATGAAGCTTTTGGCCTGAGATGAGCCAGGTCCCTTCCTCTGATTTTCACTGAAGCTACTGTTTGGTTACAAGAGGCAGCAAGCCATTTAGAAGGGTCTGGTGGAATAGGATGGCTCCTTCTGCTGCTTCCGTTTATAACACACGAATGCCTGCCCTCTTCCTTCCTCCTGGGGTAGTGGCATGGATGATTGATGTGAAGACCTATGAAATTCTTTGAGCTGCTTGGGAGAAATGCACGACATTGTCATTATCGTAATCATCGCACCGTGTTTGAACACGTTCTCATGCTGTGCTTCGTGCTAGGCAAGAAACTCCTTTCAGCAACGGTCTCTCAGCCTGGGTTCATCTGTACCCATGCAGCGCTCCTTCCAAGTTCTTTCCTGAAGGAGCTTGGGAGGGAGGGAAAGGAGTTTCTTCATGAAGGGAGACTTTTATAACGAACAGAATGTGTGTCGTCTTCATGGGGCCGGTTCCTGTGTAATTCTCCGTCTCCTCGGTATGAGGGCTATTCTCACCTGTCAGAACAACCGGGAAGCCAGTGGGTGAGACACAATCAATTTCCCCTTGGTTTGAAAATATAGTTTAAAACTTGCTGTAAAGAATTATGTCCTGGGGATTTATTTCACACTTAACAAGTCATAATAGGAAAAGAGTGCCAGGAGGAAATTGAGATCCAAAGACGTGGAGGCCTTGGATCCTTGGCTCAGGCAAAGTGAAGAGGAACCACCAGGTCTCCTGTGACACAAGTAGTGCTCATTTTTTCCTCACTATATCACACTTCCTCCATGTGAGAAGACATAAGATGGACATAAGAGGCTTTAACACCTTTTTGACTCACATCTTGGACAAGACCTACAATGATATAATTGAACCACTAGAAGACGGAGTCCAAAAATGTTCCCTGCGATTGTACCTGTGAGGACACGGTATATATGAGTTTTTAGTAGTCAGGTGTGAAGATGCTGCTCTGAGTAAAGTTCCTTAGAAACTTCTGTGAGGTGTCCTATGCATACCTATACTCCAACCACAGGTTGGGGAGAACCTGGCAGGAATGAATAATACAGTGAAGAGTTGAGGTTGAGGGGTTTAGGTGAAATCATGGGAACTGGCAACAAGGTATCTAGCATCATGTGTGAGGGGGAACCAGGACGAAAGAAGTGGGATGTTCCAGGAGGAAGTCAGGCCCTTGTATAGCAAGAGGGGCTGTGCCTACTGGTGGTTCCTGTGTTGACTCTGCGTTTGAAGGAGAGCAGCTTGTAAAGAGAAAGCAGCTTAGATGTTGGGTTTCTGGGGCTATAATTGCCCCTCTTTGGGCAAGGCAAATGGATCAGAAAATAAACTGGAACAGTGAGAAGTTGCCCTTCATTTTGTGTGTGCTCCCGTACCTACAGTGTAACCCCCTTCTCCTCTACTAGGTTGGGTGAGGAGGACCCTGCTGACAGTAGCAACCTGGTGCCTGCGTGCTCTCATCAGGATGCAGGGGTCAGTCTGGACTCATTTGATGGCATCCAAAGGCTAGAGAGATTCCATGCGTGAGATACTGGAGGGGCAGTGGTAGAGGGTCACCCTGGTTGTGGTGGCAGCTTCAGGGTTCCACAGAACCCTTTGCCAGGAGACTTTCTCCCCTGAGTTCCTCAGGGCCGTTGCCTTTCTGAGGGCTGCTTCGTCTCTTGCCTTGTGGTCTTGAATAATCTTAATTGAAATGTAACATCCTCAGTGACCAAGCCCACCTTGGTCTCTCCTGTGACAATGCCAGAACTAGCCCATAACAGGCATCCAAAAATGGGTCGTTGGGCAAGTGGGTGGCCCCTTTGCCAGAGCACCCCTGAAACCAGTTCACAATCCTCTTGTCTTTAAACAAACCATCACTCTAGATTACAGTCTCCTTAGAATGGCCAATAATAAGTCATTTTGATTACTTAAAAAAAATCTTTCCTATGGTCTAGGAAACAAGCCTATCACAAAGATTCATCGGCAGCAGTGCCACGTGGGAAAATTGTATCTCTTTGCCTATTGATAATCTGAATATACTTGTCTGATAATACAGCTGCAAACCACACGTGGACAGAAGAGCTTGATGGTGCTAGGTCACCTGTACTCAGTGAGGTCCTGGCAACTCAGGTAAAATCAGGAGATGCTGATACTCAGAGCTCAGATACTGAGAGAGAGAGAGGACCATGCAAAATATTTGTAAATGTATTTCAAAGTCCTGTTTACTATATCTCTTTAAAATACCAAGCCCTATATAAGAAATCTTTTTATGGACAATTTAAAGGATTTTTTTAAAAAAGCAATCTCATGACACCAAGCAACAGTTTCCAATACTATCTTTCCCAATTGCAAATGTTTTTATTTGCTGTCTAGTGTCTCCTAGTAGTCTATAAAAGCCCCATGTGGTAAGAGACCCAGGCTGTCATGTTGATACTTTCTCTTGAGGGAAAAAAAATCTCAACTTCAATTAACATTTATTTAGTGGTAAATAAAAGAATATTTCAGTGACTGAATGAAAAAGTCACCCATTCACAAAGCTTAATGTTGCTTTCTTAGAGGAGAGAAAGCCAAGTGGAATCCTTAGGTGTGGTGGTGTAGTCTCACACGCCATACCCCAAGGTGGTAGATAGACAGAATTGAAGAAACAGGTGGGAAACACATAAATTGGGGTCCCAGCTCTTACACTGTGTTGTTTGGGAGAATTTCATGGGTGGATCTTCCAAATCCATGTTCAGGTGAAGGGAAACCTCCGGGTTTGATGAAGCCAATGTGTGCAATGAAATGGAAGCCATTATTACCATTAGGCCCCATGGAAGAAGATTATTGGGGGGGGGGCGGGCAGGAGCTGTAGAAGATATGAAAGGGACCATGTCTTTCCAGCAGAGGTCCAGAGCCTCCTGGCTGCAGAGATACTCAGGAGGAGGGGTTTGGAATATTGGGCACCCCTCTCCCTGTGTCTGTACCCTAATGGCACATTTCATTGGTCGAATCGACTTGGAAGCTGGAGGGCACAGGGGCTTCAGAGCCTAGATGTGGCCAGCCTCCCAGGACGCAAAACAGGATACAGAAGAATAAAGGGGACCAAGGGAGTACCCAGCAAAGAGGCCATGCCCAGAACGCTAGGTCTGCTATAGAAAGAGCCCCCCTCCATATGACTTTCTGGCCCTAATTTAAAGTTCTTCTTTCAATATACACTCAGTCAATATTGACTGATCATCTCTGTGCCAGGCATTGGGAAGGCGTCTAGCGATAAAGGGAGGGAGGGAAGAAAGGGAAGGAGAGGAGAGAGGCTAGAGAGAGGGAGGGAGGGAAGAAGGAGGGAAGGAACCTGCCTCAAAGAACACCCATCAAGTGGAGAAAATTGTGTTTCAAGAAGAAATGGGTGCTGAAGTGTCTGAGGAAGCGCGTGAGGAGGACTTCCAAAAATTCTGGGCCTCTTCAGTGTGAGGGCTTCCCAGCAGAGACCACAATTTAAGCTGTGGCTCTGAAACTGAGAAAGAGCCAGTACAGGGCAGGGGTGAACATGGTTGAGAATGAACTCATTTCTAAGCGGAGAACTGGACAGGTGCAAAGACAGGAAGTGAAAAAGAGCTTTATCCTCTTGTAAGACGCTTGGCATGGTGTCCAGACTTAAACAGGGAGGCTTGGGGATTCTCAGTGTTGATCTACTCCACCCAGCCTGCTTCCAATTTGCACATCAAGGCTTGATGCCTCTACCATCCACTTGGAAGAGCCAGAATTTTGTGAGCATTCCTTTGTGGATCAACTGGAAGGCTCAGGGACACACCTTCCCGGATGACTGTCATCTTCTCTAAGTATAAAAGGAGCCAGAATTTCTGCCTGTTATTTTCAGATGGCTTCCCCTGCAGGAAATTGTGTCAATTCATTTGGACGTCTGTGCTTTTCACTGTACTCGCTGCGCCATTACATCATTATGTGATATATCAGAACTCAACTCCAGTGGCACCTTATCAGAGCCTACTATTTCTGGAAGCCGGGCGATAACAAACAAAGCAGCTTCATTGGGCCTATAAGCATGTTAAATACCCTGGGCAGAGAGGACAGCCAAATACAAATATGCCTTCCTCCTGACTTTTATCAAGGAGAGGCGAGGGACGTGGGATAGAAATAAATTATATGCCCTGCCTCAGCATAAGATCTATCATAAAATCTATTGCCACGGATACAACCTGGCTTCCGTGTATAATTTAGTGACAGTTTTGTACATTCTGTCTCCTCGCTGACAAGACTGCTGCATGGTGAATGTGACTGCATTGTAGTAGAGATGAAGCCGCCCAAAGATTCAAGCCATTTGATTCCATCCTGAATTAACATGCGCGGCCTAATCCTCCTTCCCCCTGGAGACAGAGAATTGCGAAGGAGGATGAGCAGAAGGCTTTGGGAGCAGGTGGGTAGGGCCTGTGTTTCCACTTGCCTACACACCATCCCCTCTTCTGAGGCTGCTGATTGAAACTTACTCTAAGATTACCTTGGTAATAATTTGAGCCTTATCAGGGAAAGGGAGAGAGAGAGTGGGGAAAAAAAATAAAACACACACAGCAAATTAATGAGGTTTCTGCCGATAAAAGAAATATAAAGGGCTTACTTTCCTAAAGATGCCTGATACCATGGATAAATCAGAGACAAATAGAAAGCTTGCCGTAGTTTAGGCCTAATTATAAACGACTTAATACCGAGTCAGACCCAAAAGATTCAGGGGTGTGATCGTTCTGAAACCTCATTAGTTAGAGGGAGACAGCACTACAGTATCAAGATTTTCATTACTGCAGGGAAATCTCTGCTTCTCCACTCATAGCTAACAGTATCTTTGCAGCAAAAAGAGACACGTACCTACCCAAAGAGGTGAATTGGGCACATGCAGGCTACTATACTATATTGCTTAGTAATTGCTTTGTTGAACCACTCTAAGGCACACAGGCTGTTATTTCCTGAGGCCAGCGATCACAGAAGGTATTAATGGACCAGGTAGGGCATGAGCATATTAATGAGATGGCAAAAGCTATGCCCCTAAAAAGTATGAATGGCTAGTGGTAGAATGCTTGTCTCACATACATGAAGCCCTGGGTTCGATTCCTCAGTACCACATATATAGAAAAGCTGTAAGTGGTGCTTTGGCTTCAGTGACAAAATGCTAGCCTTGAGCATAAAGAAGCCAAGAACAGTGCTCAGGCCCTGAGTTCAAGCCCCAAGACTGGCAAAACAAAAAAGTGAATGGACAGATTTAGTAAAGTGTTAAAGCTGAATATCTCTACAGGCTGTTTGCTTCTTACACAGGGGTGAGCCCCAAAGGAAATGGGCTCCTTCTCTGATTTTTGTTGTTCTTTCTTCTTTCACAAGGTATCTCCACTCCTATCCATAGTCTCTGGGTATGACAACTTCCTCCTTTTTGTAAGTTGTAGGATGCCAGGAAGCAGTGCAAGGAGAAAGAGAAACTAGTGCTGATGAATTAGGATTTGGTTCTTCCCCAAGGTCAAGTGACGCTTAGCATCTTATCTCAACAATGTACACCTTTATCCTTCATCTCCATTCTAGTTGCTCTCCTCCTTGGGAATCCCATTCCAGCAAGACTTTTCTCTCAACCAGCTGTCACAGCTCCTAGATATTTCCCTCTGAACTGTCAAGATCTATGGCCTTCTGTCTTTGAATTATTTGTTTCTTATGAAGGAACTTGACCCAAAGATCTCACAGAGTATTCATTGACCGAAAGCAAGCTGGGAAGAGGGAACTTCACTAAGGCTGAAGGGCTAGAGCATTGCTCTAGTTGGGATCTGGAATGTGTTGAAAGTAGGGTGGCAGAATTAGGAGGCGGCAGCAACTTCGAGGGGTGGGTCCTAAGAGGAAAGTCAACCATCACTGAGGGTTAAGGGATCGCGAGGCCCCAGATCCTTCCTTCTTCCTCTCTTTTGTTCCTGGCCACTGACAGAGCCCAATGCCTCTTCTATGTGCTCCTTACCATCACTTGGTTCCACAGGCCCAAACAACCAGAAACTGAAACCACCAACACTAGAAGCCAAGATAAGCCTTTTTCACTCAATAAACTGATCGTCTGAAGTATTTGTGACAGTAACAGAAAGCTGTTTCAACGCAAGGGTTTCTAAAAATGTTCTCTGTGAGCAAGTATCTATTTAAAGTTTTAAGGCAAGTCATGACTTAAGCACTTTGGGGACCTCCGTGTTAGCAGTAATCCTCCCAA
This sequence comes from Perognathus longimembris pacificus, assembly GCF_023159225.1. Taxonomy (NCBI): domain Eukaryota; kingdom Metazoa; phylum Chordata; class Mammalia; order Rodentia; family Heteromyidae; genus Perognathus; species Perognathus longimembris. The sequence goes on along the minus strand of NC_063183.1, from coordinate 29,003,039 downwards.
GACAGCTTATTAGACCCAACTGTCTAACCAGTGCTCAGGGCTATGGCCAATATCCACGAATGCCTGTTAGGACATGGGGAACATTGTACTCGCAATTCTATAATCAGCCGAAAGGTCTCCTGAGCACTGGTAAGCAGCCAACTGGTCTACCCAGCCTGCCGGGAATGCTTCTCTTTGTTAGTTTTGATTTGGGTTTTCAGTGTTGTTGTTTGGCACGAAAATAGAACCCGTAATTCTTGATTAGGTAGGCCTTTACTTATTCATTATCTTTGGATTTTAGTCAGCCGTTGACTCCTGGCCGGAAGTGCCCCCCATAAAGGAATGCTTGATAAGCATGGACTCCATGCAAACGAGCCTACACTGGAATGATGGTGCTTTGCTCATTCAAACAAAAGAAAATTTGAAAAGAAATAAAACAGATAAACCATTGCTCTCAGGAAAAGTATTGCTCTCATTTTCAAACTGGCAGCAACCATACTAAGTGTGTATATTCACTAAGAAGAAATTTTGAAAACAAAGATTTTTGCCAATGTTAAGCAAGTGTAACAGTGTATGAATATCTTGGATGTTAGTTTTGGGAAAAGCATATTTTAACCAAAAATGTTGTTGAAACACACACATACACACACATCCTGCATCACCGCATGACCACATGTAAGTTGTTTTGGTGCTTGTTAGAGATCTAAATCCAAAAAAAGCACAAGAAAAACAACTTAAAGATGTTCTGTGAAAGCAGGTGATGAAAGGTATTCTTGTAGATATGAGGTTTGTGTGTTTGGGTTCTTTTTCCTACAGAAAATCCAGGATTTGATTGAGTTCATAGCACAAAATGAGGAAGGCAATTTTGTATGCCAATCTTATAAAACTCATAGACTTTGACTTTATTTCCTTTGTACATTTTTCCCCCTCTAGAGCTTTGGAGCAATGGGGGAAAAGAAACAAGAACTAAATTTATATTCTTCCGTAGATGCCTCCTGAAGCTAAAAGAAAAATAAATACTGGAAAATGCATGCGAATTTCTTTCATGAAAATTTTTGTAAAATAATCCACTATTGCAAATGCTAACAGCTGTTTCTCTCTACACTCTATAACCCCCAGCAGGTAGGAAAATCCCCTGCAGGTTTCAAGATATTACATGTCAGTGTAGTAAAGCACAATTGGTTGTTATTATTATTTTAAGGCCAGGTTTCCAGTACTACTTCAACAAGAAAACTTCCTGCGCTGTATGAGTAACCATTTCCTAGCTGGCGAAAGGGAGTATTATTTTATACCAGCCAGACCCAAGGTGGGTGGATTGCCATTTGAACTCCTCATGCCTGACTGCACCCAGAACAAAACCAAGGGAAATATAAGACACACGGATGCTGTATTCCCTTGTCTCTATGTTAGACCGTAATATGGACACTGAGTTCAGTCCCCCGCACTTTGTCAGTATTCAGACACATAGCAAATGCTTATGCATTTGTATTTTTGTTTCACATAGGTGATAATTAAGGAGATATATACCAAGAGGAAAGCTCCCCTACCTATATCTTTCTCAACACTCCACACCTCTCCAGGACAGAGAGTGCAGTTTTCCTTTTACAATAACTGGGAGTATAGTCTTCAAATTTCAATGTAAAATGTCAGCTTGGGAAAATTGGACAATAAGCAAGTTGGCTTGTAGGGCGACTAACTTTGATGTTTATCTTAACCATTTCTTTTCTCTCCATTCCTCTTAGTGGCTCAACATTGAGGAGACCAGATTATAACCTTCATCCATAATTGTGTTGAAATTAGGAAAGAGTCTCCTTGTTTCACTGGTCCAGAGACATCTTGGCCGTATGGTGGATGATAGGCTATTGGGCATCACGGGCACCATCTTGTTTTCATGGTAGAGCGAGGGAAGCCCCACCTCCCACATGAAGGGTAGACCTGAATTCCCCTGTGTAGTATCTCCTCTAGTCACCATGGCATCCCACTTCAGCTCTCCACTGGAGTTGATCTGGTTTGGTGCTATTGATTTTCTGCTCTTTCTTTCCTCTCCTGATCACATGGCTTGATTTCCTGACAGTGTGAAGTATATCCGAGGGCTGCAGGTCTTTGATACAGGCGTCTACCTGCAGATGCCAGCTCTGCAAGAAAGATGGCCAATTTGATCTCTCAAAATGTGGCTTCTCTGTTTTCTTGGGACTGAATTCCCATACCACAGTGTGATGAGGAAATATCTGTCCCTGTAGGGTGTTGCCTTTATATACATGATCCAAAGACCCATCACCAGGCAGCAGAATGGAGAAAGAAAAGGCCCTTCTTCGTAGTACATCATATCCTGTCATCTCTTACTGGCCAGTACAAGGCCACACTTGGCTGCAAGGGAGGCTGGGAAATATAGTCTCTAATCTAGGTGTTCATTTGCGCATGCTCTCTTGCTCTGGATAAATATTCAGTAATTGTTCTTCACTATTTGTTGAATTACTACTATACACATTTCTACATAATGGCATATTTATACAAAAAAAATAAGAAAAGAAATGCTGACCGTCCGATCTGCTGGCTATCTCACAACCAAAATATCTTAAGTGAAAACACAGTGTCGGTCAAACATGTACACTGCTGATATGTATGTAGAAAGTTCCCTATGAAATTAGAGCCCTGGAAAGAAACTATGTATTGTTAATTTGCTATAAAGGCACAGAAAACAAACTGATTCGTTAAAATGGCACGTGCAAAGCATCAACCCTGCACTGTGACTATGATTGCAAGTACAAAAGGACCAGACCAAGGATTCAAACAGGAAATCTTCATGGTAACCTCACTTCTGCCCTTTGGCCTCCCTGTGCATGGCAAATTAGATCTGGTTTTTCAGCTCATGACCACACACACTGGATTCTGTAATGTAATTCTAACCCAAATTACCAGGTATTCAAGAGAAACTGCACATTTGGCAGATGCTATTTTAAGTAGTACTTTATATCCTTGCTTATATTTTCGGGCAAAAGGACTACACATATGCATTTGTGATTATCTGCTTTCTGAAGAATGAATTAACCATTTCGCCAATCCTTCCCCTATAGCTTATCATCAGAATAAGGATTAGTGAAGATTTTTGTCTTATGGGGTTAGTGTCAAGGGGAAAAAAAATGGAATGCTGGGAATCAAAGAGAGAATGTTCTGGTTACAGTTGCCTGGACATTCTCTAGGACCACATACTATCATTATTCATCTTCCTAATCATCTACCAATTGGAAGTTAGGTTTTGCATCCCACCCTTTGTGTTGGAGGGGACCAGTATCTAAGCACTCACTGATCTAATAGAATGTTTCTTGTGGTAGCATGGTACCTGCTGTTCTTCTCTCCAACTATATTCCATAACACGTAATCTCCTCTTTCCCTCTCCCTTTGGTATCCCGAGCCCTTGGTTGTAAACAGGTCCTGGAGCACCTTGTTAAACATCAATATTAAATCAAGTCACAAAGCAAAAAGTTTTTCCTGTAATGGACAAGACTGTACCCTAATCTTCTGAGTACTTGCTTGTTTTAAGTGACAGTTGTCATTGTCAAGGATAGCTTAGGTTTGGAGAACTCCTCTTCTCCACTGTAAAAAGAAAACCCTCAATGAAATGTCATGAAATTCAGTTTCATGGAGTGCATCTAATTTTCCTGGAACTTCTCTTTTTTCTTCTTCCTATAGGTTTTTACCATCACATGACTATTCAGGTATTTTTAGTAACATTGCTAAATCTTTATTTATCTGAACATTCCAAATTTCAGTACTGTTGGATGCCAGAAAACTCACTGTCTATGCCACTTGAAAGTTCTCATTAAGCGATTCTATTGGCCTGGTTAGAGTTAGAGGGGCATATTACTCAGTTCTGTGGCATTCTAAGTTGGTGGTTTAATTAAAGTTGCTTGCTGCTGTTGCTCAGGATGGTATTGTTGAGTTTTCTGAGTCTGAAAGAGGATCAGCAGAGCTGCAATGTCATAGTCACAAGTAAAAGAGAAAAAAGTCCTCAGATGTTAATAATGTGTAAGTGCTATCACTGATATCCCATATAATAGCTATAATAAATTTAAGGAGCCAATGGTGTCTAAAATATTATCTCAGAGATAATGTTATGTTAGGTTTCCTTACTTCCCTAATAGAGCTTTCGATGACATGAAATGAAAATGATCAAGCATAGCACAGTGGCTCAGGCCTATAATCTCAGCCGCTTGGGAGGCAAAAATCCAAGGGATCCGTGGTTCAAGGCCAGCCCTGGCAAACAGTTAACAAGAACTCCATCCCAACAAAGTAGCTAGATACGGTGGGATGTACCTGTCATCTCACCTACATGAGAAACATAAATAGGATTGGTTTTAGAGTGCCTCTGAGCCCAAAGTAGAAGAGTTTATCTGAAAAATAACTAAAAGATTGGAGGCATGACTCAAGTGTAGAGTACCAGTCTAGCAAGTAGGGAGCCCTGACTTCCATATGATATGGCCCTGTGTGTTCAGTCTCTAGTATAAAAACCATTCAAAGAGAACACTTGAATTTTACTCAAGTTGTAAATCAATAACCCAAGCCAAACAACAACAACAACTTTTTTTAAATTTCCAGTTGACAGAAAATTGGCTTCAGATCGCTTCTCTACAATATTAAAACAAACAAACCAAAAAAAAAAACAAAACACTTAAGCCTAAGTATGGTGATGATGAATTCAACTTAGCATTTATCTAAAAAGGATACATAGAGATGATGAAATTGGCAGCTCATGGCTCTGTTATCTTTGGAAATACTGTAGAGAATACAATAGTCAGCAGAAGATGCTATCACTTGTTCATTTAAAGTTTAAAATCAAGTCCACAGACCCGCCCTTGGTAGTGAGTGTAGGAAGTAGAGAAGTGACACAGCAGTTCAGGGTCCAGCCGTGATCTGGGCGGTGGATGGTTTATTGAGGGCATGAAGGCAGTTAGAGCTGCACTGCTATAGCCCTTGACCTTGCACAAACCAGACCATTACGTTCTATCTGTGAGAAGCCAGGGAGTCAATTGGAAAGAAGGCCGAGAGAAGCCTTTTGGCTTCTTAAATGGATGACAGATGGATGGAACTTGTTCACTAAGTTTAACATCGGTGCCCAAACAGACCTGTCACGTAGTTCTGTGCCACTCATTTTGACTGGGCTGTGATTGCTCCGATTAGATAAAAGACTCACAATTCAAAATGGCAGAATTTTGTCACACTTTGAAATTTCCCTGGAAAATGTTCTGTTTAAATTTAACAAGGCGCAAAGACATAGAGACATGTATTTAATATTAAAGTGTCACATAGGAAATCAGTCCGGAGTGAAGGAGTAGTGTCTTTTAGAAGGGAAAAGAAGAAATATATTATGTATGTGTACTTTTGGCACACAGATGCTTTTTGAGCCAAAAATCTTGAGTATTTTCTAAAGCTCAATGCTAAAATAGCTAATGATACAATGTTCACTTAAAAAAAGAATAATTCCTAACATTAGTACAATATATTAAGTATATGTTATGTATTGACATCCATAGATAATTGTCATGTAAAGAAGTTATTTCAGCTAGCAATAATAATCATTTTTATTTTACTGGTGTTAGGACTTGAACCCAGGACTTTGCATATGCTAAGCAAATGATTTACTAATGAGCTACATCTTTAAGCTCACACGTGTGTGTGTGTGTGTGTGTGTGTGTGTGTGTGTGTGCCAGTTGTGGGGCTTGAACTCAGGACCTGGACACTGTCCCTGAGCTTTTTTACTCAAGGCTAGCTGAGCCACAAATCCTCATCTAGCTCTTTCAGTGCTTAACTGGAAATAAGAGTCTCATGGCCCTTTCTGCCTGGGCTGGCTTTGAACCACGGTTCTCAGGTCTTAGCCTCTTGGCAAACTAGAGTTATAGGCATGAGCCGCTAGTACCCAGCCCTAAGCTCACACTTTAGAAGAGAACATATACTGTTTTGGGGTATTTGTGATTCTTGAAGTTATTCCTAGGTGAATGGAATTTTTTACCCAGCACTAGTTTTTGTCTAACTCATTCCCCTTACCTGTAAACACTTGTAAACTCCTTACAGGATACTATTTCTACCACGATATTACTTCTCTCCCGTGACTCTGCTGCACCGTTGGCAGATCCCTTCATTCTTTGTCGATTACAGATCTGCCACTTTGTTCTATGGATGTAAACATTCGTTTATGCATACTAAATGTAAATGCAGCTATTTGTATTACGAAGCTCAGGAAAATTGGAAATAGAACTTTGTAAGAACTAGAATAGATGTGGGGGAAAAAATCACCCTCCAACACCAAATAATTCAAGACCAGGGATTAGAGGAAAGAATGTGTCAAGAAAACAATCAATTTACAGGAACAGACCTTCCAGAAAGTTAGTAATAGAATCTGAGAAAACTGCTCAGAGATGTTGAGCTAATGTATTTATGCTTACTACATACTAGGTACTGTTGTCTTACGTTACTGTCTTGTTATATATTATTATTCAGTAAATTCTAAGCCCTATGGCGTAGATATGAGTTACTGCATCCCACAGATAAGAACATAGAGTTGGACAGAGGTCAAATAACTCACCCAAGGGTACAGGTAGGAAGAGGCACCGATGGACTAGGCTTGGGTCAGTTTGAATCCAAATTCATGCTATAGACCACTGGGGCATAGGGCTTCTAGTCCTACTCCCTCATATATAGCAGTAGATCAGATTTTTTTTTTTTTTATCAGTAGTGGGGCTTGAACTCTGGGCCTGGGCACTGTTCCTGAGCAATTCAGCTCAAGGCTAATGCTCTACTATCTTAAGCCACAGCACCACTCGTGGTTTTTCTGGTGGTTAATTGGAGATCAAAGTCTCATGGACTTTCCTGCCGGGGCTGGCTTTGAATGGCGATCCTCAGATCTCAGCCTCCTGAGTAGCTAGGATTACAGACACAAGCCACTGGTGCCCGCTCTAGATATTTTTTTAATGCTGGAAAGCCATTCTATTAGAAATTCTGTAAGTACCTATTAAGCACCACCAATGGACAAGAGCTAGGTGCCTTGTGGGGAATAAGTAAATCATACAAATCTGTACCCCCGATACCAGCAACAGTTACCACAGTTTGTAGAATGTGACATAAATACAAAAAAGTCACCAATGAGTGACATGGGAGTTTTCAGAAGAGATCATTTCGTTTCTAGAAAGCAGGAAATTATGGAGGTGGATCCAGAATGTGGGCATGAGGAGACATTAATGAAGGAGAGACATTTAACAGGCAAATTAGATACAGATATGCAAAAGTGGAACCAATATCCACATAAGGGAAAACAGCACACTGGAAGGTAAACTAAATTGGCAGATTCAGCAAGTGGTTTGTTAGTGTGTGTTGACTTTGTGGCGAGTCTTTGGCAGTAAGGTGGGAATGTGGGCTAGCTCACACCAGCAAGAGCTCCAAAGGCCATACAAGGGGGTGAGGATTTTATTTGTTGGGGAACGATTGAGAAAGAAATGTTGAACTGTGCTTCAGAAAGATTAATCTATAATTTAGAATGGCATAGTTATTTGAAATGCTAATGTCCGGGTGGCTATTATTACCCAGCTGTTCATTTCAATTTAATGTAACAAGCATTTTATGTAGAACTCCCTGGGAACATGGTCTTGTGATGGTTTGGGGAATATAGAAATAAGTAAGTTATTGCCTTTGACTTCAGGGAGATCCGTCTTGGTGTGAATCCTGGAAGAAGTACAGTCTTGTGCCTGCCAAGAGGAAAGGGATGTTAACTCTGATGGTAAAGGCTGGTGAGGAGCCCATTTCCTTTCTTAGTCAGTCTCAGTTGTCAGATTAGATGATTGGCTGCCTGACTCACACCAATGAACCTTTCATCCCTGAGTGGTTTAGCGTGTTCAAATAAGTCATGATATTTGTGTTTTTACATGGGAAGTATAGCTCATTGTGGGTCACAAGTTGTCTTTCCCAAGATAAATATCAACTATGAAGATTGAAAAATAAAATGTACTTAAGTAAAAACAATATTCCATTTCCACAATGTCTAGGCCAACCAGAACATAGTTATGTCACTAATACTAAAACTGAAGATTTCCAGTGGCTCTCTTAATCCACAAAGCAGAAGTTACAGGGAAACTTGGCTAGATCAGAAAACTCAGCAATCCTCTCCATTCAGACAAGCTATCACTGGATATTGATGGGGAAGTCTTTTCATGGATGTCTTTGCCTTAATGAGCCTTCCTGAAACATATAAATGACAGTGCATGTGAACAATTAAATAAGAGAACATGAGTGTGATGTGTCTCTACCCATTTCGATACCAGGTCAGATAGAACCAGGATGGCGTTCAGAGGATAGGAGAGTACAAACAACAGTGATCCTCTTAGAAGAGCAGAGCAAGAGAATGCGACTGACCACAATCTCTTGCTTGTGGTACATGATTTGCAAAAGTCACACAAGTAATTTTACTCTCAGAAAATTCAAAAAACAATCGTGTTTTCACCGTACAAACAACAAATAGTGAAGGTGACAAATACATCCTTCACATTTAGCATAGTGACTGATCCAGGATCAATGGTCACTGATTCCCAATGGTCAAGGATTCCCTTGGGATTTCGGGTAAAACACACATAACATGTGCAACATTCCTTGGTATCATCTCCAATGCCAATGAAAGAGTCATTGAGCCGAATGAATGAGTAACAGTTTGGAGATCTTGGGAGTTTATACAATGGCACTTGAGGATTTTGTTGGTCTTGCCTCAAACCAGTCCAATTTCCATAGACTCTAGGCTACAGATCAGGCCAATGGAAGCCCAGAAGAGCCCTAGATATTTTATAGATGTTAAAAATTGAAATTAGGCCCAGTCAGTAAATGTGGACAATACCAATTTCAGAAAAGAAAATCAGGGGGTTAGCAAATGCGTTCCTCCTCTTTGGCTCTTGTGATAAATACATGAGAAAGGCAGTTTGAAAGAGAAAAATTTTTGTGTTGGTTTCATAGGTTTCAGTGCACAGTCAGCTGCCTCCATCGCTTCTAGACCTGTAGTGAGCCCAAGGGTGTGGAATGTGGTGGACCAAAGCTGCTCACTTCATGGCAGTCAGAAAGAAAAGCAAAAGAGGACAGGGCCAGCATCCCATAGACCTTTGAGAACTAGGTCCCACTTCCTGAATTCTCTCACCTTTAATATTCCAACAAATACATTTTTCTTATTGAGCTTAATCACAACATTTTCAGATTTTTCCACTCATTATTTGTATCCGCATGCTGATCATGGTGAAATATTAGGAAAAATAGGTTTAGAAAATGTAATTATTTAAAGAGGGTGAACAAAAGCACAGACGTACTTTTAACAAACCAAGCAGAGGTTAGAAACCCAAAGGAAGAAGAGAAATAATTTCCTCTTGTTACCAGGAAGATCTATGTAGAGCTCCTAGGATGAGACGTAGATAAGGGACATTAAGCTAAGAATCTTGGGAAAATATTTCTGGTTGAAAGTGTTCAAGCTGTGACTTAAGCTTCAGAGAAATTGATAATCATGCCTTTCTTGGACAAGGTGTTAGAAGGATGTATCCTGCTTTGCTGAATTGTATGATATAGCCATATAATTTAAATCATAAGAATCTTATTTTAAAGTCTTTCCTATATTGTGATGTGCTTGTCATCACCTGGTACTGCCATTGAAATTTCTATTCACATTTGCTTATGACTATATCCCTATCCACCACAGGCGCTGGTGACAATTAAAACATTGTAAATTTATTCTTCTGAAAGAGATGGGCTTCCATAATCAAAAAAGGATTTATAGCATTATAATAATGTAATTTTAAATACCTCCCATACAGAGACCATTTGCCATGTAACCCTGGGCTCTAGTTTATATTGAGAAAAATAAGTATAAAAATACAGGCTAAGCCAGGAAATGCATCTCTTGATTATGTATGTTTCTGTTGTTAGAAACAGATATGGCTGTAATTTCTTCTAGCTAAATATGACAGTTTACACAGATGGGTCTATTTCTAGTCCAGGAGGCAGTGGACCTAGGTCCTTCTCCATCTTTGTGGAGTGGAATTTCTCCAGGAAAATAGTTGTTTTTATAAGTATCTGTCCTCTTGTTTGGTAAGGGGGACGATACCAACCTCTGCTCTCACCAAACACACATGAACCCACTGTGGAAGACCTGAGAGACTCTACTCATACAAGAGATGATTAAGAACATACTCTGAGAGGATGTTACACTTAGCTCCATCTATAATGTGTATGGTTCTTTTTATTTCCTTTTTGCACGTACATTTGAATATGGATGTGTCTGGTGCTCTGGGAATTCAAACACTTCAAACCCTGTAATGAAGCCATACTGTGAACACTTAATTAATTTAGAGTAGGTGCTAATTCTTAATAAGAACTTTAAAACATGGTTTTGTGAATAAATCATAATTCTGAGAATCCACCCACATATAAATGAGATTTGCCTGTAACTTAGAAAGATGTACTTGAAACAGGATGTGGATAAAACATCAAGAAACTTTATCTCTAGGTTTCTCTGGTGTGACCTCTCTGTGTAAGATGATGTCTCAAAGTTAGCAAGACATCTCTTGCCACCAAGAGACCAATTAATGGGTACTTCACGAGCTCATATGAAAAATCCAGTCCTTCATCCATCAATCAGTTTTCTCAATTGAGTACATGGTGAGCAAGACGGACAAGCTCCATTCCGCCATTGTGGACCACACAGATGATCTGGACAGGTGTGTGGTTGGGTCCTCATCTGTCAGTATCTGTACACCAACTCCCAGAAAGACTGGGATAAAAAGACAAGTCCTTGGCCTTAGGGAGTATCTATCTCAATGAAAGGCATATGATCAATCTTATAATGGACACCGTCCTTGGGAAAAGGCGAGAAAGGGATGACTGGTCGGGTTGCCTTGGGGGCCATTGAAAAATGCTTCAGAAGGAAAGTCACCGTGAACAGGAAGGGCAGTTGGAGATGAATAGACCATTCCAGACATCTCAGAGGCAGAGTCAAGAGCAAATTCCAGGGAAAGCAGAGAATTGTGAACAAACTTGGACCATGCCAGCAACAAGAAACTCATTGTTGATGGAGAAAAAAGTTGATAGAGCAGAGTGCAGGAGAAAAGATAGTATGAGAAATAAGAACGAGGCATCTATTCAAATACTTAACAATGAATAATTTTTTAAAAAAAAAGAACCATGCAAGAATTGTAATATGATCAAATGAGTGATAAGCAAGAGGCAAGGATACTGTGTATAAGAAAAGATGCAGGTCCTCACCCAGCTCCTCTGCCTTTCTGAAGTTTTCAAATAACTAGTCATCTACAACATAAATACTTGCAAATTATGCTTTACTATTTGCAACATTGAAAAGTTAGCAGAAAAAGAAAGGCTCACATGTTTGCTTTAGGTAAACTGGAAGTGAGCCAAAATTTCTCCAGTGAACTATTTTAGCTCTGCTACCTGAAAAAGAAGAACATCAACAATGCAATCTGATTCTCAGAACTTCTAAAAATGCTCCTCTGAAAAATCATGGGAGCATAAAGCCAATTCCCCCCTTAAATGAAATGAACGAATCCATATAGTAAATGCAAAGACTTCCATACCCCCACACCAGATTCCCCCATATTCTGAGCCTCTGAAAAATCACTTAATCTCTACTAGGGTTTATGTAGACTCAGCCAAAGCTGAACTTTCCAACAGCAGTTTCTATGGAATTCAGGAAAGGAAGCCAGAGACATGGGAGAGAAACGGTATGTGGGGGGAGGCTGGAAATGGAATCCTCTTTGCAAGTCTGCCTTTTCTTTATAGATAGCCACAGTCTTTCCCTTCTGCAAAATACCACTGAAAACCAGAATCCTCTATTGACAGGACAATCTAGGGGAATAGCCAGCTGTGCTTTTCATACATGCACCTCACTTAGTTCAAGGGTGTTTTTTGTTTTATTTTTGCAGCTGTAAAGTGTTAGCAATCCAAAAAGAGCTGCCAAGAGAACAATCAGACAAATTAGCTTAGGGTTTTCATGGTATATTCAGAGCCCTTCTACATAAGTTCCCCGTGTACCTGCTGGATACCCTAAGTGATCAGAACTGTTTCCCAAACAGAGTTGGAAGGGTTATTTCTCCATTTGCAGCTGCTTATTTGATTTTTAAAAAGACCCTCCAAAACATTTTTTTTCCTTAAAGATGTGTTATATATGCATGCATAGAGCGGAGTTGCTGTTACAATGAGACACCGACAGTGGGTGAAACCACCACGCCAGCCAATCAGAGGAGGGTGCTTCAGAGTTTATGGAGATGCTATAATAATCAGCACTAAAAAAAATTCCTGTGCTATTATATTCCTTTTCCTTCTGACTTCCATTATAATATTCAAGAAATGCTTTTTCTCCAGAGCAAAATAACCCAGTGGTCTAGCAGGAATATTTTTGATGAGGAACCTATTAGACTGAAAGCCAAGCCTGTGGTATTCAGGACTACATAAAACCTTGGAGGACTTATTTGGCTTTCTAAACTTGGCAGCTGGTCACCAGCCTTAGAATCCTTTTTATGCTATAGCTGCATCTCAGCAGCCCATGGAAAGATGTCTTTATCTTGATTGTACACAGCAGTCTGGACTCTGGCCCTGGGAAGCTGTTTGTTTTGCCCTGTGATTGCAATGGTAGGTAAAGCACGTGAGCAAGTAACTCACTGCTGATTCCTTGATTGACCATGCGACCTCTCTTGGCTCCACATCTTACCAAGCTGCAAGTTTTGACTTTCCTATTTTTCACCCTTCTCCATTCCAAAATGTGGGAGTGTTATTTTGCTTAAAGTCGTATGTGCCTTCTCTTTCTTTCTTTTTCTTGAGATGTCTGTTTACTTTTTAGTCCACCATCTTGTTGGCTGGTTGTAGCCAACCCTGCATAGAGTGGATCATGCAGTGTCATCAGCTAGTTGTGTGACTTGGCAGTGAACTGGCTCCCTTGTCTCCCCTGACCAAGACTTGCGGTGGCTCGCCTACCATGGGTACCCAGCTCAGTACACCCACACGGCTGCCTATCCACGGCTGCTAGAGTGTGAGCACATTAGGGTATCATGGAGTCTCCTGACGATGCCTTCACAGTGTTGATGCATTACAGGTGTGCAGGCAAAATTGATTTTAAGTGTATTAGTGACTAATGATAAGGAGCAACCCACAGTTCCTCAGGGGAATCCTGCTCAAGAATAGTGTTGTGGCTATCCAGAGTCTTCCATGCTTCCATAGGGATTTTACTATTGGTTTCTCTATTTCTGTGAAAAATGACATTGGGATTTCTAAAGGCATTGCATGGGACCTGTAAATTGCGTTAGATGGTACGCCTTATTCATTATACTACTTACGCCTGTCCACGAGTATAAGAGATCTCTCCATCTTCTGGGATCTGCTTCAATCTCCTTCACAGGGGTTTTATCACTGCGGACATCCTTTATATCTTGGTTAAGTTTATCCCTAGTTGTGGTTTTTTTTTTTGACTGCTATTGTGAGTGGAAATATTTTCCTGATTTCTCAGCCTGTTCATTGTTGATATACTGAAAAGCCACTGTGCGGTATTTTTATATATTATATATTGATTTTGTATTCTGATATGTTGCCAGGAGTATTTATCAGATCTAGAAGTTTTAAGGTGGAATTTTTAGAGTCCATTAAGTATTGGACCATATTTACCTAAGAGTAAAGCTAACTTGGTGGGTTGTTTTTTTCCTTCCTTATTTTCATCCTTTTTATTTCTTCTTATCTTATTTTTCTGGCTAAGAGTTCCAGGAGCAGACAGTACCCCCTTGTCTTATTCATGACTTTAGAGAGAGTGATTTCCATTTTTTCCCATTTGTATAATGTTGGTTATAGGTTTGGGGTGTGTGTTTGTACGTGTGTGTGTGTGTGTGTGTGTGTGTGTGTGTGTGTGTGTGTCTCCTTTATTAGGTTTCGGAAATTTCCTTCTACTCCTAGTTGCAGAGCAACTCTCACCATTAGAGAGTCTTTAAGTCCCATTTTCTCTATGGGGAGCAAGAAATGTCTCTCTCCTTTTTACTATTTCTCCCTACTTTTACCCAATTACCCTAAAACACATCCTTGCTTAAACTTACAAAAACACCCATACGATGGTTTGTAAGTGAAAATTAAAGAAAGTGGGAAGAAAGTATAGAGAAACAAATGACTCTTTAGAAAAGATGAATGGGGGAGCTGGGGATGTGGCCTAGTGGCAAGAGTGCTTGCCTCATATACATGAGGCCCTGGGTTCGATTCCCCAGCACCACATATACAGAAAATGGCCAGAAGTGGCGCTGTGGCTCAAGTGGCAGAGTGCTAGCCTTGAGCAAGAAGAAGCCAGGGACAGTGCTCAGGCCCTGAGTCCAAGGCCCAGGACTGGCCAAAAAGAAAAGAAAAGATAAATGGGGACCAATAAAAATAAGAGTCCTTTTTAAACCTTCCTTGGTGAGGAGAGCAAACGCCTGTTGAACTCGTGTCAGCTAAATGAATGTAGTCTTCCATGCGTCACCTCGGGGTTCTGCAAGAACAGAGGCAGATGATTGGGCCAGGGGCTATAGGCCCGGGAGCAGGTCTATACCTGCAAGATCCAGCGGGGTGATTGCAATCATGCTAGGTGGCAGTTGGGAATTGTTGCAATCTCTGAGCCCAATCAGCAGGTCAGAATGCCCCCTGCCTTATCAGAAGCCTTTGCCCTGGGGGCAAAGTTCAGTGCTGGTTCTGGCTTTTCCATAGTGACATTTTCATTTTTCGTTTCCCTTTTCCTTTGGAAGTGGAGCTGTGGCTCCAACTGGTAGGGTACTAGCCTGGAGCACAAAAGCTCAGGGACCCAGTCCCTGAGTTCAAACCCCACAACTGACAAAGAAGAATTCCTTTGGAGATTGTGGGACAGATGAGTCATAGACTCTGTGAGTCTATCTGGTGGCTTCCTGTGGCTTTTCTTGTTAGAGAGTCAGCCTCCAAATGCTCTGCTCTAGCGAATAGCATCATGCCTGCTTCTTTGGTTTGGGGTGTGAACCCAGATTTCCCAGAGGTGCTTTACCTCCACAGACACGCATGGCGCCCATTGCTAGCCCACTTAGAGAAGACATTTCTCTGGAACCAGATGTATCCATGTCCTGCATGGGGCTTAGTGAGACAGTGGCCCTTAAGGGTTAAGTAATACTGGGAAAAAGGGAATTGGCACAGTGATACCCACTTACTCGTTTGGGGCTGGCTGTGAAGGTCTTCAATCCACCCAGTTAGCTGACAGATTTTCTCAGTGGTCAATCCTTGTCTTCTCATGCAGTAGCTCTGGGGGATGGAACTGGTTTATTCATCCTATGAGCTCCCTTCCCTGACAACATTTATTCCCCTGGGGCAGTGGGGGTACAGACACCTGCTACAAGCTGAATGGTGGCCCCAGGTAAGGCTTACCAGTGTGTCTCCACTCTCTGTGTATGAGGCTCTTTCCCTAAGCAAAAGAGAAGGTGGGGCAGGCGGAGGGAATCTGTGGAATAGAGACCTATACAGAGGTTCTGTCTCCCTGGTGATTTTCTTACAGAGATCCAATGATCTTATTCAGACTTCCCTGGTTACTGTCTGTCCTCTTACTGTCATCTCTAAGCAGTTTTTCCCATCTCTTGTGGCCACACACCTCCAGTTTTTCTTCTGGTTTATGGTAGCACAAGGACATGGTGTCTGTCAGCAATCTGCCCTCTTTATTTTCCAGCTCTTACTTTTTCTTATCCTCCCTCCCCTGCCTTTTAAAGCCGTTTTAGTGGGTTTTATTGTTCTATTTTTGTACAAAAAGCAAGTATTTTTAAGAACTTAGATCAGCAATCTAATAAGTGTACTGAATGCTTGTTTTGATCAATATGTGGGCAGATACATATTAAAGATAACTATATGGAAATTCTAAACTTGGAGAAAGGCAAGTTGTCACTGATGTGGTAGCTTTATATAGTTGGCATAATTGGAAATTTCTGTTGATGAATTTGTTTCTTTGCAAGGCAGCGTGGGATAGGAGAAGAGGAAAAGGGACCTTCAATTCTGCAAATGGATCAGTAAACAAATCTATACCTTAGAACTTGCCAAGAAAATGTAGACATATGCCAAAGAACTGAGTTTTATTTTCAAAATGAATTGTGTTTCAGGATTCTGAAGGAACTCAGAGCAACATTTCAATATGCTTTGATTGAAAATTGATTAACACTTTGGGGAAAAACATTTAACCAGTTGACTTGCAAATTAAGTTAAATTGAAGTAGGGTGCTAAGTTATCCATCATTGTGTGAATACAGTGGACACTTCCTGAATTGTACTCTACCAATACCTATTCTGGATAAGTAATCAATAACTAAGGATATTAGTGATCTGTTCTGAAAGACCCATCCCTAAGGCTATAATACTTAATCTGGTTCGAATTTGCTTCATGCTGCATAAACCTTTCCACAGGGCAGTACTATAATATCACATATTATTGATGCTAATAGCTATTAGCTCAGCCTATCAACCTGAATTCCCAGTATGTCAGTTTCTGAATTGAATTGTGTAGTCGAACCTTTATATTGCATGTCCAGGAGGAGATTACTTCAGTCTAACTTGTTGTGAGGTTTTAGTAAATCCAATTAGTTTTTCATGGAGATTTATAGTATCCCTCATATATTTTAAGATAGAGCTGAGAGATGAAAAATAATATCTTCTGCCACTAAGAGGAGAAATGAATGAACAAAACCTTGGAATGACTATTTCAAGCCCTCCTATCTTGGGTCAATTCAGGTTTTCTATCGATAGCTTGGAACGGCATCTTCTTTCCATGCTCTGCTCCATAACTGCTATGCATTCTGGGAAACAGGAAGCTGACCCAAACACATGATGGAAAAGTATAAGGCAGAGGGGTAAGTGCTGCCTTCAAGTGTGATCTTCTTCCGCACACTTTGGGGAAAGTTTGGAGACTGGGTCATTGGAGTCAACTGTACTGGAAAAGGAAAGGAAGGTTCTAGGGCTATTGATGTTGGCCTAGACAACTTTCATTTAAGGAAATTTAAAACTTGCCAAAATGATGGAAGTGACAAGAGCTGAAAACAGAGGATGAAGAAAAACAAGTTTAGAGTCTCAGCAATACCTAATGAAAGCAGCACCAATATCAAGCATATCCCATTTTATTTCTGGAAAAACAACACTCAGTACCTTACTTACCTTCCTCAAAGTTACACAACTAGATTCTCACTTAAATGAGTCTGGCTCTAGTGTTGAGGTTTTTTTATGGCATGATCTTGTCTGCCTAATTACAATTTTGCTAATTAGCCCATACTGAATAGATGTAGGTATATACCTGTAGGTTTATTACTTCTCTAAGTGTTTTAAAATACAATTATCTGTAGTGCAAAACAAGGCTACAGATCATCATCAAAGCTTGACTTCAAAATTCCTTTGGCAGACCTCAGAAACTAAAGCCATGGCCCTGAGAAATGGTTTCCCAGACACTCCAACCTTTCTCTTTTAGGATTGCATAACCAGAGCCTTTTGCCTGTGAAAGAGAAAGCCATTCTGGAAAAGCATGGGTGCAACTGATCAAACTGGACCACTGCTGGCACTCGGACCGCCCTTGAGATCAGCTTTCTGTAGCTTCCTGTCAGATGATTAGGGCATGTGTGCCCCAAAGACACACATGCAGCCCCAGTGCAGAGTTCGTTGATGCCCAGCTTGCAGCCTTGGCCCTGTCACACCACATTCCAGCCCAGTTCTGTCTAGTAGTTGTTCCTTGAGAACAGGCCTCTAGTTGACAGAAATGGCCTGGCCCTGTTCCACTTGCTCTGAGAAGAGTCAGTGATTGGTTCATGATTCCAAAAATACACACATACCAACATTTGCAAACACACATACAAATAGCGCTCTGACTTTAGTGAATCTGTGAAAGGACACTATTGTTTATATCAAATAAAATTTTACATATTGCACGTACGTAAATGCACATATGTACAAATTGTACATCTGTAAACATTTGTTGGGAAGATTGATATTTGTTGTATTACCTGATAAATGTGAGTAGAAAAATCAAACCAGTCTTAACTCTGGAAGTGACAGGGTAGGAGGTTCCTAATTCAAAACCCACCAGTCCCTATAGCCAGCTACGGCACAAGTCCCTGACACCCTTCCAGAAACATTAACAACACCATCACAACTACTTCTATGAAAGTTGTGGTGCTACTAATCAGTTTCGTAGAGCCCAAAGCTTGAGAAAGCTGGTACTATAGACTAAAATGTCTGGCTTTGTGACTTTACTAGGAATGGTATGAAATATCTCAAGAAGGATTTTTCTTTTGTTTGTGTCTGAAACAACTATTTTAACACAGTTTTCATTTCTGGTATATTGGCTTCAGATTATTTCCCCCCTAACTTTGCACATTGGCTAAGTTCCAATAAAGTGAGAGGAAATATGCTCATCCATCTTTATTCTTCTTTAATAGAGATTTGTTTCACTCATGCTGCTATATGCACTTGAAAAAAGCAGGCTCAGGGAATCTAAGTTGAAAGTTCAAACACATTACACATAACTCTAGAAAACAAGCCATACTGGCCTCACACATTGAAAACTTCCATTAAAATATATGTCTATAATATTACCATCACCCACCTCCAAGAAAGCCATCAAAATGAAGTCAAGTTTCAGTTCGCTATGGCTCTTGCCCACATTAACTAGATAAAGAAGAAGAAAGGATGACTCCATTTTCTTACCTATATAAGTTGTAAGCTTAGTCTGCAAAGGGATAACTGCTGACCCATTCCCCCCGCTTGGGTCTGTTTTATCCTTGTGTCTTTTGACTGGCCACAAGCTCTTTGAGGAAAATGGTGTGCTTAAGATAAGACAGTGTGTTCTGTCTGGCACAGCTGAAAGGGAACTGGTGTAAAAATGAAGAGCTTTTCAAACTTTCCTAATTTAGTAGTTGGGAATCCCCCTGTGAGGGGCTAAGTGGTAAGAAGATCAAATGGTTGGTAGCACCGAGGGGTCTGCTTTGTTTCTGAAGCCAAGAACATTTCCAAGGCGGCGTGGAGAGGCAGCTGCTGCTCAGCTGAGGTACTGCTGGTTGCTACATGTTTTTATTATCTTAAAATCCTCACACCTGCCAGAAACACCTCCCTCTGGAGCCAGTTCAGCTCTTTCTTGGCCCTTTCCTTTCTGGAAACAAACATAGGAAAGGGGAAGTACACAAAGTGGAGGCAGGGGAATGTACACATGTTCAGAAATACAGAAAGAGCCATTACCCCTTTCCATGTAGCTGTCACGGAAATCGCCTGAGTTCTCATGGTTGCCATTTGCACGTGCTTCAAACCTGCAGGAAAGCGTTGAGAGCAGTAAGTACATTGTACTCCTCCACCCCCAAATGACTGACATATGGAAAGAATCCCCCTCGGTAAGCCCTGAGGAATTAGCAATTGGGGTAATGGGGTGTCAAGTTTATATGAGAATTTTCACATACCTACATGTATATATACATACATGTACATAAACCTGTGTATATATAATACATATACACACATTATAAAATACATATGCCTGTCCACATTTATGTATCAGTTTCTGAAGCCATAGTAACATGCTTAATATAAAGATTTAGGAAAATGCGTAGAAAGGATGATTCCATAAAGTGATAATGGGATTTCTTGGGAGAGCTTCCTGTCTATTCCAATTATTATGTCCCTATCATCATTAATGCTATTCGTGACAACCCTGGAGCATGAAGTGCGGCATCCATGGTCTGTAGGTCCTATCACGAGGCAAAAGAACTTGCTGCTCAAGGCCATCCCATTTTTGTCTGAATCAGCACACCCAGCTCTATGGGCTGAAAATAAGCATGTTTCATCTTTTTGTTCAGCTCTGTGTATTACAAGTGATTCTCTAGGCCCGATGGAGCTAACCACGCACTTTGCTCATAGCAAGTGCTGAAGAATGCACGTCACGAAAGCTTGCAGTCATCCTGAGCTTGAGGGATGAAGGGCTACCCAGGCTTCACTGCTTCCGCCAATCTGGGACCCTGTGCCAGCCATGGGAGAGAAGAGAGGTCTCCACCTGCTAAAGGCCAGAAATGGCGTTGTGATGGTGAAAGTCCCAGAATCCCCTCTGTCGTCACAGCAGCTGGAGGAAGAGCTGTGGCTTCTCTTGGGCCCCTGAAAGATTTTTTCCTTTCCCAATATGATCTGCATTTGTATTTTTTTTCTTGTGAAACTGCTATTAGGGCTTGAAAGCACAGTGCCATTCCCCATCACAGAGGTCTTATTGGAGAGCAGATAGAGCAATCACTTAATCTCATTTAATTTGAAATTGGGGAAAACATTTTCAATATAATTTAGACAAAATGTAGAATACGGGCGTATTTTTTCACTGACAGTTTTACGCTCCAAGAAGGAAACTTATTTCTGCACTACCAAACTGCATAACCATCTAAACTTACTGCACACTTATAACTAGGAAACCGGCTTTGAGATTTATAAGTACTTACAGTATTTGGTTTATATGATTTCTTCCTACTTCCCAAGTTCTTTTAATTTTAAGAAATCAAAGGGATTCTAGAAGTGTGAAACGTGGATGTTTCATAGACCCAGACAAGTATCATTTACTCTTGAAAATGTTATTCTTTTTATTCAAGTTATAATACTTGCCTAACGTTGGATGGGAAAGAGTAACAAAAGACATTGAAATCTGGATTTCCTACCCTATCTTCCCCTTTTTGCTTTAAAGTCCTCTGTGGGTATTATAAGTTCCCATTAAGGAGAGAAAGCTATGACTGTCCAAATGCTGGTCTATAGAATACATTGTGGGTACTTTATAATCCTTCAAGAGATTTGTGCTTTTATTCTATCATGGGAAGCTAAAATTGAAAGTGAGCAATGATTGAAAAAATATTCAGAGCTATGGCTTTTTTTTCTTTTTTTATTAAACTTTTTATTGTCAAAATGTGGTACAGAGGGACTACAGATTCATATGTAAGGCAGTGAGTACATTTCTTGTTCAACTTGTTACTTTTTTATTTCCTTTTCTTCCACGTTTGGAAGTTTACGTGGTTTAGATCCAAAGTGAGAATGGCCAGTCATTTTCTCTGGGTCTAGTCTTTAATAGCAATGGTATACAATAAAATAAAACATTGTTCTAAGAACACTATAGATAGTTGATTCTGCAAAAAGGCAGAATAAACAGGAAGACAATGGGGTATCCTTGATATTTCTTTCTCCTTTAAAAAAGAGAGATTTGTTAGGTTTGCTTTGCCTCCATTGATGACGCGCTGATCCAGCTCCTTTGTGGAAGTCTCTTGCCTTCACCCTCCCATCCATGCCTGAATCCTGAGCTTCTGTACAAACTGACTCCATAAAGATCAAGTCTAGAGCAATGTCTTCTTCCAGTTCAAGTAGTCCTCGAAGTTCATCTGCAGTGAGAGGTACACAATGCCTGTATTGCTGTCTCATTCCCCATTGTGGGACTAGGAAAGCAGTGTATTATAACCACCAAGGAGCTGACACTAGGCCCAGTCAGAAGCTTCCCAATGATGGAGGCCTTATTTTAGACTGGAGAAAATCTGTTTCAAATTACACTTTTGGCAAAGGATCACAAGAGCCTAATAGCTAGGCCCTTATGAACGCATAAGATGATGCGAAGTGAAATGAACTTCATATTATGGAAATGACTGTTATATCACTGTTGTAATTTCTTTCAACATGCCAAGTGAAACCGTAGCTTCTATTGTTGAGGATCCTCTTGTATCCCCTTCCTGTGGTTGTACCCACACTATCACTGTATCTTATCTGAGTACATTGGATACTGTATATACTGGTATTAGAACTAGGGAAGTGAAAGGGAATATCAAAATCAAGAGACAAAGGATAAAAAGACAAGCGACTCCAAAAGCAATACTTGCAAAACCATTTGGTGTAAACCAACTGAACAACTCATGGGGGGGGGGGGGAAGAGGAAAAGGGGAGGGGGAGGGGAGAATGAGGGAGAAGTATAAGAAATGTACCCAAGGCCTAACATATGAAACTGTAACCTCTCTGTACATCACTTTGACAATAAATAAGAGAAAAAAAATGTAATAACAAAATTTAGGTAGAAAAAATTACACTTTTGCAGTGAAACATGCAAATTCTCCTTAGGAAGAATTTAAAGATTAGACTAGAAAAATCATATGTGGAAGGTTAAAGGTATGATTTCTTTCTTCTTTAAATAAAAGCAAGAACTCCTCGGGATATTGATGAGCTGTGTGCTTGTCCCCTCCAGTTAAATGGAGGTTTTCACCTTTCAGTTGTATCAATTCAGACTTCCTTCTATCTCAGAAACCCAAGTGACCTGTAGGAAATGAGTTGCAAGCTCTGAACCACTCCCTCGTGATTAGCTGGCCAGCTCAGAATCTGTATTGGTGGGACCTCAGAGAGGTTATTCATTGCTCATCCAGCTGGGATGACAACGAGCCCCTCAACAGTTCTTCAGCCCCTGCAGCTTGCCCCATGCCAGGGGTGGATGGCTGGTTCTTTGCTTGATTGGTTGTAGGGCTGGGGAGAAAAGATAGGTTGACCTTCAGAGGTAGTTAGACCTTGACAAAGGCCAGGTGGATGGACAGTCATATACCAGAGCTGGTGTCCTCCTTTGACCAGGGGATTCAACTGCCATGGGCCCTGGGTAGTGACTTGGTGGAAAGGCCAGGGAAAATACAGTTGTGTTGACACTATGGAAGGGCAGATACTAGATACCTCCACTTCTCTCCTACATCGAGCTCTAGTAGCTGAGGTTGTATATGCCTATCCCTGTCTATGTGTGTATTTGGCTGTTATGGCATTTCTCACTGTTAAAACTGGAGGAATAGGGGCTGGGAATGTGGCCTAGTGGCAAGAGTGCTTGCCTCATATACATGAAGCCCTGGGTTTGATTCCCCAGCACCACATATACAGAAAATGGCCAGAAGTGGCGCTGTGGCTCAAGTGGCAGAGTGCTAGCCTTGAGCAAGAAGAAGCCAGGGACAGTGCTCAGGCCCTGAGTCCAAGGCCCAGGACTGGCAAAAAAAAAAAAAAAAAAAAAACTGGAGGAATAACTGGGTACCAGTGGCTCAGGCCTGTAAGTAATCCTAGCTACTGAAGAGGCTGAGATCTGAGGATTGTGGTTCAAGACCAGCCACAAGCAAGAAATTCCATGAGGCTTTTATTGCCAATAAACTACTCAGAAAAATCCAGAAGTGGCGCTGTGGCTCAAGTGATAAAGCACTAGCCTTGAACACAGAGAGGCTCAGGGACAGTGCCTAGGCACTGAGTTCAAGCCTAGGACCAGCAAAAAAAAAAAAAAAAGGAGGAACATTGAAATTATCTGTGTAACATCATGATTAAACTCAGACCAGAATCATCATTTATGAAAAGTTAAAACTCTATTCCTTTTCAAGACATAATCAGAGTTTGAACTCAGGGCTTCAGGGTTGCTTGCACAGCTGGCACTTTACCACTTGAGCCAAGCTTCCAGTCCAGCTTTGCGTGGATTGTTTTAGAGATGGAGTATCTCAGACTTTTCTCTGCAAGATTTGCTTGAAATCTCTGCCCTCCAAATCTCAGCCTCCTGAGTAGCTAGGATTACAGGCGTGTGAGCCACCAGTGCCTGGCTAATGCTATGAGTTTTTTGGGGGGGAGAGGGAGAGCTAGAAGCACTTGGGATATTGATAAATTTTGTGCTTGGTCCCTCCAGTTACATCGAAGCTTTCAGCTTTTGGTTTTATTGATTCAAAGAGAACTTTCGCCCAAGCCAATGAGTGGTAATCTCATTGAATACATTAGAATTCCAGAAAAATTTCCTTGAAGCCATGTGAATAGGCACGTTGCTATAAAATGAGATGCACACCAAGGCGTGTGTGAACTCCACAGGACAAGACACTCTGACACACGAGTTTACCATCTTGTGGCCTGGTTCGGGCTCTAGGCTCAATCTTCTGGGTTTCTTTTTTTTTTTTTTTCAAATTTTTATTATCAAACTTATGTCCAGAGAGGTTACAGTTTCATACATTAGGCATTGGATACATTTCTTGTACTGTTTGTTACCTCATCCCTCATACCTCCCTCCCACCTCCCCCTTTCCCTTCCCCCCATGAGGTGTTCAGTTCACTTACACCGAACAGTTTTGCAAGTATTGCTTTTGTGGTTGTTTGTCTTTTTTTACCCTGTGTCTCTCAATTTTGGTATTCCCTTTCAATTTCCTATTTCTAATACCAGTATACACGGTTTCCAATATACTCAGATAAGATTACAGAGATAGTGTAGGTACAACCACAGGAAGGTGATACAAGAAGATCATCAACAATAGGCCAAACCTAGCCAGTCATCCTTACCATGCCAATGAGTGACAAGTCATGATGAAGGACCGATGGAAGTTTGATATGTGCCACGGGCATCTTTGGGAAGAGGAAAAGTAGAATCTCGGTACATCTCTGCTACACACCTACTTGCCTTGGATTTAAATAAGAGAAAGAATGAGAGGCAGAGGGAGAGGTAGACATAATAAACAGTCCCAGCCACCCAGTATCCCAGCGAGGGTAGGTGTCTGGAGACATCTCACTATCTCAGGATTGATCAGGAGGGGCCTTGTCACAGTATCAACCATGAACGTTTGGCAAGTGATCTATCTGGTCTTTGCTATACTCCAGTCCAGCTACAGACTGACTGTAGGAAAGAATGGTATGGGGAAAGGGGCGCAAATACAAAATGCAGGCTGAACTATCACGCATGTCTCCTGCCTTCCATTTATCTATGAGTCCAATGAGTAGTCACTGTGCCTTAGCAAAAGTAGCTTGTAAATTACCATCTTAGGTATCAAAGAAAGACAGACCCAGAGAAACAAAGGTTGTATGACTTGCACGTTTCCCTCATTTGTAGTAGGCAGAATTTGCCTCCAAATCTACAAGTAAACACACTGTATGGTTAAAAAAATACCTTGGGACAAGATATATTGTACAGGTGTCTAGGCATCCACAACACTGTGAGACCAAAGGAGGGTTTTCTTAGGCAAGGAACACGAAGGTGCAATACCTATATGCACCTAAGCATATAAAATAATTAAATTTAATTTTATTGTCAAGATGATTGCCAGAGGAATTACAGTTCCATCTGTAAGGTAATGAGTACATTTCTTGTCAAACATTGTTACCCTTTCCCTCATTTTTCTCCCACTTTCCTTCCTCCTCAAGTCCCCTCCCCCAAGTTGTAAAGTTCAGTTTCACCATACTGCCTTGTGAGTATCGCTGTTGCGTTGGTTCACCCTTTGTCCTTTGGAAAATAATATTTATTGAAATGAGCTCCAGGAAATGGAAGCAAGAGGTGTTTTTTTTCTTTGTTGCTGTTATTTTTTTTTCTTTTTCTCTTGTTTGTTCGTTTATCAGTCTTTGGGAGGGCAAGAGGGGACACAGAAATGATGGGAGAAAGGTTAAACAAATGCAGCAGTGGTATTCCCTAGACACTATGCTGAAAATGAACTATACAACTGTGGGTGAGGATGGGAGCGAAAAACTGAGAGAGAGCGGGGGAAGGGGTAACATTGCTCAAAAAGAAATGTACTCTTTATCTGACTTATCTAACTGTAACCCTGCTGTACATCACCTTTATAATAACAAAAAAATGCATTAAAATCTACCCCAAAATTCACCTGTGTTAACCTGTTAGTCCTACTTGTGAGGTACTAGCTGAAGGCAGTAGAATGAAAGAAAGAGAAGCCCATAGAATATAAAAGTAAAAATGTTCATCATGGCCCTATGTACTGTTGGTGAAATTCTGGAAGGCACAGAAGTACCTAAGAGTAGAAGAATGGAATACTGAATTACAGCACAGACATTCAAAGCGCTGCTTTGTAATCTATTAAAATAATGATTATGGAGACTATGTAACAACACTAAGAAATGCTCACTATAAAATCCTGACGAAAAACCACAGAATTGCATACACAGTATGATTGCAATTGTATAAAAATGTAAATGTGCATAGGCAAAGACAAAAATGGTAATGAACGAATAAGTAGCTTTGTCGATGATATGATAGGTGGTTTCTTTGCTTTTTATGGCATGTGGCTTGCATTGTGTTTTTTAACAATGAAAAGAGGAGAAAATGGGAACTTTTGCATGTCATCAAGCAAGCTTAATGATAAGAAGTCTATATTTGTGGGCCTGTCTGCTCACATCTGTATATTGCAGCTATCTTGTGAGCAATGATGTTTTGGAATCTTCAATTCCCAAATGTGGTTGTTTAGAAAATAAGACATGCGAGCTCTGACTATGAGATGTCTATGAGCATGAACTCAAACCAAATCCTAACGAGGAGATAGGTAGCTTTTATGTCACACTGGTGACCTTTTTGGATTTTATGCCTTTAGTCATAGACCCATTCAGAAGTTGCAGGTGGAATGGCTTAAAAATTTGTCACACTTCAAATAATCATTTTGGAGCTCTAAAGAACGTAAATATTTTTACTTTATCACATAATTGCTTCTAACTACCAGTTAATTTAACTACATGGCTGTAAAATGGTTTTCTAAAGTGAAGCTGGCCCGGTGGGATTGCATAAAACACCTTTAGTACAACCCACACCTATCAACATATCACCTTTTTTCTCTTCTGCTAGAATATTATAGCCCTGCAAATAGCTCACATTTCCTGCCTGAAAGAGCCCCTTTAAAGCTACTGAGGTATTGTACCAGTGGATATTGGGCTTGAAAGAGACACCACCAGGGGGTGAAAAGACTTTAACACCATGATTAGAAATGAAGGAAGTTGTGTTTGGAATAAATCAAGCCACCTTCAGCTAGGGATGAGGTAGAAGCATTTTTTTTCTATCATACTCTTTTCTTAAGGTAGACATGTCAAGTGTTGTTAGATAAGAAGGCAAGAAAAGGCAACATGTTTGTGGACAATTAGAATGTATCTGAGGGTCTTGCTCAAACTCTGTTATGAAAAGTGGAATGCATAAATGATGCTAAATTAATAGAGAAAGTACAAAGTATAGAAGAAGGGGAAGGGAAATTCCTCAGGGCAATGTAACCCAGGTGCACTGTGATCTTAATGTATTTTAGGAAAACAAAGAAGAGCTGGTGTTACCCTTTTAGGAATCCAAGTCAGAGAAAAGACATCCTTAATCCTAAGTTTCTAGCCAACACATTATATGTGCTGCCAACAAGTTAGGACAGCTAAATTGACCTAGGACGTTGTATCTGGAGTAGAATTCAGGCAAGACACAAACATAGTAAAGGCTGACGACAATGTGTATTAGAAAAGAAATGTGGCAGAAAGAGAGAGACGAGGGGGCGGGGGAGAGAACATGTCTGTGGCAGAGTCATGCCACAAGAAGACAACAGTGCTGCCCACCCCATCCATCTTTCCCTGTCTTCCTTGTGATTCAGGCAAAGACGAGACAAAGTACCAAAAGGCAGGGGAAAGGGAATGAGGTTTTCTTTTACTATCTACGCCTTATCTCATTGAGCCCTCTCTGACCACTTCATGGTGAGATGGTTATCACTGCCACCGTCCTGGCCATGAGAAAGTGGATGGACAGGAGAACTGAGGTTTGGGGTGACATGGGCTGGATTTGAATTTAGACACATTAATTTTACAGTCCACATCTGATACCAGTGTAAGGATGATGAGAGAAGAGTGAGAAGACTTGAGTAGGCTGGAGGCGCTAGGTCCAGCGTCTGCTCACAGGATCTAGGAGGAGCAGAGAGCAATGAACTGGGGTGGCCTCCTCCCTGGCTGTGGACACTCTAGCAAAGATGTCCAGAAGGAAACAACCTCATTGCACCATCCACCGACCTCGGTTGACCATCCTCCACTCAAATGGGGGGGAAATTGTCTCTGTCACTTCAGTAGTTCATTCTCCTTTTCCAAGCCAACGTCGTGTTCTACTCTTTTGTCGCCTTGCTGTTCATTTTTTCACAAGGGGATGTGCCTGCAAAGCACCTTCCGGAGTGACGACAGGGATCGTGAACGGTGGCCTTGCGCGGGCCACGTCTGGGGCTGCGGTAGGTGTGTCATGGCTGAGTCTCTGCTAGGATTCTGCGCTGGCTGTCACGCTTCCATGGGTTTTTCTCTAACCGCCCCCCCTAGGGAAGTGTGGGAACACACGGGGCTGTGCTCTGGCGGGGGGGGGGGGGGGGGGGACGGATTACGACGATCCTGTGATGAAACTGTGCTCGGCTAGACTCCATCCAGGATAAATGATGTATAATTATATATGAAGACAAGGCTTGAGCCGCATGTTATATATACATCTGTATGTCAGCTTTGTATGTCATAAGTAGGCAGGGTTGTGAGGTTTGGGGGTGTTTTTTTTGGGGGGGGAGCTTTTTACTTTCGGGGGGGTGGGTCTTATTTAAAACAAGACACCAGGCCTTCCAAACAGACCCGTGTAAAATCCCAAGTCCCTAATGTGTGTTAAGAAAATGGCAATACCAAATGAGGATAGCCTTGAGCCCTTTCCCGAGGATATTTTAAGCTGGTTTTAATGGCTGGATTATGTCTTCTAAGATCTATACTCTTTTTTTTTTTTTTGGCCTTTTTAATTGTTATTAAGTAGCTATACAAAGCATGATAATTGTGTAAGTCAGGTTAGGAGTACAGTGCTTCTTGGTTAACGTCCTCCTTCCTTCATTCTCCCTCATTTTCCTTCTTCCACCCCTCCCCTCAGGTTACATAGTTTGCTTTTTACACAATATACACTGCATATAATAACTGCACAGACAATATTTTGGCAGGACCCCCTCTTCTTGTTCGAGGGATGTCCTGCTGGAGCTTCAACTCTGCTCCCCACAACCCCAATACGGGCCTCTGTCTCATCACAACCACGCTTCAGCTACGCGCGCCTACCCGCTGTGGGGTCCAAATTCTCAATTCCCAAACCCTGAGGAAGTCATTCATTCCTGAAAACACGGTATGTTCACTCATTTCACATGTTAATGGCACCTACTATTTTTAAGCACTTCTTCTATGAGCACAGTGCCTTTTACCAAGCATTGTTTTCACCAGAACAAGTAACATGGTCTCAGTGAACATTCCCGGGTAAAAGTCGGTAGGAATAGTGAATGAAAGTAGGAACTCTACGAGTAGGGTGTGTTTAACCCACCAGATCTCAAAGTGTACTGAGCCTCAGAATCACCTGGGGAACTTATTAAAAACAGAGGTTGTTGACTCCAGCCTCAGAAAAACTGATGGGCCAGAATGGTTGGTATTCCTAACCAATTCTGAGAGCTGCTGGGCAGAAGATTGCACATCCAAAGGCGTGAATTGGACCACGTGATGCTGGTGATCATTATCAGATGCTATGACCTCACAGCCAATGACTGTCATCTGGGTCAGATTCTGTGGTGGGAGCCAGCACACAGACACTTTCGTGGTAGTTCCTATAAATTATTTAGAAGCAATCCAGACTGACATGCCTCATGCCTTCAGGCCCACATAGAACAGAAAGGCTTCCAGTATGGCTGCCATTAGGATTCCCCAGGCCCTTGGCGTGCAGGTTGTAGGATGACCCTCAACGGAGCTTCCCTCCTCTAATACGGGTGGTTTGGAATTGATTGTAGCTCCTTACAGACAGAATAAAGACCTCATTAGGAGCCAGAATCACAGCAGAAAATAGAAACACTACATTTGTACTTCCTGTTGCTGTTGGCACACACCTTACCTGTTTTATTTTTCATTAGTATTCACTGTTATACTTTCAAAAATGTTTATTGTGCGACCAACACCATCACAAGCTTTAACAGAAATCAAAACCAGAAGAGAGAGATTATCCCACAATCCCCCCCACCCAAACCAGCACAATACTGGTTCCCCTTTGCACCCCCCTTCCAGTTCCTCTCCATGGAAGGTCATCATATTTTTTCCTAGTTGTACCCATAGCATGGATAAAATTTCATTCTCTGTCCACTTAACATTATAACTGTGTGTGATGAATTGACAAAGATTGCCATGTGAAATCGACCAGGAAATGGATTTTGTGAAATACTTCAGGACCAAAAATGTCAAATGTGTTTGGGTTGCTTACTTGTGTGTGAGGTTGTCCACTTGTATTATGCATATAATGTGATAGAAAGAAGGAAGTTTCTGGTATCTTTGTTATTATTGTCTGTAGGCCATGCTACTGAAGAAGTGGATGGCTTCCCAAAGACATTTTGGCCATGCAGAATGACATGAGAGAAAATAGACAACAATCTCTTTTTTTTCCTGTCTGTCCATCCAGGAGCCATAGCAAAGTCTTAACAGAGATAGATAGGGCTATGCATTTCTTCTCCCCATATTTGAACAAGAGGATAGGGAACAAAGCTGAGGAGGGATATTTGGGGGATTTTTAAATTCAAAACCCAGTTTCTAAGTATTGGTGTTGGTGTTAAGGCTATCATGTTCCTAAAGCCTGTATTTACTCTTTTCCAGCCCTGTGACTCTGGGGGTCAATCTCTTGAGTTGTAAGGATTTTAGACAGGTGCGGGTGCTTACCTTGGAAGACTTGTCATGATTAAATGAGGTAATGGGAGCATCTGGTAGAGAAACTAGCAAACAATGCATGCTAGAGAGGTAAATATAATATTCTCACATACCATGGAAATTAGGGTGGCACAAAGAAGCTTGGGTAAAGCAGAAGAGAATCTAGGAGAAATTCTATAGTAGCTTTATATGAAATATGAATGTTAGTTTTTTTAAAAAAACAACTGAAAGGAAGTATCTATTTATAGGAATACCTGTCATTCTGTTTAGTATTCTTTTTTTGCAAGGTATCCCCAAAAATGAAAACACAAATTTGACAATCGGCTCCTGAACTTAATTTGGAGAAGTTATCATTGTGATTTGTTGGTTTTGTTTATTTTTTAAATTTGAGGTTGGTATGCTCTGAAACAGCCTTGCAAATTCAGTTAAGTATCTGCTCTGCCATTACATCTGGTTCAAATATGTAGATAAGCTTTTTGCTTGAAGTTGATGTCTTGGGTGCTGCCTTCATTAAGTACAGCTAGAAGATGGTCTACATTAGCTCTCTAATGCTCGGCCACCTGCCAAGTGCAGTGAAATCAGCCTGAATTCCAATCTCTATAATAGATGAACCGAGGACTCACTATTACTCCCACGTAGCAGAACTGATATTGTCATTAAAGTTTAGTGCCTGTACACTTCACAGAGAGTAAGGTCTATTTGCTCCCTGTTTTGGTTAGGGAAATCACATCAGGTTTACATTTTCTTGTTAGTTTTGAATTTACTCCCTTGTTAAGGGCCAGTCAATACATTGGGGTCTATTAACATCATTTCATCAAAGGAAAACTTTGGTTGTTAGACCTGATAAATCTGCCATTAGAGTGGGACTGTTAATTTGTTACCCAACAGTGAATGCCAGGTCAGCTGTAGTCCTGGTGGTGAAAGGATTTGAATATAAATTTCCTTGAGCTAAAGAGAAGCATTCAATGAAACCTGGAATTCTGAGGAAGATGAAAGTTGCTTAGATAACTTGTGCAAAGTTGCTGTTTTTCACTCTGGTCTCCCTAACAAAAATACAAGGAAGCTTTGCCAGCTACTCAGAGGCCTCAACCACTCATTTGTTGAATCAAAGAATTTTAGCTTCACTACACACCTAGTGGTTCCATTTGAAAAGGAACAGCATCATCTTTGAGTTGTTTTATAGGACTGACTTCCTCTGACTTTACAGGACATCATCCCTACAATTCTAGTGTTATATTCCATAGATTGAGTCAAATCTATAAAGCTGGCATTAACCCTCACTCACTTATCAGATTATTTAGTATACAAGTACCCATTCTATCAATAAAGTTTCAGGAGTAAATCTTTGCTTGAAGCTGATGAGCGTATACAGCAGGTGGGGGGAGGCAGTCATTTATGTAAAGAACTGTGGTGCGGAATAGAAACTGACAAATACCATGCACAAAGTACAGAATTCATTGGAGGTTCATGAAGGAGAGAATCAGGAAAGGGTTCATGAAAGAGGTTCTCTATTTAGACTTTGAAAAAGGAAGATGAATTAGCCAAACAGACTCTCACGGAGTAGAGTCTTGTAGAACATTTTCAATGATGCCAACTTCCCTCAAAGTATAGGACATGATCACCAATCAAGCAACCATTCACCCAATCATATTCAATTCAACCTATTAACTCCAAGCCCTAGGCTAGCTGCAGCTAGGATTTCAGTGAAATCTTTGAAACATGAAAAGTAATGACAACACTGCTCCTGCTTTCAATAAATATAATCTCCCTGCAGTTATAAGAAAAAATTAATATGTAAAATGAATAGTTAGGAGATATATATGACAAAATCAGTGTAAATTTTTAAAAAATGAAAAAAACTCGAATCAGAGGTTTTGTAAAAGGGAAAGCAGACTAATTAAAAGTGACTTTTTAATAAAGAGAATGATCCTTAAACAGAGTCTTGAGCAACAACTTGCTTAAAAAGGGAAAGTTAAGATACTCCAGAGATTACGAGGGGGGAAAATGCTTGAGTAATTATTCTCTGTGGCTAGATTAAGAGATTGGTGATGAAAGTTCTACCCATTCATCCAAACAAATGGGTAGAAAGTTCTGTCCATCTATTTATTTGGCTCAGCCATCTCTAAAATTAATCTAGCCTATCTCCTGAGCTGTTAAAACCAAAGGCTTCTAGAAAAATATTACTGTAAGGACACAGCAGAGCCGATCCACAATGCTAAGAAAATCAGAGATAAGACTAGAATGTATTAAAGTGAAAAATTCTCTTCAAGCATGACAGAATGAAGATGTAAACAAATCATTCCCTCAAAGAAATAAAAAGCAGCTATAAAACTGGGCAAAAAAATAACTCCAGAAAAAAAAACCACTCAATAGGGTGGAAATCTAACAAAATAATAATAAATTAAGATAATAAATTAATAATCAGATAATAAATTAAGAATCCTTAATTCCGAAATAGTATAAGCATCAAGTAAAGGTACTATAAGACTATAGTGTTCTTTCCTCTCTTACCTATTGGTTCATGAAAAAAGAACTTTGTCACCTGTGCTGGAGAGAAAACAAATGTTAAAGCATTAGCAGTTGGTGTGTTAGACAGGTAAGGAGAAGATCTAGGGCTCTACTACCTACTGTTGAAGTACTGCTTGAGACAAGCTACGGATGGAGCAACCGGAAAAGCAAAAGATTTAATAGGGAGTTCTGGGAGATGAAGGGACTGGTTGCATTGTACATATTACGAAATGAATGAAAGTTGTATCCGTCTGCAGAAAAGACAGGAGCAAGCCTCACAATATTTCTAGTCAACTCAAGGGTACACACATTTTGGAGGATACAGAGAGCCTAGAATGAAGTAAAGGCTTGAACAAACAATTAAGCATAGCCTAAAAGCCCATTACCAGAAAGTATAGCCACTAGTAGAGAAGAAAATCAGTATGGGTTCAAGGCATTTTAGTTTTAGCCCAACTTTACACCCAAACTCTAACATAGGCAGACATATGGGTGACCCCTAAGGACTTGGCTTAAGAAAAAAAACAAAAGATAGAGCAAATAACGTTGAGTAGAGATATCAACAGTTACAGATGGCAGGGGAGACAGACTTCAGATACTTAAGCAATTCCTGTTACTAAACAAATAGACCAAAAATAACAATTTTCAAAGAGTTAAGTGTCAGAATTAGTAGTTGCCACAATCAGCATGTCATACAAACAGTAATCATAAGAGAGCAGAGTGGATATTTTTGGCTGGACTTGGGACTCAGGATCTTTATAGTGACAAGATTGCCACTCTCAACATTTGAACCACGTCTCTTGGCTTTTTGCTAGATATTTAGAGATAAAATCTAGAAAACTTTTCTTCCTCAGCTGTCCTCAAACTGCAGTTCTCTACATTTTTGACTAAGATAGCCAATGTAAGCTACTAGCACCTACTTTCGAATGAATAGCTTAAAGTATATTTAACTAAGCATCTCAACAAACAGATAAAAGGATAGAAATTCCTAACAGGACCAAAAGGGAATTTTAAGTTGAAAAACATGATATCTGAAGTTAAAAAAAAATTCAAAGGTGGATAGAGAACAGTTGAGAGAGAGAAGAAATAAAGTATGAAAGTGAAGACAAATCAATAGAGATTACTCAGTCTGAAGAACAGAGATAAGAAGGTTGGAGATAAACGAACAGAGCCTCAGAAACCTACGGAATAACACCAAACACACTCTCTTATGCACTTGGAGTTCTAGAGAAGAAGATGGGATGAAAGGCACATGTTATTGGTTGAATTGTACCCTCAAAAAAGACATTTAAGTCTTCACTCTCAGGGCCTATGAAGGTGACCTCATTGGAAAGTGGGAACTTTGCTGAAAGTCAAGTAGAGATGAGGTTGTTACCGTGTATGAAAGACCAATAGGATGGATATGCTCCTAAATGAGGGGAAACTTGGACACTGAGCAGCCAGAGAACACCTAACGCGAGCAAGAGCTCAACAAAAGGGATGAACAGCTCCTCCACATCCTTTATGAGGAGCCAATGCTGTCACTGTCTTAGCACACATTCACTGTGTGATATATTACTCCAGGTGCCTAGCAAAGTAATACATGGCAAAAAAAAATATTTAAGGCAATAATAGCTTAGTAAAAGTTCTAAAATGTTAATCTGCAGATTCAAGAAGCTTGATGAATCTTCTGTAGAAAAACTCAAGGAGACCCACATCTGCATTCGTTATAAGGTAAATGTAGGTAGTCAGAAACAAAAGAATAAAATACTAAAAACAACAAGAGAAAAATGGCTCATTGTTTTAACAAAAGAAGGATTGGCACATGACTTATGATCAGCAACTTTGGAGTATAGGAGGCGGTGAAATGTCACCTTTTTTTTCTGTGAGAAAAGAAACATCTCGTCAACCAAATCTCCAAAAAGCCCATCCTTCAAAAATGAAGGTGAAATGCATTTCTAGAAATACACATTTCTAGATAAGCAAAGACTGAAATAAGGTATTGCTAGCAAACATATTTTGAGATAAATACTGAAGGAAGGCACTCATCCTGAAAGGAAATAAGAGTAACTCAGCTCCAAAGCAAGAGCTGATGAATACCATGATGTTATGCATAGTAAATCGAAAAGGATTTGAAAATGTATTTTCCCTTCTTCAAATTGTATAATAGTGTGTAAAGCAAAAATTAAAATACCATGCTAGTTTTGTAACATATATACATATAGAATTACCAGGAATGGAAGCTATGATAAAGAAAGTTTTCTGTATTTTATCTAGCATATGTTAATGTTTTTTTTTTCTAAATCTATTGTGCCAAGATGCAAGTTGTATCCCTGGAAATATATATATATATATATATATATATATAATATATCTTTATGTATAGAAAGAATGTATAAAATAATATGTTGAAATAGTTTTTGTT
Source organism: Perognathus longimembris pacificus (assembly GCF_023159225.1). NCBI lineage: Eukaryota > Metazoa > Chordata > Mammalia > Rodentia > Heteromyidae > Perognathus > Perognathus longimembris. The sequence continues at coordinate 28,967,685 of NC_063183.1, read as the reverse complement.
AACATTAAAGAAGGAAAGAAAGCAATAATAAGTGATTGCATGGTATGGAACAGCTAGAAGTCAAATAGGAAAATAGTAGCTATAAATTCAACCATATTAATACATACGCTACACAATGATTCTAAAGGGGTTATGGGCTTCATTGAAAAGTTAGAGATGATAACATTTGATTTAAAAAATTAAGGATGCTATCTATAAGGGAAATATTATAGAGCCAAAGACAGAAATAGACACAAAGTAAAGGATGGAAAAGAGGTATCATGTAAATGCTAAGCATCAGAGAACTAAGGAGGAGTGTATTAACAACAAGTAAGACAAGATGTATTAAGGGGAACATTTTCTAATGACAATGTATGACGCTATGAAAATTTTGAATGTAATTATATCTTAACAACACACACCAAGGTATATGAAGTAACAACTTACAGAATTTAAAAGACAAATATAATTTATCAATGTAAGTTGAAAATTTTACTATCCCTTTTTCAATAATTGATAGAAGAATTAATCATAATTGTAAAACAAGATGTAGAAAACTTGAACACGATTAGTAATCAACTTGACCTAAATGTTCATAGAATGGTTCAACAAAGAACTGTAGAATATACCTTGTCAATGTTGTACATAGAATATTCTTTTGAATAGATCATAATTCTGTATCAGAGCAGCATTCCTTGGTAAATATCAACAGACTAAAAGTAGTCAAAATCCAGTATCTAACCACAACAGAATCAAGAAAGATATTCACAACAGAAGGAAGTCTAGGAAAGCCCCAGAATATTTGGAAATGTTAAAACACACTTCTAAATAAGTAATGGATCAAAGAAGAAATCACAGGGAGATCAAACTTGTTTAGTTACTATCTTGAACTGAACAAAAACATAATGTAAAATTTATGGAATGGAGCTCAAGCTGTGTTTAGAGAAAAATTATAACTTCAAGTACCCATTTAAAAAAAAAAGGAAACAGAACAAATGTTTCAAACCTCTGTGATTTAAAGTGACATCTTAAGGAACTAAAAAAAGAAAACTGAAATCAAAGGAAGCCAAAGGAAGGAAAAAAAAAAGAGTAGAGTATAAGTCAGTAAAAATGGAAACAAAAGGTAAAGGTGTCCATCAACTAATGCTCAATGAAAAGATCAGCATAATTGATTAACAACCAAAGCAACCAGGCAAATTAAGAAGAAAGATACAAATCACTATAAAATCAGAACCGAAGCAGAGACTTCATTATTGACCATAAAAATTTTATAAAGTTGGGCTAGAGGCATAGCTCAATAGCATTGTGCCAGTCAAGCAATAATGAAGCTCTTTAATTCAAAACACACAGTGCTACCAAAAAAAAAAAAAAACTATAGTTAATAATGGAATAGTATGAACCATTGATACAAATAATTTAAAAAAATAAGTTGAAAATATGGATCCCTGAGGAATATGTTATTATGACTTGAAAAGGCATGGAGTATCTAAGTAGGTCGGTAATCATCAAAAATATTCAATCAACTTTACAGCTTGGGGGATGAGAGCGAGGGGGGCAGAAAGCTGGAGAAAATGAAGGAGGGGGTAACAATGTTCGACAAGAATTGTACTCATTTCCTTATTTATGTAATTCTAACCCCTCTGTATAGCACCTTTACAATAACATTTTTTAAAGGAATTTAAAATCTTCCCTATCTCCATGAATAGCCAAGATCAAAATGACTTCTTTGCTGATATATTTCTTAATTTTTGATCAGAAGCAGATTATGTTTTTATTGTAGTAACACAAGTACAAAATGTAGGAAATGTTTTTTTTTTTAAGTTAGTTGGTTGCTATTTTTTTGTTACTGTAGAGTTGCTGGGTTACAGTTACATGAATCAGGTAAAGCACAATGCATACAATTCCTTTTGAACCATTTTTCCCCTTCCCTAACTCTCTCAGTTTTTCCCTCCCATCCCCACCCACAAGATATCCAGTTCATTCTCTACCTAGTGTGTAGTGAGTATCACTGTAGTATTTGTTCATCCTAGTTCCACCTTTTATGTGCCCTCCCTTGCTCTCCCAAATACAAGCAAACTGAACAAGCAAGACAAAAAGAAAAGAAAACAAAAACAGCTACAGTGGCAACTAAAGAATGTCTCTTGTTTGCTTTTCTTGGAGTTCATTCATACAGAGGCCAAAGGAGGGTACGCATAGAGTTGGTGGACTAAGTTTCCATAGCTGTGTACAGATGGTGATACAAAACAATAGTCTATGAAGTGATTTCTGTCATCTATTAAGAGAAAAAGATGGTATCGATCATAAATAAATTCCTTCTGCACGCAGTGGAGGGAACAATTTCTAATTCACCCCGTCATACCAGGATATTAAGATTAATACACAAAAATTAGTTTCTTTTCTTTATGACAAAAAGTCTCAACAGAAAATGAAACTGGGTAAAGAATTTCACTCATCATCGCATCAAGCAAAATAAATTAAGGGACAGATTATTTATCATCACAAACATCTGCACAACCAGGGACACCCTCCCATTTGGTAGCTGGCCAATGTCTCCTGGGAGGTCTTCACATTTCTTTTCATCTTCCCAGAGGAAAGTCTAGTGTTATAGGTGGATACTTGCATGTACTAGTATAAATCTTTGGTCAGACTCTTAACTCTTACTTCCTTTGAGAGGTTTCTCACCATTCTTAACTATGAGTTCAAAGAAGCCTGTCCCTACTTTTATGGTAGGGCCATTCTCCTTCCTGCTTACTTACAGAATTTATTTATTTATTCATAGCCCGTTAGTCCCTGTAACATGACTTAAAAGTCAATGCCTGGCCTTCAGAACCATACTAAAATTACAAAAGGCAATTGTCACCTGCCAAAACAGCTCCATTTTCTCAAGGTAGAGCCCTCCTGGGACATAAACGAAGGAAGACTGGCTGGTGTTGAGGGCACTGATTTCCAGTTCCATTTCTGGCAGAGGACTGTGGGAAATTAGGCAATTAGTTCATCGTGAAGCCTCTGTTTGTTCATTTGTGATAGGATAAGAATTCAGGATATTAATGTACATCCCTCATCCCTTATCTTCCAATTTCAAATTCCAGAACTCTCCCTAAACAGAATCATCTTTAATAACTCTTTTGATGTTAGAACCTGACCCGATCTGAACTTGGCTGGCTGAAAATCCTTTCTTGAACTGATATGGGCCTATTTAGGAATTTTCACTTAATCCCTTTAATGAGAAAATGCATACCTTTGGCTGAAGAAATGCAAATGTGTTTGATTACAGGTTGCAATTTCAGGACTGCTGGGGCTGTTTTCTGATTTTGTTACATGCACTGTATTGTCTTTCTAAAATCTGAGGAATTCTAAATCTGGGAGGCATGTAACCCCAAGGGTTTTAGAAAAGGCACCAGAAAAGGTGCTACTTGTTAGGTTTCTTAAGAGGAGAGTTTTTAAATTATATGATACATATAAAATTAATATACTGTTCTTTTCCTTTTCCTTTCCCCCACCTTGATTCTTACAAACCTATTGGAAATCCAAAATAGATTTCATTTGTACATGTTAGCATTTCCCCCACCTTAGGTCCTTAGCTCCTCCCATTAGCCCCTAGATCCATCCATACCTGAACTTCCTGCCCTAGAACTATAATGGGCCATTCCTACTCTGGATTAAGACCTACCTACTTCCCCTTTAGTCCCAGAGAAGCAACCACCTGGATAAGGCGTGGAAGCCAGACGCCATGTTGCTCCTCCTCCCATGGGAGACATGGCCCCACTAATAAACCTCCCTACAAACCTTCTTCTCCTGTCTGTGACCATCTCCACATGGTCCCCTGGGATAGCTGGGACATATCTTTTCAATGCAGACCAGAAAATCAGCAGAATGTGTCATTGTCACTTCTTCTTTGCTTTGGAGAGTCTTTGTCCACTCCCAGTGTTTCTCTTGTGAGAACCCTATCGCTATACCACATTTCGCCTTAGTTTACAACTGATTCCTACCAATTCAAAGAGCTCAAGACCTCAAAGGAAGACCCTAACCATCATAAGTAAAGCAGCTTTATTATGCCTGGTTTTAGGCCTTCCATGTCACTTCTTAAACACACGACCTTGGGTTGGTCCCATCATTTCACAGAGTCCCAGTTACCTCATCATCAGAATTGAATCATGTCTGACAACTGACAAAGGCAGATGACTGAATGAGGTCATCTTTTGAGGGCACTTTCAGCTCTAAAGTAAGTCTCTGGGTCCTCAAAAGATGCAGGACAATCCCCAAATCTTCAGATCACAGCGTTTGGGCTCACATCTGCTCTAACTCTTCATGACGGACCTCGTTCAGCCAGTGGAGAAGGGGGAGATCCCTTCCCTGCGAATGGAGAGCACATGAGGCAAATGATGGGGATGAGGAAAAGACAGTGGGGAAGAAAGGCTGTTCATAGGAGCTGAGCGAGTGGACCACTTCTATACCATCGCAAAATACAGATTCAGTGAAAACCTAGAGTCAGAGCTTAAGTCAAGCTTTGTGTAGGCACAAAGAGTATGTTCCTTGGCTTTTCTGAGGTGAAGCAAAGTCCACAGGCATTCCGAAGATCTACTGAAGTAGGGCTTCCCCCGCACACCCCATCCCCAGAGTTGAGAGCAGAATCCTGTGGCTCAAATCTGGGCTGTACCATTTACAAACTGTGATGGTGGCAAAGATCGGACAAATCATGTCACTTCCATCACTCTGGGTTCCCACGTAAGAAAGTGGTAGCCACGAATACCTTTTTCTGGGGGGGGGGGGGGCGGTAGTTGTGAGAACTCAACAAGCTGATGTGTAGAAGGGACAAGTGCACCGTGTCTGATGGTGTTCAATAAAGACTCGCTGTCTAATCCTCACCAACACCTGAGGCATTCTGAAGGAAGACAGAGGCTGCCTGGTTTGCCTGTGTGAGAAGAAAACAAGTGTTGTAGGAGTGTTTTAGTCCATCCTCTTTCAGACACGAGATCAAAGTAATAATAAAACAGCTTCTCTAGGCTGAGGTCTTCGTTGGAAATGAACGCTTGCTTGGAATGATTATCTCACACGTCAGTTTATGGTGGCCATGGATTGCGATCAGCGAGTAGATGGGTTTTTGAAAGAGGCTCAAGAATTTGGTTCAGAGAATCTCTCATTTTAGAGTCTCTGTGAAAATTTCTGTTTTGAATTACAATTTTCCACATAGTTGACCAGCACCCCAATACTCTTTAAGAAATGTTAACTAAAATAAAAACTTTTAGAGTGAGATTTCATGCTAGAAGTCCTGGCTTATAAGTTCACTAGTGGGGGAGGAGATACCTAACATCACAATACATAAATGGATAAAAATCAACTTAAAATTAGCAGATAATCTTGAATAATATCATTAGTCATCCGCATATCTTGAAGAAAATTTTTCCTCTTGATCTTTTCTCTTTAGTTCTCAGGCCTGAAATTCTTTTCCCTGGGTTCTTTCCCTCTTAGTCGGGTCTCTGATAGAATCTGACCCCTTGAGAGAGTGCGCATATATCTCTCCTTATTCTCTGCCTTGTCTTTTAACTTGGATTTCTTCCCAGCTGTTTTCACTGCTAGACATTCCAGCTTATTGATTATGGATTATTACTTACTTCTATTGTCTTTCTCATTAGATAGTTCAAGTCCATGAGGACTCAGGCTCACTGGGCTCCTAAGATCAGGATCCTATACAGTAGATGTTCTAGAAGAAATGGTTGAATAGCTCAATGAACAAATGAATGAATAAATGACTGAATGAGCAAACCCCTAACAAAAAGACAATCCTACTGAGACATGTACAAAGAAAATTATTTGTACGTGTTGCATAGAACAGGAAACCCACATGGCCAATAGAAAAGCAACTTCACTAGTAATAGAGAGATCCTAAATAAAACATTGTGATATTATCTAACCCCCAGTACATTTTTTAAAGTAAAAGTAAGGCCTTGAGAGCCTGTTTGGAAGGGTATAATGGCAAAGGAGTATAACTATTCTCTTATATCTTTGACTGAAGCTGGTCCTCATTGTCTGGGGATGGTTTGAAGATGTCTGAACCACCTTGATACCATCGATGGGGTAGAAGACAAATTAATTGTAGGGCAATCAAATCACATGCTACTAAAACTCATAAAATTGATGCAACGTTGAATCCCAATGCCAGTTTTCCATGGACTATGTCTTCATAAGCTAAAACTTACAAAGCAATTCTATCTATTCTTTATTCATGCCCATTCCATATTACAGTAAAATAGTAAGGGGTCTAGGAAGGAAAATTATTGGTCCTGTAAATTTCTATTTATTTAATATCCACATCTAATTAAATATGTTCAGTTTAGGTATTAAAAATGTGTTTGTCGGTCCTCAGTGCTTTTATATATTTTGATTTTTTTCTCCCGAATTAAAGAATCTCAATCAAATTCAACACCAAACTCACTGGCAGTATACTTGGGCAAGCTGATTCATCCTAATTAAGCCATCTACTTCAGGTGTTATAGGTTACTTCAGATATTAGAAGAGATAACACACATAAAATGCTTTTTAAGCTATGGGGCAATGAATGTAGTATTCTCATTATTAATGTAATTTTTATAGCCATCATCAATTCTCCACTAATGAGTGCCAAGTAGAACAGCAGTGCTCAAACTGTGCTCCATGAAACTCCAGAGACCTCCACGGAACCCTGGGCCCGTTACCAAGCCTCACAGTTTCTGTTTGGAAAAACAAGGAATAGCCCTTCAAGCCTCACAGCCAATTCAGTAGGAAAAGGCTACTTTTTTTTTTAATCTGTTTTCCCTTGGAGTTTCCAAAGAAGGATTTCTTTCCTGAAAAAAAAAATTATATCGTGCTATGACAATTTTACCTTTACAATCATCACATGAAGATGTTAAGAAATGTCCCCTTCCTTCATGGTTTTCAAACTCCTATATCGACTTCCACCTTGCTGGTGAACAACAGGTCCTCCATCTGGGAATCCGGGCTCTGTTCTCCCTCCCCACCCCACAGCCTCTCAGACTGAACCGATTTCCAGGAGAATTTGGCCAAACAGAATCTCTAGCAAGCCTTCTGGTCTGTGCTGCCTAGGGGTGGGGTTGGCCTGTTTTGCCTACAAGTCAATGCGCCCTGAAGTGTTTCAGTGGATCCTAAACCACTTGTAGCAGCTCTCGACTGGGTACCTGTGCCAGTGAACACATGGACTCCAAGTCCCTGAGCTTCATGGGAACCCACATATATTCCCTTCTGGGGTTAGAACCCCATGCTCTCAGGATCAAGTATGGGCACCTTCAGAGCAACGCAAAGCTGCTCGCCTTTTGGGGGATAGAAGAGGGAAAGGAAGTGAAGGGAAACACCTATGTACGTATGAACACTTGTATAAACTATCTTCCCATGGATCCTTGTACAAGAGATTGGCGAGGTGCTGACTCTGTGTTGTGTTATTTTTGTATAATGTGAGAGCTCAGTGTCCTGTATGGACCACCCCAGTCTTGCACCTCCATTTCATTCCCACGGCCCAATAATAACTCTTGATGTTAGTTGAAGAAATATAGGGGTCTGTGTACCCACACAGCTGTCCAATGGGTTCTGCGCTGCACATTTTGGCCCCGTGCAGGTGTTTTACTGGCCCATGCTATCCTGGATTAGGCCTTTGACATCATCTTCCAGGGTGGCAGCACACACGGAGAGGGAGATGCAGGAGAAAGCAGTTCAGGCTTCAGCACCGATTGTGACCATTCCCATAGCACACTGGAGCTTTACAATAATGTATTTACTGTAAATCCTGTAATTACCTTGGGAATGGGGCAATTATATGGGATTTTGTATGGGTGTTTGTTCTGTTTCAATGTAAATATTTGAACAGGCCACAATTTGCAAGCTCCTACTTTCTTTTAAACTATATTGTAGACGGAGAAGGAAGGTTACTATTTGGCTTTTGGGATTCTCACCCCCCCCCCCAACTCCGCCCAAGTCTATTTTGCCTCCAAAGGGATTGCAACTGTTCATCTGGTGGCGGCTCCCGTTCTCAGTCTTCACCAATCTTCACTGCCCCAGATAGCTTTTCCCCACCACCAAGGCAAACTCAGTTTCCCCTCTAGGTCCAAGAGGCTGTCCTTCTGTGCTGACAAGTCTCTGAGTGTTTTGCAGCTCTGGCCAGATCGTGCCATCCCAAATGACTAAGTTGTCTTCCAGAAGACACAGCCAGGTCCAACCTGATGATTGAGTTGCTGGAAGAGGCCAGAAAGGGCTCCGTATGTTCCAGTGGCTCTCAAAAGTGTCACCAAGGTGCAGACATTTTTTTGTGTTTCTGGCAAATAATACACCTAGGACTGGAGAGTCTTAGACACTTGAGAGCGAATCCAAAAGCTGACATAGGGCTGGGAGTATGGCCTAGTGGCAAGCATGCTTGCCTCCTACACATGAAGCTCTCGGTTCGATTCCCCAGCACCACACATATATGGGAAATGGCCAGAAGGGGCGCTGTGGCTCAGGTGGCAGAGTGCTAGCCTTGAGCGGGAAGAAGCCAGGGACGGTGCTCAGGCCCTGAGTCCAAGGCCCAGGACTGGCCATAAAAAAAAAAAAAAAAAAAAGCTGACATAAATTTCACAGTGTGCGCAATCCAGAATAGCACAAAACAAACTTCATCTGAACTTCCTCCCTCCTCGGCCTCCTCTTGCCCAGCAGCCACTTGTGGTTCCATCTTGGTCTTCTACATTGACGCTGACTTTTTTAGTTTTAATTGATGTGGTTATACTCATTTGTAACTGGATGGGAAAGTTCAGGAACCTGATTGGAAGAAAGCATTTGAAAATAAATGTTATTTTTATTATAAATGGTATTCCCTGGAATTTATTCAAGTGACCACCACAGCCATTGGCCTCAAGAATAACAAGAGTACCTGCTCTGCTGTGTGATTAAATAATTCTCAGTTTCAGAGCAGTGCATGAAGGTAAAGGGTAAGTCCGAATTTTGCGATGAATTTAATTAACCACTTATAATTACAGAGTGTTTTAGGACTGTGCCAGTGCCTCACCAGCCTTTCATATAGGTTTGAGAAAGTTAAATATCTGATGCTTGAGAACAACTTGGTGGCTGAGATTGTTTCACAAGAAGGACAAAGAAAAAGAAAAGAGAAAACATTACTAAAAGTACTCTGTTAATAGTTTAACATAACAGTAGTGGTTTAGGCATATTTAGACTTCCAAGGCCCCACTGGATAATGATCCCAGGAACCACAAATATTACAAGTTTTTTATGCTTACTGTGTTTTCATCACTTACACAATATTTGAACCATTTCCTACTCCATACCAAAATTATGAAAACACAGTCTCAGAATTGAGCATCTGAGATTATACAAGTGTGTGCGTCTGTATGGATACATAGCTATGTGTCCATTGCATCCTTCAATTCATCTTTACCTGGAACTAATGAATACATGACTTGTTCTTCTAGCAAAAAAAAAAATTATTAAAAATGAACCAGTTGTTTTTCTTGTTGGAACTGAGTTTCTTCTCCCATGCTTAATTTAATATTTTAGAAACAAACCAAAGTACACATTGACATAGGTTTAGATCACCTAGACTTTTGACTCTACATGAAGTTGATTTTATTTTACATGGAATCTTTTGAATTCTCCAGAGAAGTACCCAACCCTTACTTTATGGATTTATGGGCTTGACTTTGTCTCTTTTGCCCCCAGGCTCACCGCTGTGTACCCCTCTACCCCATCTTCCCCCCATTCCCTCTTCTCTCTCCTTTCTCCTTCCTCTTTCCTCTCTCTGTCTCTGTCTTTCTTTGTCTCTATCTCTCAATGTATGTCTCTCTGTCTCTGTCTGTCTCTCTCTCTCTGCTGGGTATGTGGGGTCAATCTTTAGAAGCAGATCCTTGTGTAGGAACCCATTAGGAGTCAAATTACATGCATTCATGCAAGCAGACAACAGACACATAGACTCAAGCATGGATTTTTCCAACATGAAAAAAACACAAAGAATATGTGCTAATGCTTTTCTAGGAAATCTTAACACACTCAAGCCTCTGGAATTGCCAATTTTCAGATGATAATACTTATTCAAGTAAAATGAAATCATTGTTCAGTGTGTTTTCTGGACCCCAGTGGTAAATTTGAAAAGAGAAGCAACACCATACATGAGAGAACCTGCCCTTTTAGAACCACATTATCAAAGTAAGCCTCCCATAGCACTGGAAAAACAATTTCAAGTATTAACATTTTAAAAGTCTTGACCCTTGAAAAGTAGGCTTCTGTCTAAAATCCTGTTAATCTCTGGATCAAGAAATTTATTCCCATAGTTTGATAAACATTATATGTGTTTGTGTGTGATCAAAAGAAACCAGAGGATAAGGAAACAGAGTACCTTAACTCCAGAATAAACAGACATTCAATCATTTTAAGGCAATCAGGAGTCGACAGCTGAATTTTACAACATACTTTATGAAAAACAACATAATAGCCATAACTTACAAAAATTAATATTAGGATTTTTCGAGGATAATACCAAACACAAATTGGAAAATGTGCTAAAACATAAAAAAGAAACCTTATAAAACACCCAAAATGAATCACAAAATACCTACTCAAAAGCTACAAAACAAAGGAATATCTTTAACACAATTTTTTAAAAGTCAAATCTTGTTTTACCATTGCTATAAAGTAATCCATTCATCAATCTGTTCAGCTCTAATATCTTTCTCTTTAGGATATCTTGTGAACTTTCCCTGTCCTCTGTATTACTTCTGCTACCAGACACTCATCTAAGTGTCACCGAAACAACTGGTTTACCATTGCTGGTCTTCCTTTCTGCCATCTCTCACAGCCAATATGGTACAGAATCTTCTTAAGTTGTTGCTATTATAATGAATGCATTCTTTGCTGACAATCCAATTCTGAATTCATCCTGGCTTTAGATTTTTCTCAGGAATCATCTCCAACTTATCCAACTTTTCCTCTCTCATCCCTCTGAATTATAAACTCTCAATCTTAAAATATTTCCATTTAAATGACATCCAAGTCGCTTGATCCATTTCCTACCCCACACTTCTGATTTCTTAGCATCTCATCACTGATGCCATCTGTTCTTCATGTCGGACCAGCACAAATTCAGTAAGTCTTTCGTGACAAAGCCAGTCTGTGTTGGGTTCTTCTTTTCACCAAATTTGCATTTTCCATAAAGTATACTATATGAAACTTCAGAGGATTCAGATTTCCAGAGAGAACTTGAGCTTTGGGGGCCAGGAAACTGGGTTTGTATTCTGGTTCTGCCAGTGACCTTTGTGACTCTAGAAAAGTCTCTTGTTATCATCTTGTATCATCTATAAAGCTAAGAAAAATGAGTGATTGTTCTAAGTGGCTGCCGTGCATTTTAAGCTCTGCAGTTTTTAATTATCCTAGCATTCAGTTGAGTTCTGTGGGCTGAATCTGAGAATTCAGGTTGACACGCTAGACTTGGCTTTCTAGAATTAAGAGGGAAACCTCAGCAGGCTAATCTGATGCATTAGTCACCTTGATCTCTGTGTTCATGAATCATTTCTCTCATTTGATTTAAAACCATACAAAGCACCAATACCAAAACACTATATAAGTATATGTATATGTATATATATATATATATATATTCTTTCCATTTATATATATATAAATGTAAATATATATTTAAATGGAAAGAACTCTAACCATGTCCAAGTGTAATTATTTGTCTTTCACTACTCATTGGGTTTACTCGTAGGCACATTCTAAGTATTACAAATGAAGGAAACCATGAACCAATATTCTTTCCATTTCCTTACAAATGGGGAAGTGTGGTTCTTTCTGATGGAAGCATAGAATTCCATTGTGTGTATATATATATAGCACATTTTTTTTTTTTATCCATTCATCCACTGAGGGGCATCGGGGTTGATTCCTTATCTTCACTATGGTAAATAATACTGCAGTGAACATGGTTGTGCTGGTAGCTTTAGTGTGGCCTGGTTTGTGGTCATTTAGATAAAAGCCCAAGTGAAGGGTTGCTGGGTCACAGGGAAGCCCTATTTAGTCTTTTTAGGAACTTCCATACTGCATTCCAGAGTTTAACCTCTAGTTCTTTAAAGCATAATATACACTATGTCCTTATATTCGTATTCACTGTTCTTATATATATATTACATTTAAATGAAACAATTACTAAATAAGATTATGTTTTCTGGAGAGAAACATAATCCATTCTCTGGTCTCTGCCCACAAGACTAACAAGAATCAGTATTCATGAAGTAATATTTATTTAATCTTATTGGTCATGGTTCAAATTATCTGAAGAATTCTCAGCTCCTTAGTCAAAGTGAGGGCTGACATTAAAGACCATGTTTACAGAGTGAGAAGTTCTTAGTGTGGTGAATGGGAGGCCATCCATCCCTCTGACTTCACTCCACAGGCATACTCTATGAAGCACCATATTGCAGAAGGTGTATCTGTGAACTGAAACCAGATCTAGTGATCGGATCACTGAGCTTCTAGAAGAAAAAAAAAGAGCGGGGGGTATGTAAGAGGAGGGCACAACAATTGTCATTTCACTTGTTGAAAACAAATTAATCTTATCAATTATGTAGCAATCTAGTCTTCTCTCATTTCAGTTCTTTTGAACAATGGAAAGGGGATCAGATCAGCTCACACACAGCTTTCTCCCATCCTGTAAGTCGTCCTAAAATAAAGGGGAATATTGTACAGCAGCTGGTCAGGAAGAGGGTATGAGCAAGGTCAGGTCAGGAAGAGACTCAATACTGACTTGGTGAAAGTCACAAACCCCCAGATGTGGGATGCCCTGGGGAACACAGCTAAAAGACAATGGAAGGTGCCGCTTGAATGGCAGCTGGCTAGACCACGAAGCTGGTGCTCTGCCAGGAAGGGCTTTAAGGTAAAATTCAGAAAATCTCTTCAAGAAATAGACAGAAGTGATGTAGAGATCGAGGGACACACAGTTCTGAGAATTCATACAAAGGATCGTGTGGTAGGTGCTCCATAAATATTTAGTATATACATACTAGTTTTTTCAAGTCTGGCATAATATAAAGCCATGAATAGAGAAAATTCTGTATTTATCCAGATCAAATACTTGCATATAAATTTTTAATCATGAAATGATTCATAATGGTTTTCCTTTAAACTGTGAGATTCTGATAGCATTAGTATTTGATTGTAATTTTTTTAACTTTCAGGAACTAATTTATTATCTGTTTTTGTTTTTGTTTTTAACAGAAACCTATCTTTGTGATGTTTAGATTACAGTGTGGGATCAATGTAGAGTAATCAGGGCAGGCATAGGGGTACACTGCTGTAACCCCAAATGCATGAGAGATGATGATCAGGGGATTTCAGTCTGAGCCTAGCCCAGGTTAAAAAACAAACAAACAAACAAAAAACACAAGAGTCTACCTGAAAAATTATTAAAGCAAAAATGGCTGGGGATATGGCTTAAGTGGCAGAGCCCCCTGCCTAGCAAGCAGGAGGCCCTGAGTTCAAACCTCAGTAGTGCAATAAATAAATAAAATTCAAAGTGGCGGAGATCCAGAGCTGAAGTAATTGAGTGGTTGGAACTACAGGCCGATTGCAGCTGACTTCAGCACATTGTCCTATCCCAGGTAAGGGCACACAGGAGCAGGTGGCAAGTCAAGTCAGCAGAGGTAGCATCAGACCCAAACGCTGTTGAAGGTTGGGTGCAGTGAGTAATCTGACCAGCTCCTCAACCTGAGATGACTTGATCTGCAAATGTGGCCTTCCTGATCTCCTGGGTGGTTCCACCTGGACACTGCCCTTCTGCCTAACGCAGAAGAGGGGTTCAGCAGCCCCATAGCATCCTGTGTCACTGAGGCATTAATTCCACCGGCAAATCTAGGATTGGATTGAAGGACTACTATGACCTCCCACCATCCTTTAATCCCCAAACTTCTTTTACTCAAAACACCATGCCTTGAATCTGAACTAGGCAACAGTAGAATACTGGGCAGCAGGTTCTCTGGCTTAGTAAAAATGACTAATCCACCTTAATATTCTCTCTCTCTTTCTCTTTCTCGGTGCTCAGACCATCCAAGTCTTTTCTCCATTGCTTGCTTATCAATCCAGAGCAAACTGTGTTCATGTGGCCCTCACATCTGAGCAGTTAGATGTTCCTTTTCTTCGCTGAGGTCTTATGGCCTCTGTCCATATTTTATGTACATGTGGGTCTGGGCACCTGCAGAAATATATCTTGATATTTCTGCACACATGAAATGCTTACTCTCACCTATAGGAGAAACATGCTGTCAGCAAAAGCATTAATTATGTTTCCGTTTCTCCTTCTATTCCCCAAGCTAGGATTTTTTTTGTTTGAATAAGAATCTGTACCTTAATTATAAATATTACTAACTGAAAAAAATGTTTGCATTTCACAGATATATTTTCAGTTTTGCAATCTTCGTAGCAGCAAGCCAGCCTCATACAATACAATATTTACTTGCATAATTTTCACTTCTTTTCCCCTGATACTTTGGTTTCCAGCAGCAAGGGTGAAAAAAGTTATGCAAGCATATGGGTTCATCCAGGGAATCTTCATTAATCTTTGCTTTTCTTGTCCTTGTTGACTAGAAGACCAGCTTAAAACGGATCTGGACTTTCTCAGATTCTTCTACAGCAGTGTTTCACAAGACCAAATAGTACACTTTTAGCAAAAAGACAGTGGTGGGAGAGGCCAATGAATAGAAGGCAGAGGTAATTTGCAGGTGATGGAAGGCCGATATTTACTGTGTTCAGGATATGTTAAAGCAAAGGTGTAAGCTGTAAGCGTCACTAATTCAAAGGAAAAGGCCAGTGTGCTGCTGTAGTCATTTCCCTTTGTCCTGGGAATGAAGGTGCCTTGGGAAAAGAGTCTTGCACTCCTGGGAGGGGGAGAAGGAGCGGGCAGCAGTGGGGGGGAGGGGGGGTGGGGAAGAACTGGGCAGTGATTGAGGAATGAGTGCTAAAATTAGTTCTTGCTTCCCCTCCCTCACCATCTCCAGGCTGTCTGCATCTCCAGCTGGCTCCTCTTATAGTCAAAAAGTTAACCTTTTCTCTGCCTTGACAAGGGCAAAACATATTCTACTAGCCAGTCAGGGTCAGGAGAGTTTCTTACATGTGAGAAGGAAGGAAGGTGTAAAGATTGTCTTACTGACTTGTTTTTTTTAATCACAATGGGTGAAAGGAAAAAAAATGCATTATAAAAGTAACGCTTTTTATGTAAGTGCATTGATAATAGTTGGATTTATGGCTTTTTTTATAGATAGCAGCAGTGTTTTAAGTACTTTATATGTGTTAGATTGTTTCCGTATTAGCCCTCTGACATCGGCATTATTGTTATTTATAGATGGAGAAAGTATACCACGAAGTAACTTGTTTCTTCACTAGTAAATAGTGGGACAGAGGGCTTCTTATGTCCCGAGACTTTATCCCATTGATTTATGTCTATTTGTGGAATAACACTTATTTAAAATTGGGTTTAGCAAAGTAAAATTATGTTGCATAAAGTAACTGCTCAGTAAATAACTAGTGAGTAAAGTTTGTCCTTGTCCTCACCCTGAGTGAAAGAGTTCTTTACCTCGGGCCTCCCTCTTACTGCTATTCCTTCAAAATTGTATGTGTGCATCCATGTGCATGTGTGTGCCTGTGTATGTGCACACACACACGAACATGCATCACATATTCACTAGAATTTAAAATCCTACCTGAATTGAATGCAATCGATCTCTGTGCCATAGGAAAATTCACTCAGGGAACGCTCACCATACCATACAACACGCCTGTGTCTTTACCACTATTCAGATGCAACATAATCCATAAAGATTAACAGCCAAAGCCAGAAAACAATGTGCTATCGTGACCCCACATTCTTCTTCCAAAATATCTTACCCATTGTGATTTGAGCAAATCTTTGTTCTAGAGACAAATCCAGGGCCTCATTTCTGACAGTCTTCTGACAGTCTAGACTCTTAAGTCTAGATTGGCATTGGATGCGGGTAGGGGTCCAAAGTGTACACTGTTAATGGGCACCAACCCTTTGAGAGCTGTAGATGTCGCTAGTTAAGTGGGGAAATACCTTGTTTAGGTAAGAAGAACTGCTCTGTTTCCTATCCCAAGTCAGGAAGGCAGCCCCCACCCCCCATGCTAGGCTTTATAAAACCATATGCATCACATTGCTTGTATTAAATGAAATTTTCACTGCATTCATTTTGCTTGGCAAATGGCATGTGACTCCAGCACATAGTAATTACATGTTCCTGAAGACTACTTGGTAATTTGCACTTAATAAGACCAAAAATAATTACCCTGTACTCCAATGTAGAAAACATAAATAATCGTAAATATATGGTACTCACCATGTAATTACTTTGCCACTCCACTCAAGTCTGCATAAGACGAGCAGTTACTGAGGAAGGAAAGAATCACAACAAAATATTCCCGACTTGGCTTGATAAACGAAAGTGCTTCAACCCACAATGTTTGCATTTTCCAACACATTTTCTTGGGTTCAGAATTTAAATCAGAGGATATTTAGAGAAAAGCATTCCTTAGCTCTTTGGAGACTTTCTGATTTGACCTTTTACTTAGTAGTCCTAGAAAATTTCCCTGAAATTTAAACAATTTTCAAACCCTTTAGGAATATGGCATCCCTTATCTGTCAGGGATGACCTTTCAAAGCCACTTCTAATTCTGTTCTCTGACTCAGTGGAATGATTAGATTTTAGGTCTGAAACATATATGCAGAACAGGGACAGAAGCTAGAGTTGGCCGAGCACTCTGCCCACTCACGCTGAGACGTGGAACTCTTCTTGTGCTTGATGGAATGAGCTCCAGGAGTATTTTCTAGAAACACTAGGCTCTGCATAGTTTCTCCAGTTCTTCCTACATCTGTAGTTCTGCAGGAACGATGCAAAAGAACCCATCATTTGAGACATGTGTTTGTGACAGATAAATGAATCATGTTATTTCCCATGACAAGCAAAGGGAAGGACCTAGATGGATATCAAATTACTTACATAGTCTTGCTTTGTGTTTGTAATTTGTGTCTTTGTCCTCAGAGAACACAGCCAGCCCCCACATAGTAATATTGAAGCTCTTGTCATTCGATTATAACCCAACCACCACCACCACTAACAAGGATCATTGCAGTCTTTGAAAGGGTGCCACTAAGGTGGGGGGAGACTATTGTCAAGAAAGAACCATATGTTCATTGAACAAATATTGCTTGCAGGCCACCTATGCACTGGCAAGATAGCAATGCATCGAGATAGAAAAGTTCCCTGGTTTCATGGAGCTGAAATTCAAGTAACGAAGCAACCACATGCTTGCTTTGGAAAATGTGAAGCTGTTTCAACGTGGCTGATAGCTTCAGGAGCCTCTTGAGCACAAAGTCAGGTTTGCTCACTGATTGTTTTGTTCATAAGAAACACTACAAGGAAGGAAACCATACCCGGCAGAGGCAGGTCAGGCAGGAATTTGCAAAGACTACTTCATGCACGACTTCCACGGTTACCTCAGTTTCCCACGTGTGTTAAGAGCCTCATCCATTTACATTGGTGATAAAACCTTCATCCGAGTTCACTTCACCCTCCTCTACCACTTCACAGACTGCAATCTGCCACCTTCCACAAGCAAATTTCAAGCATTTTTTTTCAAGAAAGAGTAGCATAGTTATCATAGTCTTTATGTATATCTTGACTGTTTTTGCAGGGCTGTGGAGCATCTGGCCTATGGGCAGTGTAAGATGCACAAAATCATTTGGCTTATGACAGAATGGACACAAATGCTTCTCATGAGTTTCTCAATTATGCCCACGGCCCATCTGCCTATATTGAGAATTTTGTTTGGGCTATAAATGAGGTTATAAATATCCAATAGGCCCTTAGGGGGAAAAAATCCCCCCTTTCAAGTAATGTATATAAAACTGGTCTATGTGTACTGCTTCCATATTTTAAATTTTTAATTTATTAGCATAAATTAATTGCACCACCTCCAGTCAAGTAGTAAATGTACATTGATCAAATTTACCCCATCTGTATTACTTTTACATAACCCCTTTCTTCCTTTTAAACCATTATTAGTGGATTTCATTACGCTGTGTTAATGCCTACATTATATACTTTGATCCTGTTCACTCATTACTCTTTTGTTTCCTCTCTTCTTCCTGTTCATTTCCATTCTCCAAATAATGCTCTTTTTTTACAACCATGTCATATTACTACTATTACTATTTTTAAGTCTAGAGTCTACATATGATCAGAAACAGGTGATATTTATCTTTCTAATCTTGGCTTATCTCCCTAAATTGGATAATCTCTAGTTTCATCCATATCTTTACTATTGAATAATACTCCATCGTATATCTGTAAAGCATTTTCTTTTTTTTTCCTGGTTGGTGGGCACCAGTGCTGATTCCATTTCTTGCCCATTATAAATAATGCTGGTAAAAACTTAGATGTGCCTTTATCTCTATTGTATACAAAGTTATCTTCCTTCAGATATATACCCCAAAGGTTATTTTCATATTTTTACAACGTGTCACTATCTAAATTCCCGAGTCTTACTCTCAACCTCATTTTTCCTATGAACGTTGTCATTTATAGTATGCAATTTCACATAAGAATGATCTTTAAGGAAACGTATGTCATGGTATGGCAGAACGGTTTGTAAACAGACTTTCAACTAGGTAAGCTAATTCAGTGTAGTAGTAAGTAATCTCAAGGAGTTACAATCAGGCAATCTGATTGAAAATGTCTAGAGGGATTGCAGACTTCCTCCTTTGAGTGTTCGTGGAAACGCATCTGTGAAGGTGTCATAGGAACTGACACCGCAGGTGGCCGTGGGCTTGTCCGGGTCAAAGGTCCCAAGGCCCGAATGAGCAGGAAGGGCAATGGGTGCAGCAGCCAGGCCCCAGGTCATAAACATAGTCCCAGAAAGACTTGTAAGCAATGGTAATTTTATGCTAAGTGTGCTGAGGAAGCCACGGCGGGGGAGGGGGCGGTTCTTTTCATTACTCCTGGAACAAATATTCAATCGCATCTGAAATCTGCAGAGCTTCTGCCTCACCCTCAATGCCATAAGCAAGAACTGAGGTGTCCCTCATGGGAATAGGTACGCCCAGGCAGCAATTCCTTGTCGAACCCTTCATTTGTCATCCGGGGGGAGAACAACACAACATGGGTTGGGAAAAATGTCCCAGATGATCCCCGAAGCAGATTCTGGATCCATTCGTTGCTTCCTTAAGTATGATCGGGTTTAACTAGACTGTGCCCACTGTCCTGTCACCTTCCAATGGATGAGGAAAAAGAGACCGAAGTGCTCACTGCACCATCCTAAAGGCCAGCAAGATTCACAAGGCAGCCAGCCATGCTTAGAACAAACAGAGCTTCGATCTCCCCACCCCTGAGGGCCCAGCTATGGACTGGCTGGATGGTGGAACTGCTTTGTGCTCTTCGACTTGCACACACAAGACGCGAGGCAGGAGGTTTCTTGACAGTGGATTACAAGGCCCAGCCATGAGCCCTGGAAAAACAAAGTCGTGGGATTGACGCTTGGTTTGTATCAACACCAGTCAGAACATGAAAGAATAAATTTAAACTGACAATAGGGTAAGCGCCACTGCTGGGGGGCCCCAATGCCCGGCTTCACCCACCCCCTTTCCCTTGCAGGACCTTCTTGGAAGTCTGAGAAGGAGAAAGTGAGTGTGCAGTGGCACTGAGTTGTAATTCTGAGGCTCAGCTGCCAAGCCTTTCTTCCCACTCCTGTCCCCAGGCCTGTCCTCTTCTCCAGGGGATTGTCACCAGCGCCGTTGTCCTTCCCATTGCTCCATCTCCATCCCCCAGAGCGCTTGGTGGAGACCCTGGCATGCCTTTCAAAGCCCTGCCACTTTCCCCAACATATCGCCCACCCCTCTGCCCCCACATGGCTCCCAGAGACAAAGCCCAGCCTCGGTGGTTGCGTAAATCAACCCCTGTAGGCAGAGCATCTCTTTGGAGCTGTGCCCTGGAGACAGACCCAGCCCCGCGCTTCCGGACCCCCTCCTGGAGCGCACATCCTCTGGCCTTCCATCTCCAGGGAGGACCTCAGACTTTCTCAGAAGCAGCTGTGGGAAAAACATGCCAAAAATACAATGTCAGGACCCTCTGATTTATAAACACAGGATGTCCAGCTTGGATCCCTCCTCCTGGCGGGCATGGAGGCTCGTGTTTCTTGCTCATCCACACACACACACACACACACACACACACACACACACACACACACACACACAGTGCTATCATCTGCTGGGGGCCGAGGTCGCCTGATCAGGGGATAGATTAAAAAAAATAAGTGAGCAGTTACGGTTTTAAATCCCTGGGGTCTCTCCAGACTACCCAGCTCCTCTCACAACCCCAAGGCCATGCAGCCTTCAGGACCTTGGGAGGTGTAACTACTTCTTTTCATTCATTCAACCAATACGGGTTTCAAAGCCAGCCTATGCTTCATTGGCTTCAGGGTTTTAAGACAGAGCAACTTCCCCCAAGTCCCTTTTGAGGCGATGATTCTCGATCCTGCTTGGAGATGTTGGGGTGTCGTGGAGGGAATATCAGGAAAGTCTTGGAGATGGAGTGATTGTACGGACTGTGTCGTCTCCATTACATCACTGTCTCTCAGAACGCTCGCACCTGGTGAAATCGCTTTAACGCTGGGGTTGGCGTCTGTTTATGTCAAGTCACATTTCCCCCAACGCCCAAATGAAACTTGATGGGACCTCACATAATCTAGTGCCTTTGTCACCTTGTAGCCAACCCTGAACCAAGGTCTTCCTTGATTTTCAAATATGTTAAAATGGCAATTGCTTTGCAGATATACCACTCCTAAGCATTTTTCTTTCTTTGCTTCTGGGTGTAGCGAAATTATACCAGTTGATTAAAACAGGCAGTCAATGTCGGCCTGTCGGAGGTGTCTTAACTTGCTGCATCTACCTTTGGTAAATATCACAACATTATTTTAATCTGTAAATCGGATTTGTCAGGTCTGATTCATTTAAATGGCCCACACGCCCCAAATTCTCTCTGACAGCCCCAATGTGAGAGCCTGTCTTTATCTTGAAAAGGGAATATTGCCTGGGGCGTGTTGCTAGCTTAATAGAGGCAAGAACACAGGATAGCAAGAAATGAGAGACAGGCAGACCACCTTTCCTATAACAGGTTCCTGCATGCATCTAGCACCTTCAATGTCCAGGCTTTTCACAGAAATAGGAAGAGTACAGAGTGAGCTGCAGAAAGGCAAAAACTATGTGCTTTATTCCAATCATTGGGTTGATGACAGACGCAAAAATATACCTGTAAATCACTATATGCTGTGCCTTGTTTAAGTAGTTTAAAAAAAAATAACTCATCATCCGATGGAATCCCTGTACACAGCTACTCCATGAAGCAAGTCCTGTTTGTTACATGCAGAAACTCAACTTGGGAAAAGGTGAGAAACGTGCCCAGGTTCGAACTGCTGCAGCCCGCAGCCCAGGCACATAGTCTATCCTACAGGGAGGCACTGTGAGGGAGGGAGGAGCTTCTCAGAGGAGCAATGGGACCACTTACTTACGTCTATCCCCAGCCAAGACCACTCCATTTCCCTCAAAGCATGTCATAATCATCTCCCAAATCTACTAGTTTGCTGTTTCTTATTCGATTCAATGAGTCGCCCTGTGTAAATTTTTTTTTTTTGGGGGGGGGGGCAGTCCTGGGCCTTGGGCTCAGGGCCTGAACACTGTCCCTGGCTTCTTCTTGCTCAAGGCTAGCACTCTGCCACCTGAGCCACAGCGCCCCTTCTGGCCATTTTCTGTATATGTGATGCTGGGGAATTGAACCCAGGGCCTCATGTATAGGAGGCAAGCACTCTTGCCACTAGGCCATATCCCCAGCCCGGCCTGGGTAAAATTTAAAGCAAAAAAACCTAAAAGTACACAATGACTATTTCTTAGTTATTGAAATGGCAGAAGTGCCTTTTCTATGAGTTTTATGCTCTTGTTGGATGCGGGTGTGATGCCAGGATCTATCAAGACTGTAGGATGAGAGTCCACACACACACATCTGAGAGACAGCATGGATGCAAGAGGAACCCTGGGACTCAGAGGCCATGGTTTGGATTCCTGTCCTCTCTGTACCCCAGCGACTCTTGGTTGGATAAATCAGCCTTGCAGAGTGGCTCACACCTGTAATCCTAGCTAGTCAGGAAGCTGAGATCTGAGAATTGCAGTTCAAAGCCAGCCTGGGCAGACACATGCCAGAGACTCTTCTCCCCAGTTAACCATCGAAAGGCCAGATGTAGAATTATGGCATCAAGTAGTAGAGCACCAGCCTTGAGTGAAAAAGCTAAATGAGAACACGAGGACTTGAGTTCAAGCCCATTATTGGTGTGCATGCATGCACGCATATGCACGCGTGCACACATGTACTTACTCTTGCAGAGCAACTACCTTTTAGCTACCTCCTAGATTAGCTAAGAAGACCAAAGATGGTCATTTCTGGGGGGAAAAAATACCTAAAGTATTATAAAATTCCACATAGATCAAGGGTAGCTATACTACCCTAATATCTGATATCCCATCATTGCATACCCAAGATTTACTTGGGAAAGGTAAACCACGTTGAAACCAGCGCCATTTTGCCATGGAACTCTATGAGCCAAGCCGCTCCCACGCGCCCAGCGGCTGGCGCAGAATAACGGGGCTTTGAAGAATTAAGTGAATTTTCTTCAACAACAAATCCTGTAGAACAGATGTGTTCACAGCCCACCCCACCCCCAACCCTGTGGCTGTCAATCTGGAAAGAAAACTCTTGTTTCACTACTTGTTTTGTGCTAGAAATGTATTTCAATGCAGGGTGAGATTTTCAAAATGAAATCTGACAGTTCTTTTTTTTCTTCTTCTTCTTCTTCTTTTCTTACCAGGACTGTGCTCACTTTCTTCTCCCCAGGGTGCTTCTAATAGGCTGAAAGGCTGCCAAAGGGATGGGCTTAAAGCCACAGTCTGGGGGGGGAGGGGAGGGGAGATGGGGGGGGCGGGTTGAAGAGTAAAGAAGAGGGGCTTTGCCAGGTATAGGTGGCTCATGCCTTCT
Organism: Perognathus longimembris pacificus; assembly: GCF_023159225.1. Lineage (NCBI taxonomy): Eukaryota > Metazoa > Chordata > Mammalia > Rodentia > Heteromyidae > Perognathus > Perognathus longimembris. The sequence continues at coordinate 28,944,598 of NC_063183.1, read as the reverse complement.
AGCTACTCCAGAGGCTGGGATTTGAGAATCACAGTTCAAAGCCAGCCCAGGCAGGAAAGTTCATGAGTCTCATATCTCCAATTAGTTACCAAAAAGCCAGAAGTGGAGCCATGGCTCAAGTGCTAGAGTGCCCACCTTGAAAAATAAAAGCTAAGGGACAGCACCCAAGCCCCAGTACAAGCTCAACATGGCAAGGGAGGGGCTTTGGCATCCCAGAGTGGGTAATACAGCCCAGCTAGGAGCCTCTTCGGGGTACGGACAGACCTGAGACAAAGGCTCCTTCCACCCTACTGGGTTTTCAAAGTAGCCCCTTTGTTTTCTCTTCCTCCCAACATGCCCTGCCTCAACTGCTTCACTGCCTTCCATCCCTGCCCTCCATGGTCCAGGTGAGTCCCTGCTGCCAGTCTCTCCAGACTCTCGGAAAGGCAGTGAACTGTAGGTGCACCTAGCTGAGAAGCAAAAGAAGTCCACTGTGTACAAACTCAGCGTACAGTAGATACCTGCACACCCCGTGTTTACTGTTCACAGGCGCTTCTTCAGGGGCAGATTTTGACTAGACTTTGCCCGTTCTTTGAAGAGTGGTTTGTTTCCTTCATGTACTTCAGCAACGTCGCATGGCTGGTCCCAGATTTCTAGCAATCCTATTCCTGTGGATTATGTACACGCCACTTGTGACCGGGGAGAAGCTGTGAGTGTGCATACAACGGTATGTCTCTGAAACAGTGGATTTAAGATTGGGCATTTCCCTTAGCCGTCTACAGCCAGCTGGATGTTGTCTCCAAGTCTGAGCCTCCTTCATGGCTCTGTCGGGGAGGGGGAAGAGCAAACCCCACGTAAGAGTTCAGAGAGCAGAGGTAAATTTTAGAAGGCAGTTACAAAATGGAGTATTATTCAGCTGTAAAGAATGAAGTCATGAGGTTTGTGGAAAAGAGAGAGAACTGGAGATCATCACAGTGAGTAAAATAAGCCAGGGTCGAGCAAATATCACGTCCTTTCTCTAACATACAGAATGGAGGGAGGGGGCATCCGTGTAGAAGGAGGACTGAGAATAGGACAGGGACCCTTGGGAGAGGGGAGGGGAGGAGTACAAAAATGATTTTCTTCTGACTGCTCTCGAGCCAGGGGTGGGTGATCAACTCTTTTCTCTGGAGATCAAGATAGGAATTATTTTAGGCTTGTCATTGCTAATACCTCTGTCAAATCCAAGTGTGGCATGCTTCAATAAACCATTATGTATGGAAACATTTGGCACAGCGAAAGATCACTGACTGCTGGAACCGAAGAAATGAAAGCCACTTCAACTCCTGCTGCTCTTCCTCCTCCTCCTCTTCCATTTTTTTTCCTCCTTCGTCTTCTGGTCTTCCTGCCGTTCCACCTTCCTCCTCTTTTTTTCCTCTTTTTGCTTTGCCATCTTGGTGCATGACAGACTATCTGAGTCTTTTCCCTTTCCTTGCTTGCCTGGTGCAACAGCTCATGGTTGTCCCTAAATGCCGTGGGGATGGGTAGCATTGGGTCACTGGGTGGATTCCACAGCTGCCACAGGAAGACACAGAGGCAAACTCCGTGGAAGACTGAGCTAAGGACACCTCCACCCCGGCTGCCCCTCTGACAGAGCCCCTTGACACTGTTGAGAGTTGCCAGCCAGGGGACCCCCTCTAGCACCCCAGCTCTGACCCCAGTACGGCCTGCTCTCTCCCTCCCCTGCTCGTCCTCTGCCAGAGCCCGTCCTCCCAGCGTGCTGTCCTTTCCAGAGAGAAGTAAATAACCCAGAGAAACCCTGCCAAGGGGCAGGATTGTAGCCTGTCCCTCCTCCATTCTTGAAGAGTATTTGTCCCCTCCATGAACTTTAACAGAGCTGTATCCTTGCTCTTGGCCTTCCAGCCTCTTCTTACTCCTCCTTCCTCCCTTCTTTTGTAAGCTACGGGGTGCAGATCCCCTACACACCGCCTTGAACCTGGGGAGATGCTTTGAGCTGCCCGCCTCTGCAACCACAAATCACGACTTTGAGGTTCGGGAGCCTCCCTCCCCTTGTACGTGTTTGCCTTTGCAGTCTGAAGACCAGCCAGCCATCTGGATGTTGTCTCCAGCCTGAGCCTCCACCATGACCCTATCTGGGAGGGAAAAAGCAAAGCCCCTGGAAGGAAGTAGAGGACTTAGTAGAGGAGTAGAGGACTTAGGAGCTGGTTACACTTAGACAAGCCTCGTACTTCCTGCAGGATTCAGTGTAATGGTCTCCAGTAATAAGAGACTGTGTAGTTGTGAATTAAAAGCACTGATTCTTGAACAAGGGCACCCACCCCCCCCACACACACAGGCACCCACAGAGGGCATGCGGCTCTATCTGGAGGCCTCTTGGGCTATCCCAGCTGGGCAGCAGGCGGGAAGGGTGTTGATACTCATGGCATCTAACCGATCGAAGCTGAGCATCCTGCAATGCACAGATAGACGCCCTGTCTTGTGAGGGTTTGATTCCTGCCTCCTCCAGGGCACCTTGTGGCTAGAGCTTCACTTAGAGACTGGGAGATTCCTCCCAGCGCTTGGAAACAGCGCTGTGTGGGAGGCTCCACCGTGGAGAGCAGGAAGACGAGCGGGGGACAGTGAGGTGCACAGGAGACCCCCACGTGTGCTGGGGCTACATGGCCACATCACAGGTCACAGGTCACAGGCTTACTGTCTAATTGTGAGCCACGTCTCCCATTTTCCCTTTCACAACCCCCAGCTGTACTCAGGACAGGAAAAGAAGATGACCTCGGGTAGGAGCTGTTTCTGGTCCCAGGCAGGGCACTTGTATCTCACTACAGCCGGGGTGAGGTGATTTTTGCTGATGAGCTGGGTGCCGTATTCATTCCAGTGGTGTTAAGTGTGGCCTTTGCTGTCAGCCATCGTGGAGTGGGTTTCTGTGATTAGTAATTTAACTGTAGGGTAATTGCAAGCTAAATGGAGTTTACAGCAAACTACTTGGTGGTTTGCAACCAGGGAGACAAGATACAGCCTAATAACCTTTGAAAATTACATAAATAAAAATTTACATCTAGAAAGACCCTTCATAACAATTAAGAGTTTCTGCAATGGTCTCTGTTGTCGAGTAGCTTGATGATTGACAAACTGTAACACTGTAGTCTATAATATTTCAAATTATTTGTCATAGACTCATGCACACCCATATATGTATGTATGTACATTGCTAGGTTTATTTTGAAAAGTACCAATGCTGGCATTTGCCTTAAATGTTTTTCTTAACAGATTGGTGAAAAAGAAACATCTTGAGTATAACTCTCCAGAAAGTAGTTGGAATAAGTAGAGCTGGTCTTGGTACAGTGCAGATCATAAAACAGTGAACTTACCCTTTCACCTCTTCCTAAGGCCCCGGCAAGAGCACGTGCTCATCGCTGAAAAGCTTCCTTAACTCTTCATTTTGTCTGGAATTTCAGAAGCCTTCATTACTCCTTGCCTTATGATTAGGCCAGAAAAGATCTGTCCCTTCAATCCAAATAGAGAATTACCAGAATACAACTGAAAATGAGGATGTTAACTTAAGCTCTTAGATTTGGACAGTTGCCCAGAAAGACTGTTTTAAAAAAATAACTAGAAGAAAAGCTTTAAACATCAGGATATTCTCCTTTCTCTAGAATAATTTTTAAGTCATTGTGAAGTAGCATCCTTATGCCAGAGGTAATTTTAATTCATTAACACATAGACAACATAATTCACATCTCCTACTCAGTAAGAGGGACAGGTGTCATTTAAGCTTACAAACTCTGAAGGATGATTTTTTTTCTCTCTCTCTCAAGCTGAAATTGCAATTGTGGGACTTACAGTGCCTGATTTCCCTAGGCACAAATCCATTTCTTGCTTTAGCAATAGAAAGTTCACTTCTTTAGCCTGAATCATAAGACTTCCCCACACATACCACCACCATCATTTTTCTTCTTTTGCACTTTAAAAACCAATACTCTTGAAAATAATCTCCCACTTGTGAAGATCATGGACTCAACGTGTTAACAAACAAGTCACTTCCATGTGTATGACACGTACCACAGGTAAATTGTAAGCAGGGGAGTACTGACAAATTGTAAGCAGGGGAGTAATGACAATCACGCCATCCTCTAGAGAACTTGCAGAAGATACTCATGTGTTTGGGGGCGTCTAGCAGATACTGGCATTGTTCTCTGCCAGGCACTTCAGAGTATAAAATTTGGGGCACAAAGTAAGTATTGAATATGCAAGGCATAAGTAACAGGACTGTTTTTCAGAAACCCCTGGTCTAATGAAGGAGTCAGGCTTATACACAGAATATTACAACATAGTGTGATTGGTATCCTAGAATAAGTATGAATAGGTCAAGGCATGAGGAAATTCCATGACTGAGGAAGTTGGGGAAATCCATTGAGGGATGTGCAGATATCAAGAGAAAAGATTAGAAGGAATACACTTGAGGGCATGTGTGTGCTTGAACGTAGAGGATGCAAGCATTGCAAACAAGACGGCAGCAAGAGCAAAGGCCAGGAGAGTGGTAGGTGCCTGAAACAGTGATTATTGCTATTGATATCCAGAAAAAAAAATGTCCTGGTGAGGGGCTGAGTGACAACTGAGAAGGAGGCGTGTGATAAGCATTAAAAATATTAAAAGGCTCTGCACAGAGTCACTGGAATCAAATGATGCTCTCATAAGGAAGAAACCAAACTTACATTGAGAGAATAAAGTTAAATGCGTAGTTCAATGGAGTGGGTTAAATGGGAAGAGGGCAGCAGAGGAGCAGTTCAGACTAGCATACACACTGTTTCTGATCTGTGTGGCCTTGTTCATCTTAATTGTCCACTCGATGAGACTGATAAGTATATAGGAAGTTAGTAAAGCACACTTTTCTGAGTGTGTGAGGGTATTTCCAGAGAGAAGTGGAACAGGAGGGTTTTGACCAAATGGATGGTTCAATCCCTTGATGGGTTCCATCAATGGATTTGGATAGTCTTTTTTGGAGGTGATAGAACCATAGAAGCCCAAGCCTGGTTGCAGGAAGCAAGTTACTAGGACAGGCTCCTTCTAGACTGTATCTTGCCCCGCCCCCCCCCCCGCCCCCATTACCACTCTGCTTTGCTTTCTGTCCTCCACATGTGAGTTGCTCTGTGATCTGCCATCATGGACCGGAACTTCTAAAAACATGAGCAAGATAAATCCTTCCTCCCTTAAGTTATATCAGTGAAGCAAAAGTATCTGGTGCAAAGCCCAGGTTACTATGAATCAACAGCAATATGGAAAGCAAGGACAATGTGCCTTTTATGTGCAAGGGTTGTTCCTATTTTTAAATTATTTTCTTCTGGTGGTTTATTATTCATTTTTTTCCTTTTCAGTAAAATAATGATGATGGGGAAAATGATCATTTTTAGTGTGTTTTAAATTAAATGTTGGCATCTTTACACACCAGTTTCCTCATTTTAGCTTAATTGCGTTGTTCTGTTAGATACTTAATGAGTCCAAATCTCACATTTGTAGACATACATAGTAAGATCCTGAGGCGATTAACAAATGATCTGCATTATCATTTGCATGAGCTATGTGTGTCCTAGAAAAGGCCATTCCACAGTTTAGGCCTTCATGACACTTCAGTGCCTTTTACAACGTTAATTATAAGTGGAGGTTGGAAGGCTGGTGCTGTCTCAAGCAAAGCTGAACTGTTCCGTGAATTGATAGAAAATTAGCACCGGCAGGGTACCGTGTGTCCACTCCAATATTTTGGCTCTAGGCAAATCCAAGACAGTGCACGATTGATTATGATTAATTGTATTTACTTATGTGGTTCTCTTTGTGGAGATTTCCATCTGAAATAGGAAGGGGGAAAAAATTAAATAGATACCTGGGAATTATTCAAGCTCATGACTAAACATTTCCATTAATCTTTTAGATCTTCCCATTTATAAAATAATCCTAAAGTTAGTTCATCTCTCTGCAAGAAGGCTTTACTTAGAGAGAGAGAGAGAGAGAGAGAGAGAGAGAGAGAGAAATTGGACTAATTTTTTTCTGAATTCCTTCCAGCTACCTATTTCAAGGATTTTTATAACTTACCTAGCTTTAAACAGTAAATGAGGGCCACACTAATTAGTCTACATCAACTAAACTCTCTCCCTTTTTTCAGTAACTTAAAGATTTCCAAGGCAAAATAGTGCTTAAAATAGGTCAGATATCTGCTTGGAAATCATAAAGAAGGGGGATTTTTTTTTAATAAAGAAGAGGTTGTACTTATATATTAAGTATTATTTTCTTTCAATGTAACTGTTTATTGAGTATATACTCTGAAGCATCAACTTTAAATGCCTTCCTGCTTTTGTGGCCTGACACTACAGATCCCAGTGTAACCTCTCCTGTCCCATGTTTCTCAAAATGTGGTCTTCAGATCATACAGTCCCCCGAGCATTATTGCTCGGGAGCGTACCTGACTCTTACAGTCATGATTCCAATTTAGTAGAATTGGATGAAACCCAGGAATCCGCATTTTTATGTTCCATGTATTCTCCTGCATACTAAAATTCAAATACCACTTCCCCTAAGATGATTGTCCTTGTTCGGGGAGCCTGGTACGTTCAGAGACCCAACAATGACAGGTTGAAGCGAGTCAGAGTCAAGATGAGAGAAATGGGAGATGCTATCACTTAATTCTAGAAATGAACTCTACTCTCTTTTCTCCTCTTGCCTTTTCTAAAGCTAAACAAACTTTCTGCTCAGGGAAGTTTCTTTGACAGTTTCAAAGCCAGTGGGGTGGAGCAATATTATATGGGGAAAGATTGGTCTTTATTTTTGTCATGTAGTATATGGAGTCTGGAGAAATGCGGGTGTACTTCAACTATGATTTGTTGTTATGGCAGCATTGTGCGGCTAAGGTAAAGAGCTTTGCCCAGGGTAACTGAATGCATCTTATGAAATGGCCATTTGATTTTAAATATGTGGAATAATATACATTTAGACCTTACTCTTTCTATTTTCTTCTACTTTCAAAGTCCGTATCTTGAAAGTTGATTTTCTTTCCTCTTCTTTTTTTTTTTTTTCTAAATCTAGTCCATTAATGTGTACAAAGCTCTGTTTCTGCCGAAGGCTAAGAATGTTCTAGGTGAAATAATCAATCTTTGCCCATTAAAAAGGAGCACTAAAATAAAAAGAGCCCTAACCTTTTGATGGATTTGGTAGCTGTTTGCTAACCACTGTTTTTTGTTTTTTAAATTGCCATAACACCAAAAGGAGAAGCAATTTTACACTTTGAGAAGGGAGAAATTTTTCAGGTCCCCAGGAATTCTGTAGCATTTGTGAAATGTTTTCAAGCTCTGGAATATTGATCAGCCAAGCATCACTTGGTCATAGTGCTGTTACTTTTAATCAGATCTTTCTAGCCCAAGTTAAAGTATACACGTGTGATGTAAAATAAATCCTCTTGCAAAACAAACTCGGACCAAAGCATGATGTCTGGCCTAAGTGAGTATCCTATTCAACAATAGCTTTCACACTGTTCTGTTTAAAATCTTTTCCATCAATCTTCAGATTTAGGCCTTCAGAATTGCTGAAATAACTGACTGAGGGTTTTGTTTGGGGGGGGGGGTGCAAAGGGAGGGTAGGCAATAGGAAGAAGATTCTGGCTTGCTAGTTCCAGGTCCTGGGCATAGTATGACTAAACCTGGTAGAAAATATGGTAACTCTTCCAACCAGTTTTATTAGAGAAGCTTATAGAGAAAAATGAGATATCATGTTGTATTTCATGAAGCAGGGAATCTGATCTGTGAAGAGAGATAAATAAGATATAGCTGGCCAGACATCTTCTTCATGTTGTCAAAAAGATTCTGGTTTGGTTTGTCTCAAAGGATGCTTCACAACTTCAGTGTCAAGGCTATCATGTTGTGTTTTGCTCCCCACCCCCCCCCCGCCCCCCCCCTCGGGCCTCTTGGTGGGTGCTTTTCCTCCAGGAACATCCTGACAGTAGAACAGAAGTAGAAAAATTCAATTCAGGTCACACTCAAACTTGGTAGAAGGAATCTTGTTACTTCAAGGTCTGGCAAATGACCCTGTGGGCAACTAAGTTATTAGGAACAATGCCACAATGTTTAATTTGATATTTTACTATCAAAGGTCAGAAGTTGAGAACATTTATGCATTCTTTTTCTTTTGTCTTTTCAGGTTTTGACCAGCTAGAGCAGTCTTCTCCAAGGTAAGCAACCTTAAACTATTCCTCAATTTGTTGACATCATCTAGAATAATGTTGTTGGCTTTGCATATGTAATTGCTGTCGTTACAAGTGTGACATTGACATAGTGTCCAGAATTGGAGTTTTAGTGTTAATGTTGGTGATTAGGGCATCCTAATCTATGGATTAATTACTAGACTATCCAAGGGGGGAGAGACGGGCGGGGGGTGGGGGAGGGAGAGAGAGAAAGCAGAAGCTTTTCCTTGCTTGATTGGTCCTTTTATGGGACAGCAGTCTCTTTGTCTCTGATATTCAAAGACTGGGGGCTGTTTCTTTGTAAGCACGGTGGCAAGGCCTCACTCCTCTACTAAGGCCTGTTTGGGGGCAAATTGGAAGCAGTGTCCATTCACACAGTCCTACCACTTCACCTGCCCCTGAGGTCTCCTGCCCCAGCCCAGCAGGAAACATCAGCCAGGTTGTTTAACTTTCCAGGGCTTTCCATAAACCCCCAGCAATGGAGGATGTGTTAATCATATTAAAGAACATAATAGGAATCCTTTTTTATTTCATTAGACAATCAGGGTGCATTTGATGTGCACCATCTGGTTTATGAATGCAGGAATAAGTTTTTCAAAAGGGCAGGTTTCCAAGTTCCGTGTTTCATATGCTTCAGGAGGAAAAACCCATAAGCAGCTCTATTTTTAATGAGAGCCATGCAAAAGCTAATAGGATTGGGGTGCCATTGGAGTGTGTGCCATTTCTCCTCAACTACATGTGTTTGCGGTACGCTTGGCAGACTTGTTCTGTTCAGAGGCTGAGCTTTCAATTGAAAAATTTTGAAGTTCTCCATGTGTTAATTGGAAAAATAAAGAAAGGCATCATCGCAGTAGAGCATCTGGCTTTGTAGGTATTAATTATGGCTCCGTCTACACATAAAGACTAGTATTTTTTAAAGCTGTTATTCACTGTGTTACTTTTGGAAACTAACTTTTCAAGTCATAGGGAGTCAAAGCAAGTTAGTCTCTACCAGGTATTGTGTGGTTCCTAAAAATACCTTCTAGACGCAGTTGCCATTTGTAAATAACCCAGAAGAACACAGGGAGAAAATGCCAGCTTTACTCTTGCAATGCTTTGCCAAATGTTTAAAGTCTTCTCTATCTATCTACATCTATACATCCATATAATTTCAATGAAAATGTAACTGTAGAATGTAGCCACTTCACTGTGGTATTGCTGTAAACAGGAATGTTTTTAGATAAGCAAAGCTGCTTCCTGGGGGTGATTCCGCCCGCTTCTTATACAGAATTGCAAATCCTATACAGTAACCGACATGATTTGTGAAGCAATATGATGTTCTCCATAACCCCTCAGTAATTGGAGGCCTCTTCTGTGTGTATGCCACAAGTGGAGCTCACACTGATGAAGGAAGCATAATTACATTACTGGCAATCTCATTGAAGGTAATTACAATTGTCACCATCAATCCAATTAAACAGGATAACCAACTCCGCCGAGTCAGAAACACCACAGAGCTTTCAGACTAAAGCCAGGATTTGGGAGAAAGATGTTATTGTAGATTCTAAGAAGTTTCATTTGCTAAAATGCTGTTGCTTATAGAAACAGAAAGTGATGAGTGAAAGGGAGTGTGAAGGGAGATTAGATAATGGCAGCCTCATTTTTCATTTCTCCGCCAATCTCTCAGTTCTAAATCGAGAAAGAAGTATAGGTTCTTAACACGGAAGTTTTGATTTATTGTTATAAAGCGCGCTCCCTCTGGTCTGTGGATTCCTTTCCAATGTAAATGTGAGAGTAACTTCCTGTTTCATTGTTGTTGAACTACCTGTTTCCTGTGGAGTGTCTAAAATACCTCAAGTCTGTCTCTGATGCTTTGACAATGACTGAGATTTGATCTGACCCTAGAAAGTGAGCAGAGGAAGCCTCCACAACATCTAAGATTAACTTTCTTATCCATCTGTTAGGATAGAGATTGGGAAGCAAATTACTCAGACTCAAAACAAAAACAAAAAAAAAGAGGAAATGTGACATTCCTTGTATACTCATGTTTGTAGACTGAGACTTCACCTAAAGGAAGCTTTACTGTAATTGCTATTCCACTATGAAGTTCCTTCAAATACTCTGCATTCTATCTCCTCTGACAAGCTTGAGGGGAAAAAAATTATAGGAGCAGAGGAGGGTGGGTACCTATTCTTTTGCTTGTGTGAAGATGTCTAAATGGGGATGTGCTGATGCTGCCAATGATATTAAGGAAGAAAACAGTCCAGGAACCTCAAAATTTGGTAAGACTGAATTAACTCTTGGAAAGATTCCAAATTCCATTCATACACAATATGGATTACACTTATTCATTTGTCTTAAGATTCAGAGGATAATCTGTTAGGTGTTTTCTCTTCTAAAACCTCTAGGATCCACCCTGTAGTACAGTTAATATTGAGGCCCTTAAAAGAGGAGTCACTGCAAGAAATTAGTCACTGTAAGAGCTATCTACTGCTGTGTAACAAATGACCCAGAAATTTAGCAGCTCAATTAGCACATATTATCTCAAATCATTGAAAGGATGAGGGATGTATTTATACCTTGGTGGTGTCAGGTCTCTAAGCGATGTCATGGTGTCCTTCTCTCCACCATCTGTGGATTTGGTGGGACTGGGTGGTAGGTAATCTCCGTAATGGCTCATTACCATAGCTGCTGGCAGTGGTTCAAGTCCTTACAGTCCGGTAGGCTACTTGAGGGTCCTGAAGACATGGTATCTCATTTCCCCCACGGTGAGCCAGCTGAGTAAAAGAGAAAGAGTGAAAGAAATAAGGAGAAACAAGAAGTCGAGGAGGTTTTGTTCTGGACCCATCGGGTTTCTGAGCCCAATTGGTTCCCCAACAACTCATCTCCCAGAGCTAACAACTCACACCCCAGGGCGGTGAGACCGATCCTACTTCAGGTAGCCAGCCATACCTGAGGGCCCTGGGCCTAGAAGATTCCCAGGCCCTCCCCCCTCCACTCCAGAATGGCTCGGCCAATTCACTCTGATCACACAGAGAGCTCAGGAAAACGCTGTACTTAGCATTAATGTTTTAACAAAAAAAATCTACCACTTGTGTAGAGATGGCACAGGGACTGGGGAAAGAGCAACCATGTGTTTCGCAGGTGCCTGGCCTCCATCCCAGTTCCTCCACATGTTCTCAGTGGCCTGGATGCTTCCCTACCCCTACTTAGCAGTTTTTATTGAGATTCCCTGACGTTGGCATGGTTAATTCACTCATTCCCCACTGGGGAGGAACTCAATGTCTATCCTCACTCCATCCTTAGAAGCTAAGTGTGGAAATGACCGTTCCAATTCCTCTCATCAAAGTTTGGTGTTTTTGTGGTTGATCCGTCTCCATCCTGAAGCTACATAGGGGCTAATCAGTTGCCTCGTTAAAACAAAAAGATGTCCCTAGTACCTTGGCTTCTTTTTTTAAGCAGTTATAGATTCTTCTATTGCCCTGGTATCTGTGTGGGCCTTGAGTGGCTACCATGCCAATTCAATCTCTCCCTGCCAGGTGGCATTGGAACGTACAGGTTGATGAATCAAAAGTTGGCCTGAAGTCCCCAGTAGAATGCAGTGGGCTGTAGGTGTCGCTCAGATTTCTCCCAAAGCAGCCTTTGGCCGTGGGTGCCGACTGTGGGCCTCCATCCCATAGCCGAGTTTCTCTAGATTCGCCTATCTCTATAATCTATGACCAAGCAAGTAATCTATAATTCTACTGCCTTAGGCCAATATACAAATGACTCTGAGAAGGCTCAAGGATATGTTTTTGTTTTTGTTTTGTTTTTTTTGGCCAGTCCTGGGCCTTGGACTCAGGGCCTGAGCACTGTCCCTGGCTTCCTTTTGCTCAAGGCTAGCACCCTGCCACTTGAGCCACAGCGCCACTTCTGGCCATTTTCTGTATATGTGGTGCTGGGGAATCGAACCCAGGGCCTCATGTATACGAGGCAAGCTCTCTTGCCACTAGGCCATATCCCCAGCCCTCAAGGCTATGTTTTGATCATGGTGAAAAGACCTCATCGAATATCTTTTGGTGAGATGGAGTCTGGAAATGGGTTACATTGGTTGGGAGGGGAAAGAAAAGCGTGTATTTCTTTTTCCTTCTTTTCTTAAAGCACGGTCAGTCTCCACGTACTCTGTTTTCTGCAGTTTCAGGTAGCAGTGGTCAACTAAGTTTCAGGTATTTTCCATGAACGGCACATTTCAGAAAGAAATGCTTTGTTTTGTATATTGTTATGAGTAGTGTAATGAAGTCTTCTACTGATCCGCTCCAAGTGATTTGGGTTGTAGAATGTTCCTTTGTATCCACTGCCCCTCCCACTAGTCATCTCAGACTTTAGATGAACTCATCGTTACTCTAGTAGTGGTGTTCAATCACCCTTTTAAGATAATCAAGAACACTGATGCTGACAGTTCAGATATGGTGAAGAGAATTCATGAGGTGTTTCTTTTCATTCATAGAAGTTCTCAACTTAATAAAGTAAGACTCATATGCAGAGGAGTTAAATGCTACAGAAAGCATAGCTTTTCATCTCTCCCTGTATCTAATTCATAAATTAAACCTTGATGTAAGTTTGAATGCACAGGGGAAGACACAGCATCTTTCTTGTGTTTCGGTATTGTCTGTATTGTCCAGAATCTTCTGGAGTCTTCGAATGTATGCCCCGAGGAAAGGTGGACACTACGGCGTATTAAAATCATAGCTAACGCTCCGCATCAGTTACCACATACTGCGATGAATTCTCAAGATGTTATCTCTTACATAACATTGTAGAATAGACTGCTACGGATAGATCACAGATCACCTGACTCACAAGCAATGTTGGAAGTCCCCTCTCCTCTCAATTTATAGAGAAACCAAGGCCTATAAAAGTGACAATCCCAACGTTACAAGCTAACGCAGAAGTACAACCGAATCCAGAGCCTTTCTACCTGTCTTCTACACTGTGTGGTTGCTGTGGTGTTTTTTTTTTCTCTCCCGCTATGAACGCATATCTGTGTATCTTTTTTTTAGAACAAACACAATTCAAGAAATAGAGCGTTGTTGATTTCGAGGGGAAAGTACCAGAATTTCCCCGAGGATAATTTCATTGGGTAGGACACACTTAATTAAGATGTACTCTCGGCTTGGTAGACGTTGCAAATGAATGATTTTGTTCATATGAGAGCTATGAAATATGGGCCTGGTGCCCGTTTGCATTGTCCTTTGACTTGCTCGGTACAGATAGGGGTTCTAGAAGGGGGTCACTGGTATTTCTTTGAGGAGAGAGAAGCAAGTGGTAGATATGTGATAATTCTGTAGACAGGCAAAAGTTCCAAGGACAGGATGCCAGGAATATGTTGGGGTCATGCCAAATTTTTCTCTGGCCACTCTGATTTCCTGTCTCCTCTTTTCCCCATTTTTTTTTTTCCTTTTCAGGGCTCTATCTATGCACTGTCTGTTATAATGAAGTTCAGAAGTTGGCCTCAGAGAATGTAGTATATTTTCTACTCTTGAGATTACTTAAAGGTTGTCCAGTTTACATGTAAACAAAGACTGTTCTTTTTGCAGTTGAGATAATATTATGGAATGGATGCCAGTATGCCACTGTGTGCCAAATGAGAGTAGACTTGGATTCTCTGCCATTTCCTTAAAGGAACAACACAGTAATTCATTTTTTACTTAGATGACTGAAGTGAAAGTCTCTATTCCACAGATGACTGATTCATACACTTTTCTTCCCTGTGCCTTATCACTGAAATGACCTGCCAATGACCAGAAACTAGACTAATTGCTGTTTTGGAGGTCATGTTTCTTGCAAAGGAATTTTCCTCAGTAGACTTCAACAACAGAAAATGAGCTTCATTCTTATTTATTTAACATAGACAAAACAGGTGTAAAGTACCTGATTTACTGGATTCCTATTATAATTCCCGAATCGTCAGCCATTATCTGGGAAGAAGAGTAGCCTTCTTTTTCCCCCCTCTATTATTACCTTCATTATTTATGTATTCATTTCTTTATTTTTAGTTTTATACTTGCTAGGCTAGTGTTCTATTTGAGTCTGTATTTTGCTGATTAGTTTTTAGGTCAGGTCTCTTGAACTTTTCTGCCTGGGCTGCCTTCAAACCACAGTCCTGTTCCTCTTAGCCTCCCAAGTAGCTAGGATTACAGGCATGACCCACCAGCACCCAGTTCATAAATTAATTGAAGGGTGTGCCAGGACCTCATAAGCATCAAACAACCACCTGTAATTGGGTGTGAACATGTACATTATTGTTACCTACAAAGGAGTATTTCTTAAAATTCATGGACATATAAACCTTACATAACATTTTCTCTGACTCTACATTCAACAAAGTTATTCATCAGAACACACTCTTCACATAGTTAGGAAATGTTATGTTTTCACTAGTCTATATTCTTATATTGTATTATAGTTCATTTATCCAAAAGAAAATAATGGACGATAGTTCAGCATTTGATCTGTTCTTCCTGTGTTCACTGAACTCCCATCGACTCTCACTGGGACAGTTTAAAACTCATACGCACTGACTAGCAGACTTTGGGAGTCATCATACTTGTTGTGCTTCTAATTATGTAGAATTATGTAACAGAATGGAGTGATTATTAGGTTTGTGTTCCTTCTTTGTGCTTCATTATCTCATTTACGGTCCACCCCATACTGTTTAATTTTTTAAGTGCTTGAAAAAAGAACAAGATATAGATAGGGAACCTTTTTCTCTGCCCGAAGGCCTGTGGATTTATTTATTTATTTATTTTTGCCAGTCCTAGGGCTGGAACTCAGGCCTGGCCTCTGTCCCTGAGCCTGTTAGCATTCAAGGCTATATCGCTTGGGCCTCAGCACAACTTCTGGCTTTTTCTCAGTAGCTTATTGGGAATAAGACCCTCGCAGACTTTCCTGCCTGGACTGCCATTCAACTGTGATCCTCAGATCTCAGCCTCCTGAGTAGTTAGGATGACAGGTATGGTAGCCTCATTTGGAGGCCATAAAAAAACTATATCAAAACATGAGGCTAGACTGGCTTAGGGGGTAGCACACCTGCCAATGAGCATAAACCCTCAAATACTGAGATTGAGTCCTGATTTCTCTCACTCACATGCACACACATACACACACACACACACACACACACACACACACACACACACACACACAATGGAATGATCAAGGCAGAGAGGTGGGCTGTGAGAAGCTGAAAGAAACATACCCATGTGTCCTATCACATACCAAATGATTTTGTAGGCCATAGTCATTCCCTATCCCTTAGGGAGGGAAAGAAGGGGTGTGTACAATGTCTCAACCACCAAAACCCATATTGAGAGGTTTATTTGGGACAGAATTTCCTCCACATTCCTAGGTATTCCAAGCTTGCTCTATAATTGAAATGCAGATTCACCAGTTCTAAAGCAGACGTCTTTTCCATTGAGGCCATTCCAGCAGCCTCTTCCTACCTTGGTATATGGCAGTTAAGCTGCCCTTCCATTGAAGAATAACTCCCTTAAACATTCGAAGGTACTTTTACAGGTCTTAATTGACCCCAGAGGAGGTCTTTGAACTTCACTGCTTCCAATTTTTTTTTTAAATTTAAGTCTTCTATAAAATAGCACAATGTGTGCAATATGCAAATCATAAGACTTACTAAGTCTTCCTATCTGTAACCCAAATTAACCTGGCTTTGTCCCCTGCTTACTTCCTATGATTTGAATGTGTCCTTTCCAAAATTAAGGGGTTGTCCGTATGATAGTGTTAAGAGATGGGCCCTTTAAAGGCTGATTAGGACGCGAGGGCCGCTGCTTCGTTAACAGGATTCAGGCCCTTTATAAGAGACTTCTGGAATATTTGGCACGTCAGTCTTCTGCCTCCTTTGATCTGCCACATGAGGCTACAGGAAGAAGGCCAAATCCCAGCCCTTAATTCTGGTAGCCATTTTGAGGATGTTCACATTGTTGAGTAAGGGTCTGAGTTCCTCTCAGATTACAGTGAGGTCCTAAAGAAGTATTCCCTATATTCTGATGAGCTAGATCGCTTACTATGAAAGAGCTTTATAGCATTTTTGCTTCTCGCTCTCCCTCCTCCACCCGACCTAGTCATATTCCCATAGCAGACACCCAGTGGGGTCATGCTCACAACACCATAGACTGCCTCTCTACTTCTCACTGACACCAGAGAAAGTTCCATGCACAATATCCTCTCGGATATCCACTGAATGTCATCCATTACAGTAGTTCTTCCTGGGAAGATGCTGAGCGCCACCCGCTCGTCCAACCTAACCCTTACAGGTCTTCTACCAGCTCACCAGCTGTATTTGAATTCCGGTGGACTTGCCTTTAGCCTCCATCC
The DNA here is from genome assembly GCF_023159225.1 of Perognathus longimembris pacificus. Lineage (NCBI taxonomy): Eukaryota > Metazoa > Chordata > Mammalia > Rodentia > Heteromyidae > Perognathus > Perognathus longimembris. Next base: position 28,928,052 of record NC_063183.1, on the reverse strand, counting down.
CCAAGGAAAACTTTGGATTCCACACTCATAATGAGTTGACTGAGGGTTGAAGACTCGACATTGGGCATTGGCATGGAATGTTTTTGAGTGAAGAGTCTGCTGAGCACAAACTTTATTGCAAAATAGCGCCGTTTGTGCCTTCCCCGGGGCCACGTTGTCATCCTCCTGTAGGTTGGAATTAGTAATTGGCTTCTTAAAAGAATTGCACTTGTAGGCATGGTGCCCCCTCCACAGGGCGCAGAGTGATTGAGACTGAACCATCCAGTGAGAAAATAGCAATTTCGAAAATACAAGGCAAACACAATGCAATCACCAATCCCCTGCCTACTCAAACAAGAGAAATTCACTTTATTTCTCCCTTTGGGGTAAAGTTCACACAATACACAATTACAGTGGAGAGTAATACCCTCAAACATTGGTGTGGTAGGAAAAGTTCTTGTCTGAAATTATTCCAATAGGACTAAGGCTATGGCTACCTGTGCATATTATCCTAACCACACATCTCCAGCTCTCTGGGTCTCTGTTGTAGCTTCTTTCTGTCCCCGCCACTGCCCCAGCTCTTCCACTTGTCCCTTTGTGTTTGGGCTTTGCAAAATATCTGTTAGCATCATGTCAGAGATTGTAGACCCCCAAGAACTTTCTTGTGAGTGAAGGGCATGATTTTTTAAAAATAAAAATTAAGGGTTTTTCTTTGTTTTCTTGTGCCAGTGCTGGTTCTTGAACTCTGGGCCAGGGAATATTCATTTAGGTGTTTTGGTTAAGGCTGGCTGGCCCTTTACCACTTGAACCATTGCTTTACTGCTGGCTTTTTGGTAGATAGTTGCTGATAGGAGTCTCACTGACTTTCCTACCCTGGCTGGCTTCAAACCAGGATCTTCATTTCCCAACCTCTGAGTAGCTACGTGAAAGCTGTTTTGACAACTTAAAAGCCTCCTTTTTGTTTTTGTTTTTCTTTTGTATTTTATTTTAGATTAGTGAGATTGGCAAAGAAAAACAAAAACTTTTTTTCAATGAAGTGTTAGCAAATCATTGTTCTTGGCAACTTGCTGCCAATTTACAGATTTTATCATTTCTAGATCTTGGGATTCCAGAAACCTCCATAATCTTGACACGGAATTTAGAGTGTAAGACATGTTTTAGAACTGATGTAAATGAACTTATAAAGAAAAAACAACATAGTTTGGTTTCAGAGTGGTGAATGTTAAGCCTACTACTCTGGGTTTCTCTTTTTCCATTCTTTTGGGGAGAAAATATATCACAAATGATTCTGAAATTTAAGGAACTTTAAAACTATGTGTCTCTATAAATGGAGAGCTGATTCATAGTTTCAAGCAGAGGACAGAGCAAAGCCCCCCTCCCCCATTCCCACCCCCACCCCCCAAAAAACCCAACCCATTCACCCAGTCTTACAGAATAACCCATCTTTACCTCAGTCCACTGTGTCTTAGGCTTTCAATGGAAGGAGGTAGACATGGGGGAAGTATGGTCTATATCCATTCTTTCTTTAGAAAACATTTTAAAGTTTCTGCTGTATTTGTAGCATCATTTTCATTAGCATGCTATTCATGACTCAGCAAAGACTTCTTGGGCTCCTTTATGAATCAGTCACTCCTCCCTGATACCAAGAACACGACAGTTAAGTGAGGTAGAAAAGCTCTCCCTCCTTCAGGAGCTTTACATTCTCCTGGGGATAAAAAGAGAGAAATCAATGAAGAAATAAAAGGAAAAAAGCCAAAAGAGAAGAGGAGGAAAGGAGGGAGGGAGGGAGAAGGAAGGAGGAAAGGAAGGAAAAGAAGGAAGGAAGGAAGGAAGGAAGGAAGGAAGGAAGGGAGGGAGGGAGGGAGGGAGGGAGGGAGGGAGGGAGGGAGGGAGGGAGGGAGGGAGGGAGGAAAGAAGCAAGCAAGCCATTCATAATACAAAACTACTGATAGTGCTCAGTTGGGAGTAAAATACTGGGATGAGAAACACTTGGCCTTTAACCATATCAGGACTTATCGGTCACATTAAGAAGATGTTTATAAATGCAAGATATTTGGACTATTAAGAATGTCCCCAAACTGTTTTTAAATGACTGTTATTGTTTGGGGAATATTTGAGCTTGGTAAAATGAGTAGTAATTAGGGCCATTAATACCAGGCAGCCATTAAGCTTTTCCCTGTCTAGTTTTAATTCCTCAGAAATATGTTGGCTCATAGCTCTAGAAATCTGAAAGACTCCTTTCCAGACACCTCAAAAAAAATGAACCAAAGCAGAAAGCACAGGTAGATTGAATATCAGACGGAAGTACACAGACACGCACATGCACGTACAAACCTGCCTCTAGCCTGCTTACAAAGTATGTCTCCACATCTCTTCCCTGGTATCTCTGGACATGGTAGAAGCAGTCTGCTCACCTGTCATCCTAGTAATTTTCCTCTCTAGTCATTACAGACCACGTGGCCCAGCCATGTGGTTCAGCCCAGTCTCCCTGTGGGGGTCCCCGATGTGGTTCTATGCAGCGGCTCTCCTTCCTCTCCGGCCTCCCCCCTCTCCTCTGAGACCTCAAGAGCTTCCCAACCCAATGAACTCGATCCTCCTTTGAATCAAAGAGCTAAGCAGTCCACCCAGCATCCCCTCCTTCATGCCCCACTCTCCCAGACATCTGTTCCTATAGCTCTCATACTCTCACACTAGATAGCAGCTTTCGAGTCTCTTGTGAGGCTGCACTCCACCAGCCCTGTAGATGGAGACCTCTCCCAACACGGAACGCACACCTGCAGACACGCAAGGCTTTGGGAGAATCTACCTTCTGCATTGTGACATGTGAGATTTTGATAATTGACAAAATTCATGGAGTCACGTTTTCTTATCTGGAACACAGGGCTTATAGCAGTAGTCATCAAATTTCGTCTAGTGCTTCAATGAGATAACATTTCACTTAGTGTTTAGCCATCAGTTGCTAACTTTAGGCCACTACTTTAATTAGTATTTGTTCAATACATTGAAGAGACAGTTTGTTCTAGATCCTACTATGTTCCAACCACAGCCTAAGATGGAGAAATATGAAATGATTAGGACTCAGAGTGAATCCCACAAATATCCTAAGGCACTTTCTTTTAATTTAATACTTACCCAACTTGCCTGAATTTACCACATGATGTCTCTCAGTTGTCTTTTATTTACAACTATAAAAATTAAGATTTTACTTATTACAGAAGAGCTTGAATTTTTTAAACTGTCTCCTCTTTATTTTGCAAAGACAAGGAAGTTTTAGGGGTTTGTTTCTCCATCTATTTAAAAAAAAAAACCCACTCACAAAATAATATGCGTTAACCAGGAGGTCATGCATTCTAATGCATTTGAATCCTTGGTTTTGAGATCTTTTATTACCACATCAGTCTAAATGATGATAATGGAAGGCAGGGAAACTACGCCGCACGGGAGGAAGAAATTCTATTGTATTTGACACCCAGCCACACTCTGTACAGAAATTTTCTCTTTCTGAAAGCATTTGCATTAATAAAGCAGAAATATGAACACCATTCTAAGTGAATTGTTAAAAGTCTGAAATGGACAGGAGCTTGCATTTTAAATCAAAATATGTTCAGGCTCCTGAAATGTGTGGTTATGATAATGCATTTTTTTTCTCTGAAAGGCCCAATTCTAATCCTCCGGTCACCTCCTCCCTGAAGCCTTCCTGTACATTGATTAACTACATCCAATCTGGGGGCCCCTTTCATCCTCTCTGCATACCTCTTGTTGAATGGATAAGTTACTACGATAGCACCTTCATTCAACTGATTTTTTTCTCAAATATCTAGCCCCTGACTTAAGCATCTATTTCCATTGCTCAGTGTGGCTCTGGCCCTCATTTTGAGCCTGCTCCCCCCATGGCTGCCTCCTGTCCTGATCAGAGGTCTCTTCCTGTGTTATTTGCCCTTCCTGTTCTGTGCTTGAGCTACTGCTTCTCAGGTGTTCTGCCCGCTTTTCCTGCCCTGTGAGTTCTGGAGTGTGGAGTGGGGTCATCCTCCCAGAGGTTTGGGAAAACGCTCCTAAAGAGGTCAAGGGGCCTGGTGCGGGGGGCTGACTCCCATCATCCTCGCTCTTCAGGAGGCTGAGATGTAAGGATTGTGGTTTCAAGCCAGCCCAGGCAAGGAAGTCCTTGAGACTCCTATCTTCCATTTACCACCAAAAAGCCAGAAGTGGAGCTGTGATTCAAGTGGTAGAGTGTCATCATTGGGTGAAAAACGAAGGACCAGCACCTGGGCTCTGAGTTCAAGTCCAGCTACACATGTACACACAAAACAGAAGTAATTAAGAGCATTTCCTCTTTCTCTGAGACTTGGGTAACACAGTGCCTAAGCATTTTCTGTAGAGTTAAGTTCCCAAATCTGTTAACCTGCAGCCTGACTTCCCCCAGACTTAGTCTTGCCTCTGCACAATGGGATGACACTTCCCTCCAGAGGCTGAAATGAAGATGAACTAGGTTAACCCTATGCAAACACTGGGAACATTTCCTGTCACAAAGGGAAGATGCTATGTAACTGTTAGATGCTCTTAACATCTTCCTCTCCTTCAGTTCATTTCCTCCACCTGAGATTTCATTTAATATGGTCCTGATAAGATGTCTATTCTAATTCCTGTCTACTTTTCCTTAATTGAGTTGAATCTCAAGGTTAATGCATCTTCATTGATTTATCTTCCTCGGGGCAGAAAACGGTTCAGAGCATATTCAAACTGGGACAAACCATTTGGGCCCCAACCTAGCCTCATGGATGACCCAACCTTCTCACAGTTCTAATCCCAGTCTGTCAAATGGGACTCTTAATCTCTTCCTGGGATTGGAAAGAACTACAGAAGATTGTAATTTGCAAATGAAAAGAGTTGAGAGGTATCTGTTCATTGAAATAAGACTTCCCCGAAAGATAAGCCCATTTGTTTAAGAAGGGGTTCAATCTTCAGAGAGGAGCTCAAATCTTGATCTAGCTCAAGGATGACCCAGAATGCTCTTAACAGGACCACCTGGCCGGTGGAGAAGGTGTAGGCGTGGCCCCATAGGCTGGTGTCATGGCAACCCATCCAGAAGAGCCTTGCCCGTGGCTACTTCTACACGCGCCACTGCAAAGTCAAACATCCAATCAATGAGTCCCATTGTCCACTCCACACTTCAGCCGATCAATGAGGCCAATCTGGTCACTGAATTAATTGGGTCACTTTTCTGTGATGTTGCTATAGGGATTTTCTGTGTTTTTCCTATTACAGCAACAGTAGAGTTCATCTCCAGTCTGTATTTAGCTGCACATTTGACCTCTGCCACCTCTCTGTTAGAAAGGGCAGGAAGACGAACAGAAAGGTATGAGAATCATTTCCAGAGTAAGCCTACGGTCCGTAGCCACCATATAGAATAGCTGCGCAGGGGACACCGGGCATGTTCAGAGTGTATCAGTTCCTTTGTGGAGGACACGGGGCTACTCGTAACTTCTTGTTAGGGTTGCTTTGAAGAGCGAAGAGATGATGCATTGGAGCATAGTGAATACCCTGTTTACCTTCCTTCTGTGGATCTGCACAGGACATGACTGAAGCAGTAACACGTCTTAGCCAAGGGGTAACGGTGATGAGAAAACCAGGAAATTGCCATGGGACACCCAGCTCTGTTCTTGAGTTTGCTTTTCACCTAGGGTCTCCCAATCACTTTGCTAGGCCTGGCCTCAAACTGTGATCCTCCTCTCTCTCTACCTCCTGAGTATCTGGAATCACTGGTCTCTCCCACCACCCCTAGCCTCTGGTTGGACTTCTTAATGGCATGAACTTTGGCAAGAGTTCCACCTCTGGGATGGGCTAAGCAGGAAGGCTCCAGAACGCCCAGGAAGGAGAAGAGTCATTGCAACGTGTTAGTACGCAGCTCCCTTGTATTCTCCATAGCAAGGCAACGGAGATCTCTTGCCGTTTGAGAGCCCAGAGGGAAGAATGAGTAATATTTAAAGTTTAAAAATGAAGATGAACACGCAGCCTCTGGTTCTGTATTGATCCGGTCCCGGGCTATTTTTAACAAGCAAACCAGCCAGCTGTGCTGACACTAGGCGTCCTCCTCGCCCCCTTCATCATGCTGTTGGCACGCCGTGATCTAGGGTGCACAGAAGGCAGGAAATCAGGAAGGGGAGTGGCTGGGAGAACGTGTTTCCCTCTTAACAAATTATCCTTTATTCATCCAAGTATCAGTTCACAGGTGGAAAGTCCTTTCATTGACCTTGAGGGCAGCGATAGCTCTGGTGAACCCCTGGAGCTGGCCAACTTCTTTCTTGCTCTTCTTCTTTCGGCATGACTGGGGATTGAAACCCAGGGGCTTGCCGTTGGGGAAGTCAGGTGTTCTATTCTTTGAACCCTGCCCCTGCTTTGGGGGGCTATTTTGTCATTTTGTGTTTGAAGGAAGGGCTCACTAATTCCAGCCGGGCTGGTCTTGAAAGTCTGTCCTCCTGTCTCCACCTCCTGAATGGCTGGGGATTTTAGGGGTGCCCCCCCAGTTGGGTGGCCCTCAGACCAGAGGATGTGGGATCCAAGTTGAGACCCGAGTCCACGTTCTGTTGCTGTCACAAAACAATGGAGGCCGAGGGCTCTATAAGGAAAAACTGTTTATTTAGCTCGCAGCGTTCGAGTCTGAAAGTCTGAGACCATGTCGTCCCATCTGTTTGGTCTCCGGCAAGAGCCCCTCAGAAACACGGTGACAGCAGGGCATCGAGGCGGAGTTTGCAGAAGGGAATCACACATGGCAAGACAGGAAGCCAGCGCGTGTGAGCATCAGGCTCCCTCTGCTCCTGACAACTCAGCCTCCTGGGGACGAGCCAGGGTGCTCTGAGAAGTCTGCTCATGCCTTCTGACAGCGCACCTGCTCCACCCCAAGACCTAATTACCACACACTGGGTTCCATCTCTTAAGGGCGCCATCCCTTATCAACACCATCACACTGGATTCTGAGCTCCAGGCACAAGCACCTTTGGGGGAGAGAGAGGAACTCAAAACACCTGTAAGTCACAGTCACTGGGTATGCTACCCTGTGACCATACCAGATAGCACAGCATCCCGAGTGTCAGGAAGAGACACCTATGCTGTGCACGGACTCATGGACATGTTGCCTTTTCTCCTTGCTACTTCGTCATCGTGGTGAGAAAATGGTTTAGAACCAATGAAGCCTATCCCAGATCTAGATGGTAGCGCTTTCTCGAACCACCAGTGGGTGCACACATGTACCCGCATGCTTGAGTCCTGCCGGCCCCGGCAGGTGGGAACACCACTGGCTAAAAACCCTGCCGTGCTCATTTGCATTGCAAATCCTTGTCTCTGACTAAATAGAACAAAAAGATCTCCAAATGTCATAAACCACCGGAGTCACGATCAAAAATAGAAATGTGGGAATGATACACTCTGCAGGTTGAAACTCTTCCCCCAGGACATGCCTTTTTCTTTTCTTTTTTTTTTTTTAGCTGAATTAAGATAAATACATAAGCCCAGTGAATCAACAGTGATTCACTTCCCAGCTTCCTTGGCAAAGAAGCTTAACCCTGTGCAAAGAGAACAGCTGGGATAATGGGGAAATGTCTGGAAGCTTCAGAGTGTTTGGTTTCCTAGCCACCATTCAGCTCCATCCTATCAAAGCCAGCAGGCTTTGATAACTTCTGGGTGCTCCTGTGACCCACAGAATGAGAAGTTTGGATTAAAGGCTCACCCCACACCATCCTGCCTTATCCTTTTGTTGATATGGAGGAAAGTCTTGGTTGGCATCACTAAGAAGGCTGATTCTATGAGACTAGGCATCCAGCCATCAGTGTAGATTGCTCATGGTTGGCATGGTGATTACATCCTCACCAGAACCTTCTGTGGCAGCTATAACTCAGCTCTCCTCTGGAAAGTATGTAGATTAAAACCCACACATTAAAAACCTACACGAGATTGCTGATTCTACTTCTTTCATTCACAGGGAGTCAGAAAATGGGCGGGGGAGGGGGAGGTGTTCCACTTCCTCGTCGTCTCCAAATGAAGCGAAATTCCGTTGTATTTCCATGAGCTTTCCTCTCATCTCATGGTGTCTCTGTCCTAAGCATGGAACAGGAGTGTACTAGCAGGAAATGCATTCTGCTCTCTGATGAATGAGGAACTCAGTTTGTCTTTAGAACCCCTTGGCTTTCTCATCCTAACAACCTCCCCCTTCTCCCTGCTCCCAGCATTCACTTGAGGAATTCTGCAGAAAACAGACCCCCAAACCAGCCTTTGGGCTTGAGGGATCTACTAAGGAGAGGCTTCTAAGAGGTGTCATGAAGTTAGTGGAGGAATTGGAAAAGAGAAGTTAAACAAGCGTGTGGATCTGCCCTGGAGGGAGCTCTGCAGTCTGGGTTCTATCTTAAAATTTGCTCCACGGAAGGGATGGGGCTGGACCTCTGGAGGCCTGTGCTGCTAGTCATAGGTCAGGCACCTGGACTTGCAAAAGCTCAGCAACTTCTGGCGTTGTTCACAGAAGCAAGGGCCTCAGAGTGTTCAGACCGTCCTCACGGAGGGCTGCTGGCCTTTGGCAAGTAGAGCAAACCAGAACTGCGAACAGGTGAACGGCATCAGCATAAAATGGATCTGGATAGACAGAGCCCAGCCACATCCACTGCCCCCCCCCCTCTAGCACCAACCTTCAAGCTCCAAAATCCTATCTCCTTTCTCCCTGATAACCCTATTTTCAGGTCAAAATGGAGTTATGTCAAGCCATGTCCCCGTCTGCCCAAATGGCACTAGCTGTACATGTGTTTCCTGTTCAAGCTCTACAGTGGTATAAGAGCTCCTGACCATGCCAGGCCCAGCTTTAACCCTGTGTGCTGTCTGAGTGCTAGGGGCAACTAAATTAATTAACATACTCACAACACAATCACATTTATCCAGTGCTTATTTCTTTACTAGTTGGTGCATCTTACCTATGTTAACTGGTTCAGTGCTCACGATAATTTTCTGTCACTGGGTAGGACAGCCACTTGAACAGTGGTCACCAGGCACACAGTAGGATACACTGCCAACCAGACAATTAGCAAGTGCCTGGAACACAATTGCTGGGTAGATACTGAGCTTTGCAAGGCATATGCAAAGCACATTGGTTGCATTTGCTTCTACGGTAGCCATGATAGACAAGGAAACACATATAGATGTAGAGTCTCTTCTTTTATGGGCTCAAGGGCTTTATGCTACAAACTGTGTTTCGTTATGGAGCGTCTATAGCCTGGGAAGGAGAATGGACTAAGACATGAGGCTGTGGTATACCTCTGCTTCAAATCTCACCCTTTCTACAAGCCATTCTTCACACTGAAGAAGAATCTGTTTTTCTTTTTTTTTAAATTTTTCTACAAAGTATCCGAGGCTGCCAAGATCCTGCTTTGAACATCTTTTAGTGTCTTCCCCAGAAGCATCGAAGTCCAAGCTCCTGACCCCGACTGGCCAAGGCCCCACATGAACTGGCTTGTTCAGTCCACCCATTGTCATCCCCCACCCCCCCAGCCCATTCCCATGTCGTCTCTGTCACGCAACACCACTTTCTGTGTCTACAGGAAATACGATCTGCCTTCCCTGCAGACCTTTGCTCCTCCTGTCTGCACTGGGCATTGTGCTCCTTTCTACCTCATTCATCCATCCCTTCATGTGTCTGCATGTAAACCAGCTGTTCTTGAAAGAATTCCTTGATGCCTCTCCCCTCCAAAAAGAAGAAAAGAAACCAACATGTGATAGGAATTATACCCAATTCTGTCCCTGTCTGTAGATTTAGTTAGTCGTTGCTTGGTATCCACCATCCATGGACTCCCATCAGAGAGCAAAAACGTGAGACCTTCAAGTTCCATGAATAACACGGTGTTATATCATTAGTGTATAATCTGTATACATTCTCCTGTATCTCAAGATGACTTACCATATCTGAAACAGCAAAAATAGTTGTTATAGTATATTGTTTTAGAGGAAATGACCAGAAAATAATCTATACATATTGAGTAGGCAGTATTTTTGAGTAAGACAGTATTTTTGATCTGCGGTGGTTGGATCCACGGGGTACAGAATCTGCATATACAGAAGACAGGCTATATCTACTCTTCTTGTACTGACTCCACTGCCTTGCACATTTTTTTAGCCTAAGGGATTAAGATAAAATGTTATTAATGACATTGACCTGGCAAGCCCTATCAAACGCTTTCTGGAAGAGATTGTGTCATTTTTTTATCACTGTGATGAGAAAACATAGGCATATAGTCATCAAATTTGTACACAATATTAGATTCTAAGGGTTTCCCAGAATCTTAGCTATAGAGAGAGAGGGGAAGGAGAAAGTGTTTTTGAAAGATTAGGAAATGATTTCATCAACAAAGCTGAAATGTAATATGGCAAAGGCCGGGTCATCCTCCAAAGAACCCAAATGCAGGATGGCGAAGCAGAAATATAAGTGGGAAAACACTTAAGAGGCATAACTAACTGTGAGACACATGTGAACCAGCAATGAAGCACCATTACAGAAAGAAAACGCAGGACACGTTCCTATTTCCCAGATACATTAAATGAGGGTTGAGACATTTGGCTCAGAAGGGAATTTTACCTCCTCCGTAGCTGGAACCAAACAGAGCATCTTCATTCAGTTACATAAGTCCTAAACTAATGAAATATATTTGGGGAAACTACTGAAGAGAATGAGGACATTTAGTATGGACTGGGGAAAGAATCACGCAAGGCTGCTACATTACATTTTCAAACTGCATTCCAATTAACAACATGCAACATTAATGAACATTACCTCATTCAAATTTACAACATGCTTACGGGTTAAATATTATATCACCATTTTACGATATTCTTAATGAGGAAACTGGATTGCACTTTTATGATCAGAAAAGTCCAAATGGACTTAAGACTCTGGTTGACAAATTGTTTTTTGTCCAGATTCTTTTTTAGGGGGGAAAAAAAAGAATCCTTCCCAGACAGAGTAAAAATAATTTCTAGCTAAGGTCTACAACCTACCTTATGGCCTAATTAGTAAATGCTGTAGTAAGTGCTTGAAGTGAGTGGCCATATAAATGCAGCAGCGATAAGTGTGTGGGTGAGTTGTTATGGAAGGTTGTAACATCTCTGTCCTTAAAGAAGAAAATAGGCAGTCACCTTCCATGTGTGGTTGAGATGAATTTTAGAATGTGTGAATCTTTATTAGCATAATATCTGAGAATATGTACAAGAAGTGAATGCTTATTTATGAATTACATGCATGACTCTGTACTGTTCAACTTTATATACCATTTACAAAAGAGAAAACAATTGGAAAAGATGCAGAGATATAAATGAGTGTGATTGCATGCATTTCTTTCCTATATCTCAGCAAAATGGTTTTCATCGCCCTCAAAGTAACCACATTACTCATAAACCATTAATTACGATATCATCTGTATAAGAATTTCAGAGCTTTTAAACATCCAGGAGGGAGGAGAGACAGAGAAACAGAGACAGAGGCAGATCAAGTGTGAGTAAACTTTGAACATATGCCTAATTCATCCATTTTCCAAGTAGATGGTTTTGAACCAGAAGACTTTGGCTTAGAAAGGCATTTTACCGCCTCTGTGGCTTGAACAGAATGGGGCATCTGATACGTCAACTCCAAAGTGCCCTCTTCATAAAACTGGCCAGTAGACTAGATACCTACAGGAGTGTGAACTTTGTGCATGAATAGTATCACCAGCTTCTTAACAGACCTGGACTTGAACTCAAAGACTCACACTCTCAGCTTTCTTAGACCTAGAGCTCTACCCCTTCCATGAAACTGGTTTTGGTGGTTATCTTTTAGATAGGCCTGTCTGTTCTGTCCTAGCCTCAAAACATGATCCTTCTTCTCTCAGCCTCCTTAGTAGCTAGCATTGTAGGTATGCACCATAGCACCTGCTTGCTTATCTACTTCTCACAATGTCCTTTCACCATGTCAATGTGGATTCAGTTAGGGAAGTGGAGGGGAGAATAAGGAAACAAAACTCAAGTCATCTCTGTCTTTGGTAGGATTGTTCTCAGATGCACTTATAACAAATCCTGCCTTACGACTAGTCTAGATCTTAAAAGAATTCCATGGACAGCATTTAAACATTCAGTAAGCAAGAATCATAGTAATAGATAATTAAATAAATTAATCACTTATTTGATCCTATTTCTCTATATTCTAATTTGAATTTTAGTTTGGACAAAGCTAAAATTATATCTCTGCTTCTTTCAGCCAAGTTTTCTAAATCAACTTCTCTCATCCCTGAGCCTGGGCTGTTTCTCATGTGTATACTAATAAAAACATGTGATACATAGCATTTGATCAGTGATATACCAGATTATGATGGAGCCTAAAACCTTGTTACGTCATCATGTCCCAGTGCGATGACTACTACATGACAAACCGTGGGTAAACGTGTGATACATGGAGTTCGTGTGCAGTGCAAGATCCTTGCTAATGTTAATAAATAACTGCTACTTCTTTATATATTTGGTATAATTTTATGGTATTTTATAGCATACTCCTGCTTGTATCCGGTGTTCACGCACAATAAAGCAATAAATTGGCAGGTAAAGACACCAGCAGCAACCTCATACATCTCCTGTTTGCTGCATCTCTTGTAGGCATAATGTTCTTTTAGTGAATAAAAGCATATTATCATTTCTAATCACTTCTGAAAAATAAGATAGGTGAACTTAACAAATATGGGCAGGATCATATGTTGAAAATTAAAAGTGCTGCTGATGAAAGAACCTAAAGAAACATCTAAACCAGGAGGCATACCATGTTCATGAATTAAGAGGAAAATCATCAACTTTCTCTATAGAAGCCTATGGATTTAATACAATCCCAACTGAGCTTGCACGGGAGCCGTTGTCGTATTTCTTACCACTGCATATGAAACTACCATGATCTCAAAATAAATAGTTTAATTAAAACTAATCCAGCAGAGGTGTGAAGAAGACTAGTATTCATTCTGTGCTTAAAATAACTTTGATCCTTAGCTAAATGTTTTTCACATAGTAGAGCACACATTCTCATCTCTCTGCAAGGCATGCACAGTCTTGCATTGCTTAATAATAGGGATGTGTTTTAAGATATACAATAGGGACTTTTATTTGTGCTTAAACATCAGGGAGTGATGTACAAACTTGCAGAGTGTGACCTACTAGACACCGAGGCCTTAGGGTATAATATTATACAGTATGCATATTAAATAGTTTATATATGTGTGTGCATAAACGTAGACTCTAGGTATCTACCTATATAAGCATAGATAGTTCATCTATAATTCAGATTAGATTATTGCTCTAGAGACCCTGAAGAACAAAACAGCACAAGATTAGTTCAAGCACAAAAGACATATTGTGCCCAAGAGATACAGTGAACTTGCTGCTGGTGTAACATGGCGTACTTCTTTGCCATAAATTAAAACAAGATATAAGTCATTGTGCCTGTTCGTAGTGCATAGAGATTTTCTCTGTAGACAGTTATTTCATCTGCAAGGCACTGTGATTCTTCCTGGCCAGTTGGTTTGTCTTTTCTTTCTTTCTCTTGCCTTACTAAAGTGGGGAGGCTGCTCAGAACTAGCTTGGGGAAGGGTGCGAAGAGCAGATGTTGCCTTTCCATCCTAGAAAGACAACGTTTCATCTGTGGGATATGTGTATTGTTTGCTGTTTGTCGACATTCTCTACTAACTTAAGGAACTTTCCTTCTACTTTCCTGAGACATTTTAAAACCATAAATTGGTGTTAGACTTTGCTACATGTTTTTCTATATTTATTAATATAATCATGTGACTTTTCTCCAGCCTGCTGGTATAGTATATTACACTGATTTATTTTTGAAGATGTAACCAGACTTGCATGCTTAGAATAAATTCTTCTTGGGTAGGGTGCTTCTTTTTATATATTGCTGGCTTTGAATTGCTAATTTTTTCATGGGTTTTGCATCTAAATCTATGAGAGGTATTGATTTGTAGTTTTCTTTTTTGGTACGGTGTTTGGCTTCGGCCACAAGCAATATTAACCTCATGAGTGGGTGGTGATATTTCTCAATCCATCTCTCTCTGGAAGATCTTGCATAATATTGATGCTAATTTTTTTTTGTAAAGATAACTTCTGGGCAATATTTTTTTTTGCAGTAGTACTGTTTGAACTCAGGGCTTCTCATGCTCTACCAGTTGAGCCATGCTTACAGAACTACAAATGTAATTACACTAAAGACCTTACAAGGGGGAAAATATCCAGGGTGATAGCAGTAGAAAAGCATGCAATTGCAGGTGTCCATAAAGTAGGCAGGATGCAGGAGAGGTAGCTAGATAAGGAGAAGGGAGCAGGGTGGTAAACCAGCAAGATGCTAAACTGCTGGCCTTTAAAGTGGAGGAAGAAACACTGGGCCAAGAGACTCCGAAAATGAACCTCTAGAAATGAAGCTCTAGAAATTAGAGAAAGCAAGGAAGCTTCAAGTGAGAGACTCGATGAAGCAAAATAGCTCTAAAACTGTGAGTGAATAAGTTCTGTATTGTTTTAAACCACGAAGCTCATGGTTAGTTGCTCACAGTAGCAATAAGGAGCGAATGCGTTCTGTTATCATATACATTGGCATGGTTTTCTTCTTCGGTAATAACAAGATGTCAGATACATGTATTCATGATGATGATTTATTTTCCCTTTTTACCTTTGTCCGTCTTGTGAACAATTTATCAGTCGTATTGATATTTTCCAAGGTGGTTTTCATTTCATTCATTTCCTCATCCCTTTCCTATTTTCAATTTCATTGGTTTCTGATCTTTAGGATTTCTGTTTGTGTGGGACTGGTTTTGCTTCTTTCTTTTTCTTTTTTTACTTTCTTTAATTTTTGTGAACATCAAAAGATGGATCACAATTTCATGCGTTCATCTCAGTCTCCAATGTTTCTTGATCAAAGTCCCTCAGTCTCCCCATCACGTCTCTTCTCTTTCCCTGGATTCAGTTCATATTTCCTAGTAGGAGCTGAGACCATCGATTTTACACATCTCTTCAATTCTAAGATGGGCACTTGGTTCTCTAATCTTTCATCACTGGCTTTAACTGCATTCCATTTTTATTTACTTCTGTATTTTTAGGAAATTCCTTCAAGTCTTCCTCTTTGCCTGTGAATTATTTAGAAGGTTGCTGCCTAATTTTCACTATTTGGAGGTATTCCTGTTGTCTTTCTTGGACTGACTTCTAGCTCGATTCCAGTATGGTCAGTCAGAATACTACAATTTCAATTCTCTTAAATGATTTGAGTTGTAAGTGATAGCACAAGATACAGTCTATGATTGGGCATATTTTGTATGCATTTTTTAAGCGTTGTCTGCTATTTGGAGGTTGGGTGTCCCACATATATTGTTGATCTATTCATCTTGTTGATCTGTTGTGTTGTTTATGTTTTGTATAGCAACAAACCCTCTTCATTTGACGGAGAATGATTGTATTTTCCCTTCTTCTCCTTGGTAAAAGGTGATTTCCTGAATGGGGAAACTACCATTGATAATCACTCAATACTTGAAAAATGGTGTTCTACTTCTTCCGGCTTCCATGGTTTCAGATCAGAAACCCTCTGTTCTAACTCCGGTGCTTCTTATACGCCATGTCACTTCTCTATGCTTGCTTTCCTGACTTTTCTCTTCGTCATCAGTTATCAGAAGTTGTACTGTACTATAAGTCAGCACGGATGTCATCGTGTCTGTTTCCTCTAGGATGCACTCAGATTCTTCAATCTGTCATCTAGAAAGTTAGAGGAATTTACATCCCTGTTTATGTGACTACTTTTGTCATTATCATGCTTTTCTTTCTTTTCCTTCTGAGTTCCAAAGATACAAAGGCTAGTTCTTTTGTTTTGATCCCATAGGCTCCTAGTACATGCTTTTTGTGGAATGTTTTGGTTTGGTTTTTTTTTTTTCATTTTATTTGCTCTCTGTCATTAAGATGAGGTTAATACTATTGATTTGTTCTCAGCTTCATTGATTCTATTCTCTGTCTTCTCCAGTCTCCTATGGAGATCATGTAGTAAGGTTTTATTTTGGTTATATTTCAAGTCTGTCATTTGCATTTGCTCTTTTGTTTTTAATAGCTTCTATTTCTTTGCTGAGATTTCCTCTTCTTTTTTTGTTTGTTTGGAGAGAAGCTATAATTACTTATTAAAATATTTTTTTAAGGATTGCTTTTTTCAAATCATTGCCAAAGACTACCAGCATCACATTCATCTTGTTGTGGTCTGCTTTGAATGTCATTCCCCGTTTATCTGTACCAGTGTTACAGTGGGAAATCAGTGTCCTTGGTCCATCAAACCACAGCACTATTATGAAATAAGGCCTAGAATTTGGAAGGGCCACAGAACCCTCCTTGTACGTGTGAATATGAGCCTCGGTTTTCTATGGAGTCTTTCCTTGGTAGAGAATCTCTGGGTATTTTTCACTAGGCCCTGACATGCTCATGGCTTCCCTAGCCTGGGCAGAGCTAGGCAAACGTACTCAGTAGGTGACATACTCAAAGCTGGTTAAGTTCTTAATACGGTGGTGGAGCATTTGTACATAGATGAGCAACTAGCGGGTGTGTAATTTCGAATCTTGTTACGTTTCTCCTCATGTGTTGTCACCTCCTATGGTTGAAAACATGGACAGCTGCTTGGCTGGCCCATCCGCTCACTTGATGGTACACATACAGCCAGGTAATGGCCCCAGGAAAGTCACTTAGCTGATCAAGAACATGCTTTTCTCCTAGAGTGTCTATCAGTGGCAGAGAGCTTATGAACCTTCCCTGATGGGCAGGAAATGGTGACACTTCACACTGACCTTCTGTCCCCAGCATCTTACCATTTCTCCAAGGAGAGTGACTCTTACACTGACAGTTACAGACCAAATAATAATAGCTGTGATACCCCAGTAAGCTTTTAAGAGGAGATATTTACTGAGAAGCTTTTGGGATAAAGTAGTTTTACCTGATACAAATACATGGATTGGCTCTGCACAAGCTGTCCTTGCTGCAGAATGTCTGGCTCTATCACTAGTTCTTCCAAGTGGGTGCAGGTAATATATTGTTATAGCAGCTTCGGTCATCTCTGTCAATGTCACACAGGTCAGAACAGTCAGAGAGCTATACGCCTCATGCAAGTCCCAAACAACACATAATCACAAGATTTTCTTACAGTGCCTAAACAGTCCACAGCATTCAGAAAACCATCACTGGAATATTATCTGAGCAAAGACAGTTATGTTGCCAGCACCCACAGATTATCTCCACTGTGGGTACAGTATATAAGCAAGTCTGACCAGAAGCATGAAATTGCCTTAGCCAATGTTTGCTTATTCTGTTCTCTTTTTGTTTGTTTTGGTTTTCCGTGTGTTTCTCTTTTTGTTGTTGCTGTCAATACTGAGATTTGAACTCGGGGCCTCACACTTGCTAGGCAGGTACTCTATTTGCTCTGGTTATTAATTATTTATTTTGTTTGTCTTTTCTTTACCATTGAGCTACATCCCAGCCCATGCTCTTGTTGTTTTGAGATAGATCCTCCCTTTGGCCCAGGCTTCCTGGACCACAACCTTCCTATTTTATGCCCCCTGCAGTAGCTGCTATGAGCAGGTACATGCCAACACACATAGCTTTCTCTGTTGGGAGTGGGGTCCAATGAACCGTTTTCCCCAAGTCTGGCCTTAAACTGTGAGACTCTGTGTTTCTGCTACTCCTTGCCTATAATTATAGGTATAAACCAATAACTCCTGATTATCCTGTTCATTTCTTAATTTTATTTTGCTAGTATGACACCAGAACCCTGAACTCCAGAACAGCACGTTTATGACTCTCTCTTTCTTGGATCCTTTTGAAATATGATGAGATGACACATAATAATGCCATCTGATTTGTTCAGCAATACTCCTTGGGAAACGGAACCTCTCTTTTGTAGAATTGCTCCTAAAACCAGGGAAAAGTGGGTAAGATGAATCAGAACGTCAAAGTCTCTGAAATCTTCCAATGACAAGCACATTTAAGGATTATTGTAACACATTTTGTACATCTCAATAGTCTTGATTAAACTTGAGATTTTTTTTAAAGAATGATATCAGATGACTCAAGTTGCTACATTAATAAAACAGGCACCAGCACCTTTTAACATCGTAACAAATGTGTATGAATCATTTATACCATTTTTTTCTGTCAAGCCATGTTTGACAATAATCAGATGATAATGAAATGTATAATTAATAATAAAAATGCCAGCATCTGTTAGCTTGTTATTACAGACTGATATTTTTTTTCAGTGTACTATTTCAAATGTGTCACCATTAACCTAATTTATATTAAAATCTGCTAAATACAATCTGCTTTCATTAGTTGTTAATTTGAGTTGGCACATGACACCAAGGAGATGTTTCCTCTCTCCTCTCCCTCCCTGGTTCTCGCTCTCGTCTAAACCAAAGCTTCCCTGAAATGTGCTTCAAGGAAACGGCTGCCTCCACTGTCCTAGGAGCAGATGGAGCAGGTTCGCTGCCTGGTGTGTCTCCGCTGCAAGTGATCAATTCTCTGAGCCTGAAGAAAATAGCACTTGGGCTCATGAAGAAGGCTGCCCTGCAGCTGCAGCCCCTTCTGGACGACTCCTTAGCCACCTGCTCGTCTGCGGCTTCCTCCCCGACACCCATGCACCGTGCCGCCTCCCAGCCGGGAGGAGACCAGCTCTGCTCACACGAGCTCTCATTCTGTGTGGGGCTTTACCCTGTACCCCCACCGAGGCTAGTTCAAAGGCTGAGGGCTGAACCTTTCCGAGAGACCACCACTTCCAACCCAGAGTTTCCCGCAAATGAAAACATGTACACAACACGAGTCAGGCATCTATCTCCTACTGCCAGGAAGCGCGGACAGATGTCACAAGAGCCAGCTGAACAGGCTCCCGGCGGCCAGCGCTGGAAACACTTAAGGCAAATAGACTAGTACTGAGCTAAAACCCAAAGCATAACGTGAATAGCCAGGAATCCACGCTGCTCTAAACAAATGATTGGATCCATTCATCACGGGGAATTAAGAACCAAACTCCCCAGCAGAAGATTCGAAGTTGCCTGCAGGTTTACTGTCACCCTCAAGGAGACACGTAAGCAGGTGGCTCACTCCTGTAATCCGAGTTACTTATGAGAATGAAACTGGGAGGATTGCATTTTGAGGCCAGTCCAAGCAGGAAAATTTATGAGCTGTCCACACCAGGCTAAGCGTGGAAGCAGGTGCCCTCTGTGAGAGGCTGTGGCTTGGAAGAGCACGATTCTAGACCAGCCTGGGCATGAAATTTCCAAAGACTCGGTCTCGATGGCAGAGTCTGTATGTGGCCGTTCTTTCCTGTTGTCCCAGCAATGACGAGAAGCCTCAAATAAGCAGATCGTGGCCCAGGCCCAGAAGCAAGACCCCATCCCCAAAGGGAGGCTGAACTCGCCCTCCTTAGCTGTGAGTTGACCATAGTGACTTCCTTTCAAAGAGAACCGTATGAAAGGGGGTAAGAGAGTGACTGTGCATGGGAAGAACCCGGCTGGCAGTACTCCAGGTGGGCGATCAAGGCCAACATTGATACTCACAAATCAGGCTTATGGCATGTCACCTACGTGGTCTTCCAATTGTCCTTGGCCCTGATCTTATCATGAGAAGACATCACACAGATTCCAACAGTGGGACATTTAGAGAAAATTCTTGATTACTATTCCTCAACAACTGTCAAGGCTATCAAATAAAGTGTAAGAAAATGTCACAGCACAGACAAACCTCAAAAATCGCAACCCAGGGCTGGCTGGGAATGTGGCTTAGTGGTAGAGTGCTTGCCTTGCATGCACAAAGCCCTGGGTTCAATTCCCCAGCGCCGTATAAACAGAAAAGGCTGGAAGTGGTGCTGTGGCTCAAGAGGTAGAGTGCTAGCCTTGAGCAAAAAGAAGCCAGGGGGCTGGGGATATGGCCTAGTGGCAAGAGTGCTTGCCTCATATACATGAGGCCCTGGGTTCGATTCCCCAGCACCACATATACAGAAAATGGCCAGAAGTGGCGCTGTGGCTCAAGTGGCAGAGTGCTAGCCTTGAGCAAAAAGAAGCCAGGGACAGTGCACAGGCCCTGAGTCCAAGCCCCAGGACTGGCCAAAAAAAAAAAAAAAAGAAGCCAGGGATGGTGCTCAGGCTATGAGTTCAAGCCCCAGGACTGGCAAAAAAAAAAAAAAATCGCAACCCACACATGGTATCCTAGGTAAGAGTCTAGAGCAGAAGAGACATTAGGAAAACACTATAGAGCTCTAGCATCAATTTGGGGAATGTTCATTAATAATAAAATACCAATATTGGCTTATTAACAGAAGAAAATGTATCACATTCATGTAAGTTCCAAATCATAGAGGATTTTGAGTTCAGGAGGATATAGGAAGTCTTTGTCTTCTGAAATTCCTTGCATAACGAAAACTGTCCTAAATATGAAGCATTTCAAAAGGAAAGAACTTGGGGTTTCTTTTTCTTTTGAGGTATATTGGGTACAAGACATAATTTAGTGTGGAAACAGGTTGGCTGGTATGTGGAGAGCCCCTACAGATGGGGCGAACCAAGGCGTCTCAGGAACCCAACATACAAAGCACTGCTCTGTCTGTTAACATACAAATAGAGCAGTCTGCTATCTTCAAAACGTTGCTGTCCTTCCAGCAGACTTTGAGGATCGACTTGCTTTTACCTTCCCGTGAGCCTGTGAAAATACTCATGTCTGAAGGGAGCTCAGAGAATTTGCCCTGAAAAATTTTTCCAGAAAAATCAGTGATTTCCAAACTGAATTCTCAAAAGAGCTTCCAAGATAATTCGGTGACTGCCACAAACCAAGTCTTCTCGGCTGATTCAAAGGATCTTTAACACATCGGTGAGATTTAGCTGATGTTTCGAGTTATTTTCCCCTCTTAGGATCGATCATCAGACTTCCCTGTCTGTCTCCCAATTGCTGAGTGTTGGAGAAAAGGCATTTTGGGGTAATATAGTTCTCAAGTCAGAGTTAACTAGACACAAAAAAAAAATCCCTAATTATGCACACCCGAAGGAGGATGATATTAATGTTAAATATGGCCACAAGCCAGCCTGGGAGGAAAGCTGAAAATTATGTACCTTTTTTTTTTTCCCCCTAACGATCATTTCTTGAATAGAAAGTAGTAATGATAATATTAGACACCTACACAGGCCTTTTTATTCAAGAAACCTCAAAATGCTTCCCCAATTATTCTTCCTATCTACAGGGTTCACATTTCTTGGGAAAGGAAGTCACCAGTGATAAAAAAAAAAAAAAAAACCCAGTCTCCAGCAGTTCATTCTTTGAAAGCCAAGTCACATGGAGCTGAGTGGGAAGAGGAGGAGTTGTTCCACGACCCACAGCTTCCCCTGGCTCCTGGGCTTCTTAGCAGCCCCCCCCCCGCCCCCGCCCATGTCCTTCCCACACACCCACGCTGCTCAGGCATTGGAGAGAAATGCAGCAGGGATGGCAGGAAACGAGAGCCACTATAAGACTCGGAGCTGAGAGGGAAATGAGAAGGGGGGGTTTGTGGGTAGTGGGTCAGATCCGTGCATCCTAGACCTGTGATGGGTTGTTGCTGTATGTGGCTCTGTCTCCGCCCTAGCTACCGTTTCTAAAATTCCCCATTTCTGCCTTGTGCTTATGAAAATACCTGGAGCTGTATCAGGAGCCAGGGGTAAAGGTTAGGAATAGGTGTCCCTGTGGGGCTTGAGCCCAGGTTGACTCTTGTACAAGAGCCAAGAGTTTAGGGAGATGTAGCTCCCTTTGTGAAGAAAAGGGGCCACCTCTGGCTTGTCTCCCCGACCCCCAAACAAACTTCCACTCAGGTTGCAGAGCAGCGTGCACCCTTATACATCCTGCATCCTTACACACTTGAAGGCTCCTTGCCTTCAAATGGATCTTCCATAATTTTGTACCCTTAACTGCGCTGGCGTCAGTGTCCCCAAACCCCATATCTGTACTCGCCACTCCTCTGACATCATGTACCCACTACCCACCCCGCCTACTGCATTTGATCACGCAGAAACATTCTTGTGAGTGATTGATAGTGCCTAGACTGGGATTCGCCCCTGCCGCTGTGGTCCGGTGGGGATCTGGGGGTGCTGTGGTATGGAACTGAGTGAGCGGAACTGTTCTGATTGTTTTCTCTTTCTGTGTCCTTGTCCCTCAATGGCCTGAGATCTGGACAACCAGGTATGTATCACAGTCTGATGGCTACTCAGTAACTCCCGGCTGAATGAGTGATGGCCTGCTCATCTAGTCTTCCTAAAGTAGCCAACCCAACAAATGCTCATAATGACGAGAACAGATCTCTCTTGCAATATAGAGACAATTTGATAGAGATCATTATTGCGTGCACCGCTATGTGGTATGCCTATTAAGTGAATTCAGAAGCCGCTCACACTAGCAGAGGCCTTAGCCCTTGACTCTAATAGAAATAGGGCAAGTCTGGGCTGCAAAGAAACACAGATCACCACAAGTTGGGTCCTCTCCTCTTTCCAGATGAGTAAGTTGAGGGGCAGAGTTTAAATATGGTGGTGAAGGTCATTCAGAATCAGTTGTGATACTTTTTAAAGTTAGAACCCTGCACGGTTTCTTTTCTCCCGCACCGTATGATAGAAACAGAGACAAATGCACACACTCGGATAGCTACGGGGCTGCTCAGACCTCCACAACCACGGGCCAACCTTCTCTGAAGGCTTCTCTGTCTGGTTGGAGACTCGAGGCATGCGCACATCTAGATAAAGGCGATTTAAGTCATCTGAAAGGAGACACGAGGTGTCAGAAGGCTGGGGTGAGCCAGGCGGGAATCTGTGGGAAAGAGCTCAGAGAACATGATGTCATAGAGACAAAATGAACAGCAAGGGATAGAGCAGAGTGCAGAAAGAAGGCCATGGCAGGCAGAATAGGGGCAGGGCAGGGAGGCAGGAGGTATGAGATGCTGGATGGGTTTCTCCTGTACTTTTATATGGCTTTCAGAAAAGGAGAGGAAGCTGGACACGTTGAGAGTTAGAGACAGCAGTGGAAGAGTGGAGGAAAGAATGGATATACATCTGTGGAAAATGAGATGGCAAATGATAAGGAGATGGAAGAGGAGGAAGGCAGAGGCAGGGACAGGGACAAGGGTCAGGTCACCATTGCACCACCAGACAGGCTTCGTGATCAGAACCGTGGACGTCCCGGCTACGTGCTCCATGGGAGATCTCCTTCCCTGCACTTCCCGTGTTTGCACAGACGGGTGGGCAGCGCGTGACAGATGACGCCGTCACCTCTGCGGTGAGCCACCGTGACCTGGACCCATCCCTTGACAAATGTCACCTTTGTTTTTCCCATGGAGAACCTAGTTTGAACTAATCACCCTGAATGAAATTGCCTCTGTCTGCTACATAAACGATCCGGGGCTTGTGATTTCCACTGCTTTGGAAGATCTGACAAATAGAGAAAAATAGGTCCTGTTGCACAAGACAGCCTCTCGGTGCCTCCAGCCAGGCCGGCGACACCGGCCTGAAATTGTTGTGAGAAGGGCGAGAGCGATGGAGGACGTGAAAGGGATCAGGATACGTGCATGCACTTGTAGAAATGCCACCGTTCTTACCAATGGGTCTCTTAGAACATAGGAAGCAAGAGGTCTCAGACGCCCAGTCCCAGCATAGGGCAAGTTTTCTTGAAGTTTTGATGTTCTTACTAATCAACTGGTGGTGGTCTTATTAAAATGCAGATGGTGGTCCAGTTGGTCTAGCCTGGGGCCTGAGGTTCTAAGTCGTCGCAAGCTGCTTGGAAGCAAGGTCATCAAGCATGTCCTTGAGCACAGCCAGTGAACCCTCTCTTGTCTAGACACGTGAGCCACGTGGCAGGGCGCACCTAAACCTGAGGAGCTTTCTGGAAATCCCTACATTGGCCCTCGCCACAGTGCTTCTGTGTGGTGAGGCCTAACAGCAATAACAAATTCACTGACCGACATAGCTGCATGATCCTTTCCTCTTTTTCCCTGATAGGTATTTATACTTAAATATCAAATACTGTGTGTGTAAGTTTCTGGTATATTGTGGGCCTAAAACACATGAAGAGGGGGACCCAAGAACCTAGACATTAAGTATATCTATAGCACAGTCCATCTTGAATGTCCGTGTGTCTTGGATGAGCTATATTCTGGTAAGCAGATGTGTTCAGTAGTGTTTGGCTTCAGTGATCCAGTTTGATAGAGTTGCTGGCTTGCCATCTTCCGATTCTGCTGTGGGAAGAGGCTAGCAGCCCGGCCTCACCAGACGCCGAATGCTAGGACCCTGTCCTTCAACCTGCCAACCTCCAGAACTGTGAGAACTATGAGAAGATAAATTCTCATACCTAATGAATTACCCATTCTAGGGTATTCTGTTCTAGCAGTACAAGATGGACCCAAGAGGGCAAGTAGTCTGTGCTGTCCGCACTGTCTGCTCGCTTTTCCTTTGGAGACTTGATGGGTCTCACAGGACCAAAGGCAGCTGAGAACATCAGGGGTCTCACGCAAGGCAATCATGTGGGTTCCCAAGACAACAAAGGAATGCCCACTGTGGTGGTGATGTGGACAGCAGCCTATCCACAGGGAAGCATGGCGGGGGGGGGGGGGGCGCCTGGGGGGAGTTGCTGGAAATCAGCAGAGTACTGGGTAGGTCCAAATCTGGCTGGTGCTGGGGCAGCTTTGATAAACTGAAGAAGAGGGGCGTGGACACCTTTGCCCAACCTTGTGACAGTTTAGTCCTTTATTGGGAACAAACAATGTTAAGATAACAATTGAGTTGTGACAATGAGTGTCTTTCCTTCCTCTCCTTCTTTATGACACTATTGTTGTCACAGTTCCCAGCTAGACACATCATTTCTCCCTGCTAAGGCACCAGGGTAAGCGCAAGCCACCAGGTAGGTGCTATAAAACATGTAGGAAACAATAGAACCTTCTAAAATTGCCCCTGGCCAGCCCACTTCCTGGCCTCGGCTCTGGGTCTTTTCTTTATATTGATTAACTTACTGTTCCTTTCATTTTCTATTCTTATTCCCCAGCACAATACTCCTTTCTTCAGTCCTGGGCTTTTAACTCCTGGCCTCATGCTTGCTGAGTAACCATACTCACACTTCAGCCACTTAACTCTTCTTGCTCTGGTTATCTTTGAGATGCAACTTTGCTTTCAGTGTACCAGGACCCCAGTCCTCCTGTTTACACCTTCTGCCGTAACTTGCTCCGATGGCGGGCATCTCCTGCCACACGTAGCTTTTGCTGTTGGGATGTACTTTCATGAACTTTAGTTCTCCTGCAGAAGTAATCAAGCTGAACTGTGCTTCATTGTGTAGCCACCTGTACCCTCCACGGCCTGCGAAATCCCCAAGTGATTTTCTTTTCCCTTCGCCACTGCTGATTCAATGACAGGAACAATGCTAGCTAGGCATGGGCTTTTCCCAAGATAAGACACCAAAACATAGCCTGGCTCTGTCATTGAAATGCTGTAATTACAATTCTCCTAGGAGAGCAATATTCCGGATGTAAAGTGTCCTTTACCCATGTAGGCTTTACCTGCTAAGATGCACACCATTTTAAGTATATCCTATTAAAATAATGTAATAGTATGCCAACAGGTTACCCATGGGTGCATAAGAACAACACAGTGTGGTTTGTTTCTCTGAAGTCAGCTAGTCTTCTTTCCAGGGTCGTCGGATGCTCTTGGAGCTTGCTTTGTACCCTCAGGATTACAGGATCGAAACTGTACTTATCAAAGGTCTTGATTCTTCAGACTGACAAATGAAATGCCAAATACGTTATGGGAGTTGGGGGCTAGACACAAGATGTGCTAAGTCTTTTCGTGCATATGCAAATGTGCGTGGACTCATACATTTGCATACTTACCACAGACATGTTGATATTTTAGTGACCAAGCACGTATGTGTTAAAAAATAAAAAAGCAAAAATAGAAACATGTTCTTCCTTAAATCAGTCTGGTTAATTGCAGATGAAGCTAAATTCACACATTTTTGAATCGTTAAAAAGTTCTACTGAATGCAGTAGATCAGATTTCACAGTGAGCATGCCCAGTTCAGCTGTGGGCAAGGGAAATTAGATCTTGACAGGCTTCCTGGAGGCAGATTATGCACTGAATCCAAATAGCCTGAGTTATTCTACAGATTGCAGGTGACGATTGCTTGTGACCTGGCACAGCTCAGAAGCAAACGAAGAATGGAGCAGAGACTTAGCAATTACCCCAAAGCAAGGACAGACAGAACATGGCTGGGTTTTTCTTTCGTGCAGATAAATTCTCAACGATTTAAAGGATACACCCATATTCTGGACAATGAGTGTATATAAAACTCCCCAAGGGAAAGGGACTTGCTTTATAATACAAAACATGCAAGATTTATATATAGTGTGTAACTACCACCTGTATGCTTGATTACATATAGAGGTATACTTTATATACCTACTTTAAAATGTTAATCAGATATTAATTATACAGTATATATATATAATATCCACATATGTATTCCTGTATGATATATATATTCATGTCTTCACATATTCATACATAAATATCTATTCATATACATATGTAGGTGTATATACTTTAGTATTCACACGTAATAACCATATAATACTGAAGTTAGGACCAGCAGAAGCCATTAAATAATGTAAATCAGATGGTCATTCCTATACTTCTGTGTGCTTGCGATAATAGTATAAGGAAAGGAATGCCTCTAGAAGGTTCATGTGTAAAGGATTGGATACAAGGTTTTATGTGTCACTTAAACAGAAGCATTGAGCCAACTAGACAGATGGAAGACACATCTCAGAGACATATCTGTGGGGCAAGTGTACTAAAAATAAATGCCTGACACAGATGTCACTGTGTCGTTCAGAGCTGAAATGCACATACCATGGGCACAGGATCGGCTGATGGAACAACCCACGCCACTCCCATCAACGTGGCCTGCCCAGGAAGGGGGTTCTCTTCCCTTGGAGACCTCCGCAAAGATAGAAGCGGAGCAAAAAGAACCACCAGTCACAAATCATCAAAGGAAGGGCTACGAGTCTTTCTTGCGCAAAAAGCCTGCAGAACCAACAGGTGGCAGTTCCCTTTCATAGGAGAGCCAGATGCCTACAACCTTTCAAGGCTATGGCTGCAGAAAATCGCTCCTTCAGGCAGTTTCCATAATGAAAGAGTGAGGGTTGATGGCGCACTTGGTAAACTTCTCTGACTTGCTCAAAGTGCATGGGGGAAAAACACATATAGGCTGCTCTCGATTGTATTTCTAGGGGATGTCATTGTTGAGCATGCAGAAGTAATAGACTCTCTAAGCAGAACTATTGGTTCTAGCTGCCCTCTCTCCTCCCACCATTCCTCACCACCACAGATAATCGTGAATGAACACATGTTGTGCTGTACA
Source organism: Perognathus longimembris pacificus (assembly GCF_023159225.1). NCBI lineage: Eukaryota > Metazoa > Chordata > Mammalia > Rodentia > Heteromyidae > Perognathus > Perognathus longimembris. Next base: position 28,900,623 of record NC_063183.1, on the reverse strand, counting down.
TAGGCGGCCAGCCTCCACCTCCCTAGTACTGGAATTTCAGGTGTGAGCTGCCACACCCAGCCTAGAATGGTTGTTCAAGTTCCCAGTTATACAGGTGAAGAACCTGATGATCAAAGGGATTCGTAATTCACTAAAACCACAGTAGTCCTACAGAGACCAGAGGCAAAGGGTTGTATTTCTGTTAACTCTTTAGCATTTCTTAAGCTGCTGAGATTTTATTCCGACTGGGGAACAGGACAATTGCACTATGATTTTCTGATGTAAGAACGAAACTTTAAAATTATCTGGAAGTTGGTACTGATCATAACATGTCGTTGATTCATTAGAATAGTCAGCGTAGGCATCTGTTCCTTGTTTCCTGCTAATGAATGTGTTTGTGATTGTCCAGAGTGTCTGCCCTTGTGTCTGGTTGTATTCACAATTTGCAGACAGAACTTTGCCTTAATGACATGTGGGGGCAAAGGTCCTGTTTCCATTTCCTTTGGTGTAAGCTATAAACTATCAAAAAGTTCCTAAGCTCCAATTAGTGGGGACATGTACGTGAAATAAACATAAATTCTGTGCTTCAAGTGTCTCTACCGTGGAAGTGAGTCTGTCTGATTCCGTATCTACCATGCCCGACCTGGTTTGAGTTTAAACCAGTGTTAACCCACACTTGCATTATGAATCTCGAAGGAATCATCTAGAGTGAGAAAAATCACTCGGAACCTTCCCATGCCCTGTTCTCACTTCATATCCCATCCTGGGTGATTCTTCATGGCTGCCCAACAAGGCTGGTTTCCAGATTTGACTGTATCTTATGTGGATTGGGTGCTTTTTCTGCTGTTCCTCTTAGTAGTATTGCCACCTCTCTGTCCTCCAAGTGACTGATAGTCTCTGGCCTGCCCGTTTTCCAGTTGTTTCGGCCTTGGTATCTGGTCACAAGGAAACCCAGCCCTTTGCCCACATAAAAGATTAGAGTCTCCTTTCCATAGACAAGGCCTTCTTGGCCGCGCTTTGAGCTGTACCTGCATCATAGTAGCCAGCATTGAAATTCAGGGAATAAATAAATGACTATACTCCAAGCTATACTGCAACACAAAGCTTCTTTAACAGCAAAAGCTCATGTCACCAGGACTTCCTCTAGGAAATGAAACTGTGAGACATTGACAAGATTCAAAGCTATGTCTTGAAACATCACACATGTCACCATTTTACCAATCGAGCTCAACTGATCAGTATTGTCACTCTGTCGTTCTTTCCAAAATATACATGGAATGATCGTTATTACCCAAAAAGTTAGATTCCAAGCACATGACAGGACATAATCTAATAATTCTATTTGTATTTTCCTACTACCGGTCTAGTTGATAGACCAAAGTATTTGCATTTGTGGGAATAGCACTATGAAAGCCCTTTGGACAATTAATCTATATTAATAAAATACAAAGAGCAAAGGTCAAAATAATGTTATTGTCAGGAATGTACAGACTTTGCAGTAAAAAGCTAACACTCACTGTTGAATAGAGACTGTGTTGGTAAGGAAGAAACTGGCCTTGTGCTTTGAACAGTGTGTCTCAGGGCCACCGAAGTGATGGACAGGATCAGCAACAAATGCTTCAGAAAGGTGGAGACTTGCCCCGTGTCTAGTTTATTTTCCTGTCCCCAGTGTCATGGCCCTGTAGCTCAGTCACCAAGACTGGTGGGCCTTTCTTTACAACCCCTTGATGTCCTAGTTTTCCTGATTGCTGTATTAGATACTACAGAAGCATTTATTTGAGTTCAAGAGCAACATGCAAGATGTTCACTCTTATTCCCCAAACTTCCCAGTATTCCAACTTCTCCTGTCCCCAGACTATTCTGCCAACCAATGTGATAATCAGTCTTTTCCCAACAGTATTCCCTCAAGTTTATATTCTGCATAAAAGGATTGATCCCACCCTAGTCGGCCCCTGAATCGCACACTAGCATTGCCACCTGCTGCCCTGCATAAACCAGGAACCAGGAACCACTCTTCAGCCCCATCGCACCAGTCACTCCTTGGTGATTTGCAATCGCTCCCTCCGGCCCCTACTAGAAAACGCCTTGAGTGTAGATGTCTACGTGCCTGCCCTTAGTTAAAGGACCGTCCCCCCGAGGTCCTAAGGGTGTGCTGTGCTGATCTCATCCTATTCTTTATATCTATAACATTCTTTGTTGAATCATTTTTCATCATACATGATACATACCACTCTACCTTCCCTGAGAAACTGTAACTTCTTAGGAAATATTTCTCAGAGACGATTAATATTACATGAATGAATGCTCCTAACATATATGAAGATTTGGAAAATTTGACATGTGGAGATGACAGAAAAGGGGAGAAAGCCCATAGTTTTGCTGGAGACATTCCCTCTTGCTCTTGTGTCCTTGTCCAAGTTGGCAGAAGACTGGTATGTGGAGGGTTAAGTTTCACCCACCATGGCAGCTGTGCGGGGGAGCTCAAGGACATTATGAGATTAGCAGGAAGAGAACTTTGAAGTCTCTGCTGGTCCCTGGAATTCCCCAGCCCCCCCCCCCTTCTCACCACCCCCTCTCCCTGCAGCAGCCCACCTCTCCTCTCTTTCCAGAGAGTGTTAAAAATGCAACTGTGGAATTAGGTAGCTGGCAAATGCTGAGTATTTTGAATCACATATAGGCATAGGCTTTTTTTAAAAAAACAAAACAAAACTGGGCATTCCTTGGGCCATCTCAACACCTACTGTTTCCAAGCAAGCCCTAAAGACTTCATTGCATTGCGGAGCCCAGACACACACACACACACACACACACACACACACACACACACACACACACACTCACTCCACATAAAAGAGCCAAAGACTAGCTTGCTGTTATAATTGCTTTGTTGAGCATCAGTATTTAAGGAAGTGATCCTTTTGGTCTGTTTTGCCTAGCAGTTATGTGTACATCCATAAAGCTGTTCTCTGTCCGTGCATAGGAGCAGTTTGGAGCTACAGGAAAGCTGGGCTTAAATCAAATCGTTTAGTGACTGAGACCATGACAAATATTTTTCAAAAGATACCAGAGCCCAGTGTTACACAGTGTGTGTGATACCAAGAACCTAAGAATGCTCATAGACACACTCTAGATGCATATTTATTACTCCCTAGTTAGGAGAAGGTACGATTAAAAAAAAAAAGACTTCTGTCTTCTTAGCAGATAAACATGCCTGTGCACCTGGCAAGGTGTAATTGAGGAAGATCGGTTTACAAGGAAAATGCATGATAATGAGAAATTTTCCTAAATCAAGGCTGAATCACTCCTTACATTGAAAAACTTCAAATAGAACTGTAACCTGAAGCTATTCCCATGTAAGCATGCTTAATGTGCGACGGGTTCTGCACATAAAAAGAAACTTGACTCCACAGGAAATAATGCAGGCTCTTCAAACATGCAATGAAAATAAAAGTCACAAAACGAAGCAGAGAAAATTGGCTCCCGGTGCTCATTCCCTAGTACCCAAACATTCTTCTCCAACCCAGAAAAAATGCCTCCCCTTTCTTAGCCAGGCCTGTGGAGAACAGAGCCAAAGCCACCAGCGTTTCCTTCCGTGATTGCTCCTTTGACTGACTTTCTCTTTTCTCCCTAGACAGAGCAAAATGGTTCTCCAGGAGCCCCCCGGAGGCCCAGTGTCTTTGAACACTTTGCCCAAGATGAATATAGCCTATCTGTGATTCAAGGAGGTGCTCTCACAATAATTACTTAGTATGTATCACCATATTTCATACGCATATCTATGCAGTGGCGTTGCCAGTTTCATGATGGTAAAACATGTCACCCAATTCTCTTGTACGCCTCACGGTAAACCAGACACACAGAAGGCATGCTTGTCATCTCCATGATTAAATAAATGGAGAAGTAAACAAAGATGAAAGGCCCTCGCTATCAACCATTCCAGAATCAATATAATACCTCATGAAAATGTCCAACAGATTTAATGAGACCTCCATGCTTCCAAGCACCATTCTGGGCTCCGGGATTTCACTGGGGAGCAAATTAGGAATAATCTCTACCCTTGACGATTCACAGTGAGATGGAATCTTAGCAACTATATTGATCTTCACCTAAGATGAGGAAGAAAGAAGAGATGACAGGAAGTTTCCATCTTGCATTACAAAGTCTTTTCTCCTTTGGTTTAATGCAAGGGTGCTAGATGATCACTTGCACCTTTCTCCATTCAGTTCTGTGTGTACATAATGGGTCTGTACTCTCTTCTCAATACCTTTCATTATCTCGTGTTGAAGATGAAGTGATGTTTTTTTTCTTGGTTGCTTCATCCTGCAGTTCTATGGATTTCAGCCTAGCTGTGTGTCCAAGTAAACTAGAATGTTTAAGTATATTTCAGATGCTTGGGCCTTGCCCATAAAGATTAGGATTAGAGGGCATGAGTGGAGATGGGCGCTTCCTTCTTTTCTTTTTGGTTCTAATGTGAAGGTACAATTGAGGATTCCTATTTCTCCATCGTTATATTCTTCTTCATAACTATTATACTTAATCTCATAAGATTGTAAGAAGTCCAAGAAAACGGCACAGATTAGAATCCTGTTGTATATGAACATGTACCTTATTTTAAGTTTTTTTAGTTCCCTTTTGTATATGTTTCTTGTTAATAGTCAAAAAAACTTGTGGGAAGAGCAAATGTCTTAGAATTAAGCAAATCCATGCAGTTATTATACAAATCCAATTATTAACGTGGTCTTGATTGAAGTCATCATTTCAAAGCTCCTCTATTCCTCAGCTTTTTCATCTGTAAGCTGGAGATAGAAAATGAAAAACAAAACATAGCTGATCCTCAGGATTCATAGTTTTAGTAACTGTGGATTACTGCTGCAAAGAATTTAGTTTTAATTTGAAAATCAATAGTCCTGACACTTTAATGTTTGTAGTCACTGTGTCATTTGTGGGTAGAGTGTGTGTTGTCTCCTTTATACACCACCAACTGAGGAATGCTCTGTGATTCAGCTATCGCCCTATAGATAAGTGCTGTCTGTCTTCATGGTCTACGTACAGGTTCTATATATTTTTTAAATCTTCCATTGGGGGTTTCACCATCGTAAATAGCCCCCCCCCCACCTTATAGTGCCAGTGTTGGACTTAATGTTCCTAAGCGTATGAAGGCTCTTATGTTTCCATAAGACTATAGAGAAAATAAATGCATTCAATAAGCGTTTTAAGTTACAGTGATATGGGGTTTAATTAACCATAAATATTAAGTGAGATGTCTCTTTAAAAACACACAACCAAAACAAGATTATATGTATCGATCCATTGACAAGAATGTGACTCACAGGAATCTAGCCCAGTAGTTCCTCTGAGGAACAATGGCTCAGTTTGCATTGACTTTAAAGAACATAAACTACCAGGAATATTGAAAGTGAACTATATAAAACTATATAAAGTATACAGCATGGAGTCTGGCATCTGATTCTTGCTAGGAAAGGTTGGTTGTGTTACCTTTCTCATTCAAAATTGTTTTTAAATCCAGATATCAATGGATATGCTGATGCTATTTATATGAAAATGTTCATTGTTTTGTTATCTGTAAGGAGGATCTCATGAGGAGCTTTTGTTCAGTTGAGTCTTTTGGATTAGCCAGTCTTCCAGAAAGCCTTTGAACTCCTACCAAACAGGTGGGGAAATTGCTAGAAACTCTTCAGCAACAGAGAAGCATAGCAATAACACATTTATATAATTTATATAAGCTACATGCAACCTGTGGTCTCTTTGCCATAATGGGAAAAATAGGGAAAATCCCCTTGCTGAGAAAAACTAATCTTGCATTTTGCAAAAGGCTAGAAAGCATGCAGAAGAGAAGAATAGTGGTGAATGTGGTGGCATTAGTTAGAAGCAAACAGGTGTCCATACATGTTCAGTAGGAGAAAATAATGAGTGACCCAACAAGAGAGAAGATCATAGTTATATACTAGTTAGGAACAAAGAATATCCTGTACTTTTTTTTTTTTGTATCCTATTACCCTCAAAGATATCAGGCTGCCATGTTGAAATTATAGTGGGGCCAGAGCCCCTTCAGCATGCTTGTCCATACAATACAGAACTCATGCAGTCTCTGTGGTGGATCAGAACATGGGAGAAATGATACAGTTTGACTTGTCTTCCTTAGCAACGGGCAAATGACAGCAACAGAAACCTTATGCTAATGTTAATATAGAGCAAAATGGGTGCACATGGACAAATGCTACTGAGTTAACTAGCAAATTTTTAAGCCCCACTTTCAGAATTTAAAAAGAGAAGCTGTTAAATATCTGCAGATTCTGAGTCCTGATAATTAGGATTTCTGCATAAACAAGCAATAAGATTCCCCTGTGCGTTTGTATTTTTATGTACTTTAGCAGCTTTTATGATTTTCTTGAATTCATTTCTATCCATTTTTGGTGTTCTTTCTCCCTAGGATGTTAAATATTATTAGTATTATCATGAACAGAATTCTTCTGCTTTAATTTTAAACTAGGGATTACAAGTATATAAGAAAGTTAACTTATATGTATTCTAATTTCCCTATTAGATTTATTTTAAAATTTAATTCAGACAGCATACATATAAAAAGAATAATGTGTGTCCATCTCCTCGATATGTATGACTTTTATTCAACTAAACTTAAGCAAACTTTTTTATAGAATATGTAATCTGTGTAGTGACAGTCTTATTCTATAAAAATAATAGTAATAGCTAGTTTGAAATTTTTTTTTGCTTCAAATGAAGTTGCCACTCTTTTCCTTACACGTCATTGATCTTTGAAAAGCTCAAGGTTCAAATTTTATTCACATTTTTCAACATCTTCCTCAATGGTTTCACACATGTTATCATTTGAAAAAACAAATATAACTAATCCTTTTTGTATTGATATTAAGCCATCCTTGCATTCTTGGGAGGAGAGCAGGCATCCTGCATGGCTGTCATGTATTTATAATACACTTTCTATTCTTAGATACAGTTCATTCCTCTGCTAAAGAACATGTAAACAGGGGGGGAAAAAGCTCACTACATAATAAAATGCATATGATTTGTAAGATATCTTTCAATTTCAAAAGCATTAAAATGTGAAAATAATTTGTAGCTTAGAATTAAAGGAGTAAGAGGATTTTTGAGTGTAAGTTTCAAATCCAAGACAAATCCATGAAACTTTCGTTCCATTTATCCAACAAAAAGCTGGAAGTAGAAATACGGCTCAAATGGTAATGCACCAGCCGTGAATAAAAACATCAAGAGCATAAAGCCCTGAGTTATATCCCCAATATCAGCATGAAAAATAAAAACCAAGAAATTGCTTGAAACAGCACAAGTAATATTTCTCTTTTGTGCATTCAGAATAACTTGTGCACTTCATGAAAATCTCCAAGTGTTGATTGTTCACTATGTTTCTTCTTTGGACATTTGAATTGAACCGTGTTTTCAAATGCAAATTTAAATAATTTGAAAAGCAAAGCCTACCGCTTTCATTTCTTAATAAAGTTAGGTTTGGGATGAACACTGTAACATTCGCAGAATGTTTTATTTGAGCAAAATAGAGCCAGCCAGTTCTGATCTCTCAGGCACAGATATACTCACCTAATTTTCTTGGAAGCCATGAAAGGAAATGGTCAGTCTTCTTTCCTAAACAATTTGAGATACAACTTTCACCCTGGCCTATTTCTCTGGGGTCCTCTCAGTCTCTGCCTCTCTTTCCCACCCTCTGAAATCTTCCGTGTTCTTCCCTGGAGCAAGTGCTCCATAAGAAATGTACACAGGGATTGAACTTGATTCTATTTGTCTTTGAGGTAGCCTATATTACACACTTTCTTCTTAGATACATTTCGGTCTTTTTCTTTCCTGCTTGAACAAACAAATGAAACCGAAATCACTGATGGTGGAAATCTGGATGGCAAAAATCTCTGCCTCATAGGGCTGAATTCAGATTTTTTTTTAAAATCTACTCTGGCATTGGCACCTTGGCAGTACCCCACTCAATCTACAATCCTTAAGATTTTTCTGGGTGAGGGGTGAAGCTATGGAAACCCCACGAAGAGCTGGCTTCTCACATTCTCTCCTGACAGGAGGAACTCAGAGAGAAAAACAGTCTTAGTAAAAAAGCTCATTCCAGGAAGTGAACAGAAAAAAAAAATAAAAAACTGGAGCTGTGGCTCTGTGGGAAAGCAGAGACTCTGAAGGTAATAACACTTGTGCGGCCAAGAAGAAAAATCACCAGCTTGTGTCCCGAGAAGGTGATGCTGGAGTCCTTTTGTTCCAAGCAAAACCACGTTGCCTAGTTACTGAGAGATTTTTGCCGTAAATGTCAAATATACAGGCAGAAGCAGAATTAGAACCCGTGTCCCTAAAATCTTACCCCTCCCTCCAAAAAAAAAAATGCTCTCATAGAGATTTGTGTGACTCAAGCCCTCTGCCCCAGTTGGAGAATCAGCCCAGACATCTTGCACAAATCACAGCTCAGATTGCTCAGTTGCTTCTAGTATTTCCGATGGTGGCAGTGAATTGAGGCTGCCGCCCAGCCAGTCATTTACTTACAGACTTCAAATATGATATCTAAACTCCAGGTACTCTCAGATGTGCTTTTTCCTAGAAAGAAAAGTTGAGCTAGGACACTTGTAAGTTACAATGTATTCATGATATGTGTTTGGGAAGACAGGTGCAAGGAGTCACAGGTTGCACTATTTCTGATGACTTATTCATACAGAAGAGATGCTGTATTGGAAAGCACTATTAACACGACCACTTCCCATCCCCTTCTGCCCACAGCCATAGACAATATGTGTGTGTGACTTTTGTGTCCTCATCATCTCGGAGTGACATCTCCAAGAGCAGAAGTAGCAACAGCAGAGTCACAGTGGCAAATCCATTTCCCTCTTCCAAGATACCACTACAACCGACATGTAGCCAAATTCCTATGGAATAGCATTTATCCCAGATCTGTTCATGGCAATGGTATGAATTCAGGAAGGCCAGAAATAGATGTTGTTGTTTCATTAGGCTTTGTGTTCTTTCTTAGACTTTATCATCTTCTGCCTTAATCATGTGTCCAAATACATTTCTACAGTGATCTATCTTCCTGGTCATTCTCTATGTATGCATCTTTTTATCACTTCTTAGCAGTCAGGTTTTTAACCTTTCTAGACAAAAACTTCAAGACCTCAACTTAATACACATTTTAGGTACTATGTGCCAAATGTGAGTTAAGTACAGCACAAAAAAACTAAACAGACAGGATTTCACCTACACCTACACCGAGGAAGTATTGTTGAGAGAGAGAAGATGGAAGAGTAAACTCTTGTTTACAAAACAAACGAGCCAAACGGAATGATAAATGTGAAAGGAATGTCAGATCAGGGCTGTGTATTTTTCACACAGTCAATAGGGATGAAACAGCCTTGTACAATTATGTCGAGGAGTCAGAGAGTTCAAATGTGGAGCTGGGTACTGTAGACCATGCCTGTAATCTCAGCTACTGAAAATGCAGACTTAGGGAAGACCATGATTCCAGAGTAGCCCCAGGGAAAGTTTTCAAGACTCTTACCTCAACCAATAAAACTCATCCTGCTGGTGCACATCAGTCATTTGGCTGTGCAGGATGGTTCTGCGGCCCTGGCTTATGTGGTAGACCACCTTCCTAGCAAGTGCAAAGCCCTGAGTTCAAATCCCGTACTGCCAAAATTTAAAAAAGAAGTTGAAAGCATATCCCAGAAGATGTTAAGGATCAGAGTAAAATACTCATATTTTAATTGTGGTAACCAAATGAGATAACATGTAGATGCCATTTAGCAGTACTTTAGTTACCCAATAAGCATAGCTTTTTGTAATATAGCAGGCAGTAGGAGCCCAGAAAGATTACACAGACAAATCTTCCACAAGGAAGACTCAAAGAACACTGCTCATTGCACTAAAGGCAGCCATGTTCCGTTGTGAAAATTACTTCATTCTAGCTAGAAAGATGCTGGAACTCTGTAACTGCTTTTGGCCAGCAAACTGTTTATTCTGATTCAGTTCACTGTTGTTAGCACTGAATTACTTTATTTTCTGATCCCGTATTAATCTTGGATTGATCTCTGAAGGAACAGATTCAGGATTTTGCTTTGTTTTGTGTCTGCAACCATACGTAATGAGGTTGGGAAATTTGAAAAGAGACATTTACTTGCAAACACATGTTAGACTTAATGACGTCCAGAAAGAAAACCTTGTGAAACTTAGAACCATAGATGATTGGAACTGCAAAGAGTACAGAGGAATGTAATGATGATATTCTCGGCCCAATTTCTGGATACAAAATCAGTCCAAAGATCTCAATGTTTTATTGAATTCAAGACAGTGTAGAGATGTAACATAAAAACAAAATGGCTAGAATTTCTAAGATAGTTTAGGGGTTGGGATGGAAGAAGAGAAAGTTTGAAAATACAACTGTCCTGACTATCCAAGCATAGGGTGTGATACTTAAATGAATCCAACCTCGCACTCTTGTTTTGAGGTACAGAAGTACAGCCCTAGAAATGGGGAGTCCTCCATATACCTAGAGTATTTAGGAGCCCTCAAGAGATCACAACCTCAGTGTTGTTATCCCTGGGTCTTTTCTTATTCTACTATAGCAAATTGTTTTCATCTTGACCATGTACATTTTCCTTATGAATAAAGAATTGAAAAAATCAGTAATAGAACACAGCTGAGGATAGACACTATTGGATGTTATTAACAGCATTTCAGGGCAAGAAAAATTTTCACTTCATGGTATCCTAGCCATTGGGACATCATTAGTTGTTACATAATTATTAATTCATTATATAATTATAATTATTTCTGTTCAACTAACATGCATTTACATACAACTGCACAAAACACATGCCTACCTATGCTTTAGGAAACATACAGGGACAACTATAGGAGAATTTGCTCTGATTTCGGTTATTTTGGAAGACTTTCATCGAAATAATAATTGGAACCAAGCAATCAGGGTAATATGGGTGTTTACACAACATTTAATGATTTCCTACTATGTGTGCCAAGAAATATTCAAGAGGATAATGATGCCACTTAAGTGTTTTTTTTTTAACTTTAAAAATTCAAATAATTATTTAGACCTGAAAGCACTTGGATGGGCACCCACCCCCCTTTGGTCCTCTTCTCCTCCGTGCTTTCCCTTTGTGGCTTGTATCCCTGTGGCTTCAGCTCCTCACTCCACCTATGCCCATCACCAGGACGGAATGGAACAATTTCATGGCAACGTTTCTGCAAGTGCCATGGAACGATTTCACTTATTTGCTTGGCTTCAATGGGCATGAGGAGAGAAGCTAATGATTCCAAGACTGGATATTATTACATTGCACGATCTTACATATTCTCTCTCTCCTCTCCTCTTCTCTGTCTCTGTCTCTCTGTCTCTCTCTCTGTGTCTGTCTGTCTGTCTCTCTCTGTGTGTGTCTCTGTCTCTCTCTTCTGTCGGGAGCCTTCTGCACTTCCTAACGTCTCTTTACTTGTCAAAAACACCTATAGCCATACATATACTTGTTGAAATAGTGCGATTCGTCCTGTGCTGTTTTTCTCTACATTGTCATATGAGGAATCTCGCTAGGTTTCTCAGCCCTTGAGGAGTAAGGGCAAAGGACTAAGTTCTGTTCTTGTTCACAGCTTTAGAACATCTCCTCTACTCTGAAGCCTGCTCTGAATAATTGCTTTCCATCTTTATTTCCATTCACTTTGCCTGCCCCACCCCCCAATTCCTGTCTTTATTCATGTTTTTATGTTTAATTTTCTGGATTTCCTCTAAGCTCTTCAGGAAGCCAGAACCACAGGTGGACAATGAGTAAGGAAAAGATTAGAGAGAGGTCAATGGCAGACTGTAGCCTGGAAACACCCCCAGTTCCTTTGGAAGGAAATGATTGTGAGAAACTGAGCCTAAAAGCACGTAACTGTCACAGTCATCCCAGCTACAGCAGGAAGTGAAACATGGGAGGATCATGGAACAGGAGCATGCCGGCATGGAAGCACAAGATCTTATCTCCAAAATAGCCTGAGTGTAATAGACCTGGAGTCATGGCTCCGTGGTAATATGCCTCCACAGCAAGCTTGAGGCTCTGAATTCAAACCCTAACTCCACCAGGAAGAAAAGGGAGGAAGAGACTATGGAGAAATGAAGGAATGGTTGAATGAGTTATAGGCAAGTGAACAGTGCATTTGTAGCGGGTCTGGTAGGTGATACTTGCCTATAATTATATCACTTGGGAAGAAAAGGAAAGAAACTTTTTTCTTAATTGAAAAGAAACTTTTGCCCCTTGCCATTAGCCTAGAAGAATGGATCACTGCAAGTTCATTGATGTCATTTGTATTCTTAGAGATGGCGATCCTACCATAGAGAGGGCAGTTAGACAACAATATAAAATGCGACCAGAATAACCCCGGAGTTCCACGTGTTTCCCTGTCATTGGGCCATATGTCTCAATTCTCTGATTGCACAACGTTGCTATCTGAAAATTAAGTCCTTGCCAAGAATAAGTGAACATTCCCAGCAACATGAGTATTTCTGATTTCCAGATATTTCTGGTAAAAAAATTTTTTTTTAGCCAGCTATTAAATGAAACTTTGTATGGCACCTTTTCCTAAGTCTACAAAAATGCTTTTGTCTATAAATGCCTCCTCAGATTTCCTGTTCCCGCAGTGTTTGCATCTGCACTGGTGCAAGAGGAAACAAGAGCTAGAACTGACATCCTGCTCCAGGAAGCTGGGCCCAGACAAGTCCCCTGTGCCCTGGCAAGGCCAGCGTCCCCAAGAAAACCCCAGCTGAGGAATTTTGTAGGAGGAATTATATCTAGCCTCAGCCTGGCGGAGGGTATGACCCTGACATGAAAGGACGAGTTCCATGCTTAGTCACCTCCTTCATTTTCACATAGGAGAACTTGGGAAAGCTTGCGTCTTTGAGCATGTGTTGGAGGCGGCCAGTCTATGGGTTGGACGGCATCTCTCTGGAGCCAGAGTTGAGTTGGGGAAGCAAGACGACCAAGCCAATGACCAGAGATCAATGCGCCACTAAGAATGGAGACACAGTGCTGAGTTACAGGGGAGGTGGTTTGGTTTGGTTTTTTTCCTCAGAGTTCTAAAACTTGAGTTCCATTAGTTGCATGATGACCTTGTAAGAACCTCTGCTCTGCTTCTCTTCCATAGCCTCTCCTTCCATTGAGTGTATGTGAATGGCGGGCCTCTTCATGCGAATGCATCTCAAGTGTTTGAACAGAAAGGGAATTTCTCAACTCAGTATCACTGGCATAATCACAATCATCAATGCATTTTGGTTTTCTGAAACTATAAATGGTTGCGCAGAGACTTTTGTGAACATTATCAAGCAGAATACTGTCAAGTTTTGGTGGGATTACGGATATTCTAGACCATGCTTCATAGAGGACTGCATGAAGACGCCTGTAGACAGTGTTTTAGTTTATTCAGGCTACTAATACATATATATAACATATATCTTATATGTTATATAATATATTTTACATATACAGTGTGTATACACACACACACACACACACACACACACACACATTATACTAGGTGCTTATAAAAACCAGGAATTTATTGCTCAGAGTTCTGGAAGCTGGGAGGTCAAGGATCAAGGATGTAACACAATTTGTGCTGTCTTGTGAAGCCCACTTCCTGGACCAGGGCTCTTTTCTTGCTGTGTTAGCACGTGGTAGAAAGAGTGATGGGATTCTCTGGTGGCTCTTTAACCCTGGCACTAATCCCATCTATCAGAGCTTCACTCTCCTTGAGTTGACCTCTTCCTCTGGACATGGTGGCTTATGTCTGTGATCCCAGCTGCGAAGGAGGATCACAGTTGGAAGCCAGGCTATTATCCCACAGACACAGAAAGTTTAAATAGGGAGACTGTAGTCCAGGTTAGTCATATGTAAGACTATATCCAAAAAATAATGAAAGCCCCCCCCCCCAAAAAAAAAGATTGAGATATAGCTCCAATGGTAGAACCCTTGCCTGGCAAGAGGCCCTGAATTCAAACCTTACCTCTCCCTACCAAAAACAAAACAAAACAAAAAATAGTACAACTGTGGGTGTATTTCATTATTCGAGACTACTGGAAAGTAATCCCATGCTCCATTCCACTGACTTATTTCTCCTCCCATGTACCTGTGGCCTGGAGTTAACTCTCCTAAAACAATAATCTAAAATGGTGCTTCGCATTATCAGCTTTCAAGTAACCCAGGTCACTTTCTTGTTTGTCATATTATATGTAGCTAGTAGATCTAACCCTGGAAAACATTAAGACTTTAAAAAAAAAAAAAAAAAGAACAAAGCCAATCCTATTCCTGCCTAGACTCGGCTAGCTAATTTCCACTCCGCTGTTTATAATGTACACACTATTCCAACATCACAGGTATAAAGAGCTGGGTAATCTATGGGCTCTATTCTGCTGCTTGCTGCTTGCTCTGCTTCTATACATCTCAGAAATTACAAAATCAATGAGACAAATGCCACCTGCTCCCCCACCCCACCCCACCCCTGCACACACCACTTCAAGGGTGCAAAGCCGGCCGTATCCTCCTTTCCTGACCTGCTGGCTGGTCATCTTCCCCGACTGACGGCTCTGCCTCAGTCTCCTCTTTCCCTTGCAGCTCAGATGCAACCCACTCTGTGGATTGTGGCACAATGCCCTCATTTCAGGTTTTCTTCAGGTGTTTTTGGTGGGGGGGGGTGGTGGTGGTGGTGTTTATTTGTTTTTCCCATCTTCCAGCTGGCGCCCTGTTCTCAGCCTCCGTCTCCTGCGGATCTCTATTTTATCATGGGTTATCTCTCCCCACATGGCGTAGGTGAGGCTTCTCCAGGAGCCGCTCAGGCGAGGGGTTTTGTGTTGGTCCACGCTGGTGAGCGTGAGCGGCAGGGCGGGGAAGGCTGGCCCGGCCTCCCAGCCTGGAACTCCAAGGCACGACCTCCGCCATGCTGCCTTCACACCCCGAGACCCCCTTCACCCCTCTCCAAGGCTTCTGTGCACACCCCTCCATCATTCTGCTACCCCAGCCTGGCCTCTCTTACTGTCATGAGATGACCTTCCTTGGGTCTCCACACATCGAGAGTCTCCCCTGGACTCTTCCTTCACCTCCGCACCTGCTTTCTGAAGAAGCAGGGTTCCCCTGTCCCTGGCTGAACAGCACCGCCATGGGGGAGGTACAACACCCCACCCTGCCCTCTGACCTGGATGGACTTCAGCCTAACTCGAATCCTTAGTGCTCGTTCCCGCCTCTCTCCTTCCGGGGCTGGGGGTTACCTCTGTCGGCTGTTGATAACTTGAATGAAATAACTCTTGATGTGTGATAGCCAGTGAGTTTATCTTCACACCCCTCCTTGTTCGCGTACCACAGGGCACCTGGTCCACGCCATCGTTCTGAGCCTTTGTGTATGTCGCCTCCTGCCCAGAAGATGCTTTGTACACCTCTTACCGCAGCCTTCACGACCCGGCTCATAGGACATCCTCACTAGGAATGACTCCTGGATTCTCTCTCCTTCCTCTAGGCCACCCTAGGCAAGAACCATTCCCCTCCCACCAATAATTCTAGAAAATATTCATCGTACAGAATTATGAGCTCCTATAGAGGGTCTACCACACCGACTGCACTATGAGTCCATTTGTATTTTACTCATGCATGCTAACTCCATCCCTGAGAACATGGCGCAGTATGTGAAACACAATTATCCCATACACAGGATCTGGAGGTAGAAGGGCCTGGCTTCAGCCTCTCTCCTTGTCTGTAGAGGGATGCACCCAGCCAAAGAAGCAAGGTGAGGTGCCTACGGATTCTTGCCCTGTGCACAGAAGAAAGTGTGTAGGGCATGAGAGGAAGGTTAAGGTAGAAAACACTGCATGGGAGATTTCTTCCTAGCAGTAGAGGCTAGGTTTCCTTGACACAAGGCTTAGTGAGCTTCCTGTACTTGCTATAAGCAGCAGAAAAGTCTTCTAAGGGGTTAAGATCATTTAAGCAGTATACAAGCACATCAATATGTATAAACTCATTGTTTCCCTCTGCCCCATTTCTGAAGGATTCCTCATTTTTCAATTCTAGTGATTTAAGTTATCTGCTGTTTCATCTGTTCTACCCATTACTTGGTATTAGCCAGTGCTATTTCTCATTGCAGGAAATATTATGCAGTAGTGTGTTTATAAAGATTTGGGTTCCCATTTAATTTCTTCCAATAAGTACATTCCCTAAACCAAGTTTGCATTCTTGAGAAAACAATGGTATTGTTGCCATGATAGCTTTGGATTTAGATTATATTTGGATAATAGAATATGGGGAAATATCTTCATGTTTTTATTTCATTTTCAAAGGAATTGGTGGTGGGTTTTTCTCTTTCTAATTTAAACATTCCCCTGCAGTGTTGATAACTCAAAGCAAATCTCATTATACAGAGTGCATAAGAACCAGCAAATGATGCTGAATTGAGAAATGAAACTGAGTTGTTTCAGCTGGGTAGGATAGTTGCGCTCAGAGTTTTTGAAGTGTCGATCATTTTCTTGTTACTAGGCCAGGCAACATAAAGTATACAAGAGAACTGTCAGCAGGGGCCTGTATCCTCAAGAGCATGCACGACACACACACAGATTAAATTCCAAAATAATGCAGGTACTTGTTGCTCTTGCAATGTATAACATGTATGGGCACACCTACACGAAAAAGCAGAACTAGAAAAGGCTAAGAGCTTGGGAGAGAAATTTAAGTAAGAAAGCATCAAGTATCTGAGTAATTAGGGATAAACACAAAAAAATTACGTCACTACTGCCCAATGCTGCCGGCTCACACCTGTATGTAATCCTAGCTACTCAGGAGGCTGAGATCTGAGGATCACGGTTCAAAGCCAGCCCTGGCAGGAAAGTCTGTGAGACTCTCATCTCCACTTAACCACCAGAAAACTGGAAGTGGTGCTGTGGCTCAAGTGGCAGAGCGCTAGCTAGGAGCTGAAGAGCTCAGGGACAGCGCCCAGGCCCAGAGTTCAAGCCCCCACAACTGACACACACAAAAATTACCTCACTGCTTTTGGGGAGACCAAGGAATAAACCAACCTTGGCTTGTTCCTTGGTATTGAAATATATTTGTGGCCAGATATGGAGAGCTTAGTTTGATAAAGTAAGGACTCAGGCTTGAATAAGGGGTTCAAGGAATCTGTGAACAGGGGGGAGGAAAAAGAAATGTCTTTCAATACCACCAAGGAAGGATTAGAATAGGGAGAGACTGCAGGCAGGGGTAGCAGTTTGGAGGATATTCTGATACTTTATGTTTGAAAAGCTGGTAGTAGTAGCCATAAAATGGAGTGGAAGGATGTGAGAGAGGGATTGTGAGGCTGGAAACAGGATGGGTACGGAGGCGAGCAGGACAGAAACAACTTGGTTGGCAGAGAGGAGCAGAGCACTCACGCTTCCAATAGAACAGGAAGTATTGCTATTGTGCTTTGTGAACACCCAAAGAAAACCATGTAACATGTAATAATAGCAACAATAATCCTAACTACTATTTACTGAGCATCCTCTTTGTGCCAATCAGAATGCTTACACGGATTGCACACGTTTCCATTGATTACTACCAGCCAAACACTGCTGAAAATTATTACCTGGGTTTTCAACAATTGTCATGTGTAACCTGTATAATACCCCCATCCATTTTACACATGAAATAGGTCAGAGAGATGCATAAGTGACTTGCTAAAGGTAAATACACATAAAGCCAGGAATCGGGGCTGGGTGTGTGTGTGTGTGTGTGTGTGTGTGTGTGTGTGTGTGTGTGTGTGTGTGTGTTATGAAATCCCAGGCAGGTACTTGGGAGACAGGTATTGGGAAGATGGTGGTTTGAGACCAGCATGGTCAAACACAGAGAGAATCTTGTTTGCAAGACCCCGTCACAAGAAACAAGCTGAACATGGTAGTAGCACACCTGCAATCCTAGCTGTACAGAAGGTGAGGACTTTTTCTGGAAAAAACAACTAAAGCACCAAGGGCTAAGGACTTGGCTCAAGTGGTAGCACAGTTGCCTCTAAAGCGTAAGACTATAGCACCACAGCAAGGCCCAGCTGTTCATGAAATGTTCATTTAAAGCTCTCTTGACTTAGGAAAACAGAATTCACTCACATCGAGAGGATCACAAAAGTAGTGCAAAGAGTTAAAACTATAGGGTCTCGGCTCTATGAAAAATATGTCTCAATAATATTTTAATTAACTTGAAATAATTATATTACTGGTATAATTTATACTAGCACCAGGATGTATTAAAGTTTTTATTGGAAATCCTGAGTCTTACGTATTCATGATATCAATAAAAACATTTGGACAGGTTTTATTTTCCTAATTGCTTCAGCTTCTTTTCCTGGCTCGATAATGATAATTGTATAACATCAGTATGGAAATTTCGCTCAATTTTTGAGGTGCTTCCTTCTTTTTCCAATCTAAGCAATGTATTAATAATTATAATAATTCAGTGCAACATACTAAATATGACCTAATAATATTTAATCACATTAATCATGTTAAGTGGCAGAAATGAAATGATACTCTGAAATGTTTCTAATTTTTTTAATTGGTTGAGTAGTTAGATACACAAGGAATATTTTTTCAAACATGGTTTTGATTTCAAGCCAAACCCCTTTAGCTCCTGATGCCAGAGGCAGAAAGATCCATCATTTCCCTGGTTGCTGTCTAAAACACAGGAGGGCCACTTTTGTGAGTTTAATCAGGTCCTAAATGACATATGCCCCTAGCCTGGCCATTTTTCTCCCATCCACCAAAAATCTCCCAGTGGCTAGCGATCCACTTGAGCCACATCCCTACAATTACTTTTTTGCAAAAATAAGGAGAGAGAGAGAGAGAGAGCTAAACTATTTGCATGAGTAAAATCTGTACCCAATCATAAAAGGCCTGAGGCTAAAAATCTGTTGTAGACTTTCCTTCTTTCTGAAATAATATTAAGCTCGGGCATATATAATTATACAGGAGCCACTGGACTGTGCAGGATGAGAAAATATAACACAATTATCTCTTCACAAACCTCCGCTGAAATCTGACAGAAATCCACAGGAGTGGGGCACCCTCTTCCCTTCCCTTTTCCCATCTCCAACTTAACCCCTGCCTTCAGATAGATGGCTGTCTCCCAGAATTCACGTCCGAGAATCCTTGCTCCATTCCGTCACTGCACAGCTAGCTGACCTGGGCCAGAAAGCCTTCAGTGGGAAATGTCACGTCCGAGGAAGTTTACAGAACTGGGGACATGGTCGGAATGAAGATCTGATGAAGAGCAGGCTTGTGGGGGGGGGGGGGGAGAACTTTGCAATCAGGAGGGGGGAAAAAAGAAGAGGGAGGGAGCTTCCCAGTGAGTTTCAAGAGTAGAGCAGAATACCCTTAGAAACACATAAGATGATGCTAATTGAAATGAACTCCATGTTATGGAAGCAAGTGATATATCACAGTTGTAACTACTTTCAACGTCCTATGTGTATGTGTAGTTTCTATTATTGATAATGTTTTGTATCACCTTCCTTTGTTTGTACCTACACTATCTCTGTAATCTTATCTGAGTATATTGGAAACCGTGTTTACTGGTATTGGAAGTAGGAAATTCAAAGGGAATACCAAATTCGAGAGACACAGGGTAAAAAAAGAGAAATAACTACAAAAGCAATACTTGCAAAACTCTTTGGTGTAAGTGAACTGAACAACTGGGGGGGGAGGGAAAGGGGGGAGGGAGGGAGGCATGAGGGACAAGACAACAAACAGTACAAGAAATGTATCCAATGCCCAACATATGATACTGTAACCTCTCTGTACGTCAGTTTGATAATAAAAATTTGAGAAAAAAAAAAAAGAGTAGAGCAGAAATTAGGGATAACTGGGAGAAAAGAGAACGTGACTTATGTTCCCGTACTCATCCCAAGCATGCAATACCCTTCTACACTTGGGAAATCGTGTCAGCTGGCCGTGTAAGGCCCCATCCCTTCCTTAGACAGGCCCTCAGGGGGGCCCTTTGTTCAGGGCTGTCTTGCTAATGTGTCTGTCTTGACACTGCTTCCTGCTTCAGTGACTCACATCCTGTGTGGTCTTTGCATCCTGTCCTTTACTCCTTCCTGTCCACTTCCTTTAGATCTCCCTTCGCCTTGGGGACCAGCCCCACCAAGGGTTAGGGTTGTCATCTACTTTCGGGCCCATAGAGGAACTTGGCTTGTCTCGGGAGGTTTGTATTCTTCTTAGCTTCTCCCTAGTCTCGTTGGATATAGTCATTTGGGTCGGGAGGTAGTTTCTCTTAGAACTTTGGGTACATCAATCCCTTCTCTGCTGTTAGTCTAGCAGAGCTGCCTTTAAATGTAACTTAGCGTGTTTCCCTCACAGATTTAGACTTTCTTTCTTTGCCCTGTGCTTCAGACAGTTTGACAATAATTTATCACCGGGGAAGGTGCTTTCTGATTATGTCTGTTTGGATCCTATGAGCATATATGGCTTTGTGAAGATCAGGGAGTTTTTTGCTATTATTTGAGTAAGTAGATTTTCCAGGCTCTCATGTAATCAACCTCCTTCCATTTGGATATTCCAGAGGTATGAATGGACATTTACCCATTCCATGGTGCTCCAAAGATATTGAATACTTTCTTCGTCCTTCTTATTTTCTTTTAGATTTAAATAGAATAGTTGAAAGACCTTCCAAGAAGAGCAACATATTCAGAGAATCCATTGCTATCAGGCCTTCCTTACAAAAAAAATGTTGAAGGGAATTATAACCACATTCATGATAGCATTTGAAAGTATAAATACCTCTAGAAAAAAGTAGATAACAAAGAGAAATGGGAAAGAATCAAACATAATCAGGACAGTAACCAATCAGTCCACAAAGATGAGAGGAGGGAAAGAACAAAGATTATTCTAAACAGATAAAAGAAAAAACTAAAGTTAGGCATAACTTTATACCTCTCAATAACATCCTTAAATATAGACTAAGTTATTCAACTAAAAGCTATAGATTGCTTGAATGAATTCTTTTTAAAACCTGTATACTGCATACAAGAAATTCACTTCACCAGTAAAGGCTAGAGACAAAAAAAATGAAAAAATAAAAAAATAGTCTAAACAAATTAAATCTTAAAGTAAACAGGACTGTGACACCCCAATCACAGCCTCTCAGACAGTTTATATACCAGGCTTGGGCCATTGAGCTTGCCTGAAGAAAATCATTTTTATAGTTCACTCCTCCTTAAAAATTGTGTGTGTGTATGTGTGTGTGTGTCTATATATAGGTCCTGAAAGCCAGATCAAATAACAGGAAAAGCTTAAGTTGCTAGTAATTCTTATGATGCAGCTTTTGAGAATCTAAGAAATTAGATAAGTAAAGACTTCACAAAAGCACACCCATGTTTGAAAGCTATAGAATAGCAAAGGAGCATTGTAATTCTACTATTATAATTTGACTATACTAAAAGTCTTCATGGGGGGTGGGGGAGAGAGAAAGAGAGAGAGAGAGAGAGAGAGAGAGAGAGAGAGAGAGAGAGAGAGAGAGAAATTAGGAGGCTCCTTTCTCAACATGAACCGTATTCTGGGAACATTAATTTTCTCCCGCAAAATCTCAGAGCATGTGACTGACACCTCCACTAGCCTACGGTTTTACTATTTTCTCTTTATTGGAGAGGCACCACTGGTACAGAGAACATAATTTCATCATAGAAAATGTAAGCTGCTGGAGACCTCAAGGTCATCTCACCCAATTCAGTGGCACAGGGTAGAATTATACAGACCACAGTGACAGTCGTCTGCAGATGAAACGATTTCCTGAGCATCAAGCAGTCAGTGAAGTTCTTGAGTTTTCCATCGGAAACTGCCAGCGGGCTCTACGCCCTGACAATTAAGAAACTCTTTGGAAGTGTCAGATGCATCCATTTCCCTTCCTCTCTTCCTTCCTCTTCCCTTCCTTCCTTCTTTCCTTTTTCCTCCTGTCCTTTTTCATTTCCTTCCTTAAACACTTCTTTTCTTCCCTTCTTTCCTCCCTTCCTTCTCTCTTTTCTTCTGCCCTTCTGTCCATCTTTCTTTTCTTCTTCCCCCCTTTGTTTCTCCTTATTCCCTTCCTTTCTCTTGCCATTTCACTCCTTCCTTCCCCAGTATTTTCTTAGGGTCAAAATTACACATCAGAAAAAAATGTATTTCCAGGTCATTTCATTTGATCATTATCCTATCTTCCTTCCAAGTGCTCCTGTTCACATTTTACAAACAAGAAAAATGAAGAACACATAGCTAGCTAGTATGCACAGAAGCACCATAGATCTGAGTGGACAAGTAGTATACTGATGGTTAATGGTTTCTTGCTGTCCAGCCATCTTTCTCTTTAATCATCATTATTGTTCTAAGAGTTTAGATTTATGAAATTCTTCCTTTGGGCTGGGCTCTGTGCTAGGCACCTTAGTTGTAACATTTTGTATTTTTATATATTACTAAATCTTTACCTATTTTATTTATATCACACTCTTTCTGTTCAGTGGGTTATTTCTGTGCTTGGTTCAGATGGCCACAGTGAGATTCTATGGGATTATGAAGTCACTCAGTGTTAGAATGTGACTAAAAGCCAGGATATCTGGCTCAAAATTTCAACTCCTTCCATCAGATATTTTCTAATCCTCTGAGCTCTCATCGTCTGAAAAGGTCACACTCCATGCTACCGTTTCCAGACTTCGAAAAATGTAAAAATCTGATATTACAAATCTGATATCATGAACTGTGTATTCATGCACATAGAATTGACTTATGTTTGCTGTTGCCACAAGTAAGTGCATAGATTAGTGTCTGAAGGAGAGCTCAGAAATACAAGTATGTTGAGTGTTGTTTTTTTCATTTTTATTATAACGTCAATGGATGGAAAAGGAAAATATTGATTAATAAGCAGAAAAGCCACATCTGAGATTGGGTTTTGCTACATAGGATTGAGTGACTGGGAAGAAATTATTTAGCCTCATAGGGAAATTAAATAACTGTCATTTTTTTATTTATAAATATATAAATACACACACACATATATATGATATATATGATACTGGGAGTTGAATCATGATAGGTAATACTGAAATTCAACAGTATGGTATCAATACCCATCTATATTCTCCATATTTTCTGGCTGAGAAAATTCAAACAATATTCCTTTGGCCTGGCATTCCTGATTCTTCCAGGGTGGGGTAGGGCAGTCACATTTTCACTGGGAGAAAAATCATCATAAGAAAGCCCTGGTTCCCACAGAGTTGCTCACTGCTCAGGGCCTGGGTCCTTCTCTTGCTGATTCTCAGCTTCACACCCTGAAGTCTTTGTTTGGGCTTCTCAAATATAATCAGTAATAAAAGTATTTGATCAAAAAAATTATTGCCTTAAAAAAGAAGGGCTTAGGTCTAATAGCCTGGTTGTTTCAAATAATATTCCAGCTCTGTAACATTAATCTTACTGTCACTGCATCAGGCATGCTGTAGGGACATATATAAATCCCCTAAAGCATGAGTTTAGCCATCGGGTCTCTTTGGACCAGTTAATATGTCATGAGAGAAAGGTAACACAGGCCACTTCAGTCCCACTTAGGTTTGTAATACTCTTGGCATTCTAAATCATAATCTTCCAGTCACATGAGAAAACAGATTAAGAACTGGTGATCTCTTTAAAGAATTGGTTTTTCCTCTTTACTTCCCCATTCCCCTGTCTTGGTGTACCCACTCTGCACACAAAACGTAGGATGGCTCTTTACCAGGATGACCTTGCATACTGTAAGGAAAGACTAATTAATCTACATTAATCATTTGGTACTGAGCTCTAAGAATAAACAACTCTGCAAAATAATAAGCTAGTTAAACTAACCATTAGCTGATTTTTATATGAGTTCCTTTGACCTAAGAAAGCACATAGAACTGCCACTCCATACCCCCCCCCCGAAAACATCCACATGAAGATGGACGATACACTCCGTGTGAGCACCATTGGAGAGAAGAGTCCCAGGAGTCCCAACAGAGAACTGACCCAGCAATGATTCCAAGCAGTGAGTGCTATCGGTGGATTTCCTGAGTAGAATGGATGACATCGGGTTTGATTCCCATGACTGCCTTGAGAAATCAAGGAGCAGAATATAACTGGGCACCAGGGGCTCACACCTGTAATCCTAGCTACTCAGGAGGCTGAGATCTGAGGGTCATAATTGGAAGCCAACCCAGGCAGAAAAAGAGCATGAGACTCTTATCTCCAATTAGCCAGCCAAAAGCCAGAAGTGGAGGTATGGCTCAAGTGGTAGAGTACCACCCTTCAGTGAAAAAGCTAACAGCAAGCACCCTGTCCCTGAGTTCAAGCCCCAGTATTAGCACAGAATTAATTAATTTAATTAGCAGAGTGTGAATATATAGAATTAGTCAGTGCACATGGTTTCATGTCACAATTTGGATCTAAACATTTGCTGTCCATGTTCTGAAGGCAAAGTAATCATTTATGCAAATCTCAAAATCCTTACCTTTCCATCATCTTATACAGACAGCTCTTAGAAAACTCAGTAATGTTTGTCTTTCACTCTTACTATTTCACCTGAACATGTTCAGCATATAGTTCTATATCTTGCATGCATTGATTTCAGAAAAAAATCAGCTTTATGTATTATCTTTAATGTGTTTGTGTTTGCTCTGTACTGATACACGGGCATTGTACATCACACACATAGAAAAGTCATTAACAAGAATGTTAAACAATTGATTCTTCCCCATGAGTTCAGGCATTATGGTCATGGCAGAGTGAGATGTTGTCTGCACACAGGAAAGGCTCTGTCTTCATGAAGTTAATGTGCAACTAGCATTCTTTTGCATCAGTGTGCATTCAGTGACCCTCCTGAACAAAGCCAATGCTCCGAGATGTGATAGGACCTGCGAGTAAAACTAACCCTAGGAAGATGTATCATGTTCCTGTACTGGCTTTGCATCTCATTTACATGGGGATATCTCAAATACAGCCTGACTAAAAGAAGCATATGCAAGGTACAGACTAGAAGATGAATGGTCCAGAGGTACCACTAGACAGCACTTGGGGCTGGACTTGCAGAGAAGAATAGAAATTAAAATATAGTGAACATTGATTCTCAGCTACTCCCCAGATGGGCGCGTTGGATAATGCATTCCTGCACAGTGGCGAGCTGTGCTATTAAGAGGGCTTTGAGTCATTTACTCTATTATTTATAATCTACCCCACTCCCAGTAGATTAGTCATGTTATAAAGAGATGTGCAAGAATTCACAAGTAAAATTACAAGTCATGAATTGGGATCAAAAAGCAAAAATGGATAGTTGGCTGGGTTTCTTAGAAGGGCCACTGAATGAAAACATTCTGGAATATTCTTAGCAGGCTTCAATGACAGTTGCATTCCTAGATATGAAGGGTTAAGCATCTTCTCTTGGTTAGAACAGCTTCGGAAGGGTATGTCGAGGAAGAAACACAGTAGGAGATTCTGCATGAAATCCATCTCAAAAGGGTTTAGGATACACCTGATAGGGTCAGCTAAGCTGTTACCATTATAGATGATTTAAAGACATCACACAAATACGGTTTCTACAGCCGCTAACCCTACCTGACCACCCCCGCTCCTAGCCCCTCTGCCTCTCCAGTCGCAGAGACCTGTCCACACAGGGTCTCATCCGATCGATATGTGTCCACACCCAGTTCTTCCAGTGAACACACAAAAGTGGCATCTGAACCTGGCATAGTGTGCAAGCCTATAATCCCAGCACAAGGGAGGGTGAGGCAGGAGGATGGTCAGTTCAAGAAAGCATAAGCTACATATTGAAACCCTGTTCCGTACATAGAATCATACATATGTATAAATGTACCTCATATATTTCCAGGTGACTTTAAACTAAAGTACTATTACATTGTGATAAATGTAACACCCCCCCAAAAGACTTTAGCATGGGACAGATGTAGAAGTATGAGATTCCACACAGTTAAAACCTTTCAAACTCAGATTGGAGGCATGGCTCAGATGGTAGAGCACCAGCCAATGAGTGAAAGCAAGCATCCGATCGCAAATTCAAGTCCTAGTCTCAGAAAAAGAAAAATCTGTTCCAGCCTCTGCTCTAGAGTGCCACTGCCCCAGGTACTGGGGCTGCGACCCTCAGAACACTCCAGATCCAGCAGAGAACACAGGCCGCTGAGCTAACGGAATGAAAACACAAAGCCCAGTGTTGTGATCAGGTCGTAGTGTCGGGCAGCTAACTTCACCCCCAGATGCCATCCACACCCCCAAGGACTGGCATCTTAGAAAGGTCTGGAGTTGGCCAAGCCAAGCAGAGAATTAGAAGGCTTCAAACGGAGAGAATATGCTTCATTCCAGAAATTGGCAAAATGTACCCTGCGTCCGATTAGGAAAGGTTTCTTAAGCCGTATTAAGTGATTACATTTTATTATTAAAAACAATAGGAGCTCCCTGAAGAGTTGAAGCAAGAACACACTGTGATCAGACAGGAGATCTAGAAGGATGACTCAAGCGGCATGTGGAGAACAGAGGCGGAAAAGTCTCAGCAGCCGTGAGAATGAGAGCCAGCAGCTGAGAGACTGAAGGGGTACTCAGAGCGGTGTGTGAGGTAGAAGTGGCGAGTTATTGGCTATGAGAGGTGGAGGGATAGGGAAGACTCATTGATGGATGGATACCAAGACTTCTGTCTTGAGTCTTTCATTCTCATGACTATCATCCAGTGAGGCCAGGCTATGGAGGGAGTGACAGTTTAAGAAATGTGTAACTAAAATTTAGGAGATGGAGAATTCTGTATTCCTTTGCTGCATCCAGATCTTATGTCATCAAACATAAGAATCTGAGCTCATGTGTGAGACCTAAGATCACGGAAAGAGTCACATATTTGAGACAGTATGTGGGTAAAGATGCATACAGACACAGGTCACTGTAGAAATGTAGTTATAAAGATGGATTTCCATCCAGCCAGGTACATGAGACCAGAGAATCAGAGACTGAACATTGGAAATATCTGAGTCGATAGTAGTTTCACTCAACAACATGACGTGGCTGAAAAGATGAAGTGAGGGTGGTCTACGTTGTTTGAGATTTGCTTCTGAAAGAAGGTTGTGCACAGCCCTGGTCTCTCCATAGCCAATCAGATCCTGGCAAGCTTCATAACCGTGAGGTACCATACCAGAAGCAGCTTCCAGGTGATGAGGAATCTCAAAACAAACAGGAACCTAAGAGCTACTGATGCAGATGTCAATATTCAGCCCAAAAAGCTGCATGTCAGTGATAAAGAATTCACTTACTCAACGATTATTACTAAAGACATGAGGCAGTGTCCTCACTGTCATGGGTTTTATTTTTATTTTTTTCCCCACAGAGGCTAAGGGAAGAGTTAGTAGGGATTGTGTGGAGAGATAGCAAGGCCAAAGAGTTGGGTAGGATGATAAACCTTTACTGTACTTCCCAGACTTGAGACTCTTCATTCACACTGACTGGAAAAAGACAGATCAGTGACAGAAGTTGTTTTGTAGGTTTGAGTCTAGTATTTCAGGGTTAACTCTTCTTCCCCTCCCCCTCCCCCCAAAATTCATTCTCCTCATCAAAAGCCCAGAGATTGGCATGTTGGCTAAGATCTCTAAGTTCTGTAAAGACTGTGATATTAGTTGATATCCTTGACTAAGAGTTTCTACCCACATATAACCAATGAGCCTCAGGTCCGAACATTTATCACATGCATATTTGGTTGGCTGAAAAAGACTTGTAAAAAATGAGAGCTTTCAGGAAAGGTAAAGAAAATGAGTCATGGCTCCTTGTGTCACCGTGCAGGTTAGCAAAGACAGGGTAAACCAATTTTGAATCATGGATAAAACACTTTGAATCATTACAACCAGCCGCCCCATGTCTGAGAGAGGAGCAGAACTCAGGCTTGGCAATGCTGGACTTACCAGCGATCGCCACACTCAACAGTACATTTAATTTGGGTTTTTCATGTGCTCTTCGACGTTTACTCATTCCCCTGAATTCCACTTTCACGTGGCTAATTTGAATATCCCTAGGGTTGCACGACCCATTCAGGAAAGTCATCCTGTGACTACGTTACACAAAATCCGCTTGTATTCTTCATGGACAAGCTCATATCAAAATACACCAATCGAGTGGCAATGCCCAGAGAATTTTCGCTGCACTCACTCAGTGGGGTGTGTCTTAGGGTGAGAATCCTGGCCTTCTCAAGCCAACTTCTGGATGGTGTCGGGGTGTTCTCTGGACACTGAGGAAAATGAAGCTGGCTGTCCTCCCTTCAGAGCCTCTGACAGGCTCCAGAAACGAAGGAAAGAGACTTGACTCTTCGTTTCAATTTGTAGGCTGAGTGTTGTCTGAGAGTTGAGAGTGTGTGCTTAGCAGGACCTGGGTTCGGTTCCCAGCGCACATACACACTCATGGAAGAAGGCTCCCTTTCCTCTGGCCCTGCTTCCGCCCACAGATGCCCCACCAGCTCATTGGGAAATGGACTGGCCTACACCTCTCCATCGCTGTGCCTCTCCTTGGTGTACTTTTCCTCAGAATACTGGTTTGCTGATGAGATGAGCTTTTTGGGATGAGGATGCTGCAGCAGGCAGCGATTTCATCACTGTCTCATTCCTACTCAAGCCCCTCCACCCCCACCCCCACCCCACACACAGGGTACCATCTGGGCAGCATCTCCCTAGCTGTATTCCTCCAGCCCGCTATCAGAGGGGGTGTGAGCCTGATGCAGACAGAGGCTCTACCCGCCTCCATCAGTGATACCCATGCTGCCCTTCTGCACACGTGGCATTTTGCCCATTCATGAAGCTACAGGCCAGCGACACAGGAATCATCCCGCATCTATGGAACGCTTCATAGCCTGGAAACGTAAGTGACCCTTAGGATTTTTTGTTTAACCAAACAGCAGTGTCTCACTATGTTGTTCAGGCTGGTCTCAAACGTGTGGGCTCAAGTGATCTTCTTGCCTACAGATATGTAGGCTATTGTATCCAGAACACCTCATAATTAAATTAATCAGAGCTGAGATCATTCCTGTAGTCCCAGACACTCAGGAGGTGGAGATCGGGAGGGTCAGGGTTCAAATCCAGTCCTGTTAGTGAAACACCATCTCCACAAACAGTGAAATGTGGCCTCACACCGAGAATTTCAGCTGGGATCAGGGTTGAAGGCCGGTCCCAGGCAAAAACACAGGACCTTATCCAAATACTTAATCATTGTACCTAGCAGCCAAACCTATCCACAGGGTTTATTCGCACATATTTTCTCCCAGCTAGTAACTACCAAATCTTTTACCCAATTTCAGCATTTCTAGAAATCACTGCAATGCCTTCATTCCACCCCAACCTTTACCTTAATTCTGTTCCCTTAGCAGCAAGTACGATTTATTCCACAGCTTTTCTTTCTCCACGGTGAACAGCTCAGAAAATTATGCCAACTCTCTTCTGCTGACCTGGTAACCACCTTGCCGAGGTCCGCTCGCTGATTACATAGTTCTCTCTGGCTTAAAAAAAAAAAAATCCCCTAAGCATACTCCATAGACGGCATCCTGCAACACAGAGAGAAGCTGTGAAAACAGCGTTGTTTAACACCTTCAATAGCATCACATCGCAGTGCAAACACGTTACACCTGAGTCTCCAGTGCTGGGAGCAGAGTTAGGTAAAAAGCTGACTGGAGAAGGTTCTGGCAGCTGAACTAGAAAGGACGTCCAGGCTTTCTTGGGGTCTGCATGCACGCATGGCCCCTGCTGTCACCTGGCTGGGTTTCATGCAGTGAGTACCAGGGACTGTTTTTCTGCTTGGGTAGCCATGACCCAGAGGGCTTCCTCCCGGTGTTTAGCAGTTCTGCCCCAAAAGCACCATATGCAAAATTTGGAGACAACCATCATAGCCTGACAACACAGTAGTTAGGAAATACTGATGGTTTTATGATGAGGTAAGGCCCTGGTTTGTGTTAGAAATATGCGAAAGCAAACAGAGAGTATTCCTCCCAATTCTGGATAGTCTCTGTTCTAGACTGGGAAAACAACAACAACAACACCACTATATAAGTGTAGTGGTTCAAAAATATCCCTACCCCCACTTCCCCCAAACAGGGGTTTATTGAAATCCTAACTCCCAATATCTCAGTATGTGATTTTCTTTGGAAATAGAGTCTTGAGGGATATAGTCAACTTGAATGAAGATATCAGTGGTCTCTAGTACAGTATGACTATCGTCCATCTGAAAGAAGGGAATTTGAACCCCTAGGCACACAGATGATATGAAAAGGAGACTGAGGCAGAAGGCCAGGGTATAAAAGCCAAGGGGAGATGTAGAGCAGATCTTTCCCACCATCTTCAGAGTGAATCAACCAAGCAGATTCTTTGATAGTTGGACTTCTGGCCTCTGGTACTGTGAGAGAATAAATATCTGTTATTTGAGCCATCCATTCTGCAATACATTTTTATGCTAGCTTTAGCAAACTCATACACTAGTTTCATGGTTGGTTGGTTGTGTTTGTGCATGCGCATGTGTTAGTACTGGGACTTGAACTCGGGACCTTGTGGTTTTTGCTTGACATTTTTGCTCACAACTGGTGCTCTATCACATGAGCCACAGCTCTGGTCCAGAATGTGGACCGATTATTAAACATAGATTTTCAAAGACTTTTCTGTCCAGGCTGCCTTCAAACCCTGATCCTCCAGATCTCAGCCTCCCAGGTAGCTAGGATTACAAGTGTGGGTCGCTAGTACCTAACTGTAATCATTTATGAAAGTATCAACTGGCTAAGAAACTGAAATGAAACGGGCTTTCCTTCCTCCCTCTCTCCCTCCCTCCCTTCATCCCTCCCTCCCCCAGCCTCCTATTATTGTGAAGTCCTTCAAACTTGCTGCCTTGCTGTGTAGTTAGAACCACCTAGAAAGTTTTAAGGAAAAGCTTTGACCCAGACATCTCATATCAATTTCAACTTATCATTTGTGGGAGCAGAGCCCGGGATCTGGTGTTTTCAAAGCTTCCTTGTGCCTCTAACATGCAACTAGCTTTGGAAACACTTGGATTGGTGGAGTGCAGAGATCCTCAAGTTGTGGCCTTGTCAGAGTCCCTTCTTAGACAGGAGAATATTTGGTCCCCACACCACTGCGATTAAATCAGAAAGGCTTGACATGGGTCCAACAATCCATGTTGCAACCAAGGGTGGTGACGAGAGCCCACCTCTGAGAAACACAGGCCGATCCCATTCATGTTTTATTAGTTGGGAGGTCAAGAGGAACTGAGGAACTACAAGCGATTTCATGGTGGCTCAGACCTGTAATCCCAGCTACTTGGAGATTGGGAGAATCACGGTTCAAAGCCAAGCCAGGCATGCCGGTGCACACCTGTAATCCCAGCTACACGGGGAGGTGGAGGTAAGATGGAAGTTGAAGGCAGGTCCTGAACAAAAATCTTGAGATCCTTGTCCCCCCGCCCCCGCCCCCTGCCATGGCAAACTAAACTAACAAACACACAGGGGAAATGAAGACTTTACCCCTCTACTTTCAACACAGCAAACCATCCCTTCAGGGAAGGGCTTGTCGCCCAGCCTCCATTGCACAATGAGCTCAGGAACAGCGCTTCCCAACCACCACCCCACCCCACCCCCGCAGCTCGCAGGTCCTCCCCCCTGCCGGGAGGTTTCTAGGCCCAGTGATGGAGTGAGTCACCTGCCACCAATAGCCGTATCTTCCCTGGGCTCACCCAGCTGTGCAAAGATCAGCACGCGTGTCTGCGTGGCCAGTGAACTGCAAGTGATTTTTTTTTTTTTACAGTAGGGTGCAGGAAGAAGATGGCAGCTTTTCTCAAATCACAATCTTCTTTTTTTTATGTATATGAAAATGACAAAGATGAGCAGTCATGGCAGAGAATGTCTATAATGGAAATCCACCTGTGTCCAGTTAGGGCGCGTGTCATCACGGTGGGGCTGGGGCAGAGCTACTGGGGCAGAGGAGCCATCCACAGCCCCCCCACCCCCCACATACACCGCAGACACGTGCGCTGGGCATGGCTTTAGGCAAAATGTAGAGTGAGGATGGGTGGAAATCATTCATTCCATGACAGCCCTGTGCCTCCCATCCACAGACAGGCAGAGGGCCTCGCTGCTGGGTGGACATGTTCCTGAGCTCTCCTTTCCTGTCCACATGGCACGGAAACCCGTGGACTCCAGCTGGGTACCAATCTCAGGCCTAAGGACTACTTTGATAAATGCAGATGTGGGAGAAATAATACTAAGGTATTGTTATTTACCTTGAAGGGTCTTGCTAGGTTCTGGGGGTAAAGGATGGGGAGACCGATGGAGCACCTTCCTTCCCTTACGATGGGCCAAGACTGGCTATCCGTGGAAATCAGCCGGACCAAAAAAGACTCTAGCCTTGATTGATCTGTGTTAATGTGAAGTCGGATAACTTCTCAGAGCCGCCGTGCACGCCCGCGCGGGAATGTATTGGCCTTGTTATGCAGTGTTCTTCGTTCTCATCAGCATCTCTGGCATTGACCTCTGACTGTCGAAACCTCCAAATGAAATGGAAATATGCTATGTATTCTTTCTCCACCTAACAAAATAGAAAAGATATTTTAATTTTCAAAGCTAGTGTAGGAAGGGAAGAAGAAAAACAAAAACAAGGAGTCCCATGATGGAAAGTGCGTATCTGTGCGAGTTGAGCTTTTTGAATGTGACAGTAAGTTGATTCATATTGGATTTTTGTATATTCTGAAGCATGTAATGAGTTATTGATCTGTGATAAAGTAAGCTGACATTTTTGGAACCCGTAAACTCGCAGTACATCCAGTAAGCATGGGTTTCAATAATGTGCGGCTCTAAGTAGGTCGTCGGTAGTTGTCATCTACATTGGCAAACAGTTGTCACAAAAAGAAACAAACAGGAGCATGTTTACAGATGTTTGTGTGTTTACACCGATCAGGCCTCCCGGCATTAAAATGCATTATTTTTCTTAGCACCAAACGAGTCTCCATACTCAGCAGTCTTACACTTGAGTCGATAATGGCTTCCCAGGTTTACCTGAGCTCTACTTTGCACACTTTTTTTTCACTAGGAATTTTTTGAATGTATCTTCCTACCAACATTGTTTTAGATGGCCCAGACATAAACACCCACCGGTTCATAGTATCTACTCCAAGGGGTGATTGGAAGATGAGAAAAGGCCAGGGGGTTCTCTCAGCCTCGTGGGACTAACGCTCAGCTACTGGTAGACCCAAAAGTTTGGGTGGCTGTGATTGTCTCCTTGGCAGCTCTACAAAGACAAAGAGAGGGGAAGGATGGTGTGGTGAGAACCTGATGTAGGTCCAGGATCTTGGCAGCCAAGTACTAACAGAGGCACTCCCATCTTGTATATAAGAAACTGGGGTTCAAGGGGCCGGATCTTCCCACGAAGTCACATAGAGCCGGCATTTGAACCTCTACTCCAGGCAACGAGGGCACACTAGGGACAGCTGTCAATTCAGTAGAAAGAACCTAACTGACCCATAGGGACTCCGTGTGTGGAAACAGCATCATTGTCATCATCATCTTCCTCCCAATCATCGCCATCCTCTTATAAGTTCTACACAGAACCCTACCCAAGCCTGCTGTGCTTGCTGCCTGGTAAATGTGTAGTCAAGGCTGATAAAATGGCCGGCATAGGGGAAAGGATGTATGCACCGCTGCTGTCGGCCTGGCCGGTCTCTGCAGCATCCAGGTTGTGAAGGGCATACCAGGAAGTAGTCCCTTATGTGTGTCTCATCCAGGAAAGGCAAGGATACATCTGAGAGACTTGCAGGTGACCGGAAGGAATCTCCTCACAGTCCGAGCCAGGGACCACAGGAAGGCAGCGTCTGCCTACAGGGTTAACCTGACATGAATTTGGAAGCTTAACAGATCATCTGTGTCCCCAGAAAGTACGGCTGTGCCTTGCTTGCACCTATTAAACCTCTCTGAGCTCCCACATGGTCTGGTGGGGACACCCACAGTTAAGGGCCATTGCTTTCCTGCACCTCTTGCCTCTTCCCTTCCACTAGCAAAA
The DNA here is from genome assembly GCF_023159225.1 of Perognathus longimembris pacificus. Classification (NCBI taxonomy): domain Eukaryota; kingdom Metazoa; phylum Chordata; class Mammalia; order Rodentia; family Heteromyidae; genus Perognathus; species Perognathus longimembris. The sequence continues at coordinate 28,866,564 of NC_063183.1, read as the reverse complement.
GGTGTAGCACTTTTTCTCCCCACTTGTTTATCCCTGCATGCTAAGCTTCCCCCTCTTTTTCCTCTTAACTCTAGTTATTTTCATGCAATCATCCTATGTATTATCTCATATATTATCAATATTGTCATGTATTATGATCTATATTACCTATTATCTCATTATGTTATTAGAAATCACATCCCAACAGCCCTTGCAGCCCTTTGTGTTTTCCATTATCCTTTGGATTCTTTCAGATTCCTTTATGATCATTCAAAATGAATTAGGATTAATCTAATGTCATCATTGACTCAAAGTGCTCTTTCATTGTCCCATGGAAAAACCTACCGCCCTTTCCCTAAGGCAGCACTGAAACAGCACCCAGCCCAGGTGACTGTCCTGAGGCACAGGAATGTTGCCTTGCATAGACTCACCCAGTGTCACAAGACTTCCTTCCAGTCCCACCTGCTGCCTCACCTAAGGCTCAGTTTCCTGCTACGGACCTCAACTAGCCCCCCCACCCCCACCCCGTAACAGGACACCATGGCCACACAGGATCTTTTGAACCCATTCACTGTTGAAGTCCATCCTGTCAGAAATCTCTTCCCTTTAACGTGCGACGGTTGGAAACATACTGTTAAGGTTGTTCAGTTTTCGTGTTGTTTTTCTCAAAAATGACTTTCCCACTATTCATGTTTCAATACTGGATAGATGGTTTTTTTTTCATGATCTAGGAAATCTAATATTTTGAACAATGCTCAGAATGAAGTAGAGAGTGGTCAATACACAGTGAAAAAAAACAATATTTTAGATGCTGTACCACTAGCTTTAAAGTAACCGATAGAAGAGATGAGAAAATGAGAAAGAAAAAAAAAGTGGAGGAGTTAACAGAGAAATGATCACATTTTCCAAAGCAAGAACAAAATTTTATAAATGCTCTCTGCAGTTACCACAAAACCTCTAGCAATAAAAATAAAATTCCCTTAAGACTTCTTCAAGGCATGGCCACTAAAATCTTCCTACCAGGTAAATGTCTCAGGAGGAAAATGAAAACGTTTTTTGCAAAAAAAAATAGAGAGATGGTACCCAAAAATGTGAATCTACTAAATAAGAACCATTTATAAACTTGAGTATTCCCTTCATGTCTAGAAATTACCAGTTACTTTTTTTTCTTCCTCCTTTTTTTTTTTCCTTTTGTGTCCTTAATCCCCATATACATGAAATAGAAATACACAGCACACAAGCATTTGGTCCCTCTTACTCTACCCACTGCAGACATAAGTAATCAATCATGATGCTTTGTCCCATGCATCTTGCTGTAGCCACATCTTTGTCAACGTACCATCTCCTAGAGTAACAACACAGGTTGGCAAAATATACTGCATTGAGTCACCTCTTATGAACTAGAGATGAATTAGGTCTCTCATTGGTATGGTTTCCCAAATACTGATATAACATGAGAAAAGAGGAATCCTTAAGTTGTGTTTTACTGTAATTCTCACGCAATACCCTGTGTCGATCACACACTGGTTTGATGATTGCGAGAAGAGTGCGTCTGTGGATCACCCTTTCCTGTAGCATCTCCTTTTATTACACATCATGAGCCCTTATATTCCACCTCTGAAACTCACCTTTATCAAATCACAGGATTTACATTAAAAAGCAAGATAAGTAATATTCACGGCAAGCCAACTAGGTGCTAAGCCCTGTATAAGGGTGTTGCTTGTGCTATGCACGTGGGTTTTATCCCTGTTTCGTGCATGAGGAAATCAGAACCCATCAGGCTAAAGTACCATCTCAAAGGTAAAACAGCTATCAGTGGAATGCAAACCTGTTTCTTGTTTATATGCAGTGTTCTTTCCATTCTACCAAATGACCTGTTGAATAAGACCTTTTGTAAAAGGGAAAAACTACAGAGAGAGTAAAAAGATGAGTGGTTGCCAAAGGTTGGCATGGAGGACAAGAAAGGTGAGCAAGTGAAGTACAGAGTATCTGAGGACAATGCAATCATTCTCTATGGCACAAATAACGGTAGCTATGCATTGTGGTGAATTTTTCTAAACCCATAAACTGTGCACCCCCAACAAAGGATTAATGTAAATGCAATGAGTGTATGTTTCAAGAAGAGGATAGATGGAAAGATTCTGAACCGAATCCCATACGTTGGTGTATTAAACCAAAACTACTTTTATTTCAGATTTTCCTATGTATGTACTATTGAAATGCCAAAAGAAATTTAAATTCTAAAGCAGATCATTAATCACCTGTTATATGTTGATTCTAGCTAGCCCATTAACTTTAGGTAACTAATTTATGGCCAGGTGGAATTGTATTTTTATAGGCTACACATTCATTTTATAGAACTTTGGGGCATTTTGTTTAATCAATAAAAAATATGTGCATGCTTTTTATAGGATGTGAAGTATTTTTCTGTTTAAAGTAAATATAAAGGTATACATTTATTTGAATTTATGACAAAGGCTATAGCTGATTTATGTCATATATTCAATAACAAAACATTTTGCATAGACATGTGCGTTTTCATATGTATCAATATTCCTGTGGAAAGAGATGAAAGCATTCACCATGTAGCAGTGTATTTTATGACAATAAACTCCTCAAGAAACTCCTAGAGGGCTAAATAGTGTGTTTATATAAAGGAAATTAAAAAAATTAATACAGTTACCTAAATAAGTTTGACCAAAAAAGAAAAATATCCAGGAATTGTCTATGTCAATACTGGAGATTAAAATAATGCTTGAGTTCCGTACAGAGTTATGGTTCAGTCTCTTCTCAGGACAAGGGGAGATGTGAACTGCATGTGTTTGTGGGTACACATGCATAAATGTACGTGTCTGCACAGTAACATATACAACATGAACACGTATGAAGTAAATGTTGGACTGCATTGCAGGCTTTACAGAGTTTCAGATTTTTGTAATAAGGATTAAGTTTCCCTACCAGTGGAATTAATTGCCACTCAATGAAAACAGAGAAACCTCTTAGTGTACATGGAAGGACATAAAATAAAGGGATTTTCAGTATTGATTCATACCCTCAGACACACAGATACACAGATACACAAACATGACTTTGTTTTTCAAAAATGGTTGTATAGGATCATCTTAGTAGCTTCTGCTTATCTCAGTGTACAGTGAACATCTTTCCATATACAAAATTTTACTATGTACCATTACTTTAAATGTTTTTAAATGTTTTAAACGTATTTCATCACGATACACGGTGAGTTTTTGCAGCCAACGTTGCTGCATGCAAATTGGAATTGATTTTTCCAATTTGCATTTTGATGACTATTAGAGCTGATATCTTTTTACAGGTCAGTTGGTTGAAATTACCTGTTCAACACCACTGTCCATTTTATTAGGGGCATATCTGTATTTTTTTTTCTAATTGAAGTGCACTGAATATATTAAGAATATTAGTTCTTTCACATGCACGAGAATTAACGTAGCCCTCTACCTCATGTCCTATGAAATGCCGGTTGCATCACCAACATTCCTAAGACCTCTGCCTTCACAGAAGAGCGCCTAGGAATACAGAGTCACGACTGCATTCAGCAGTGGCTTCTTAGGACATTCAAAGGGCAAGCGCCAGCCCAGTGCTGGTAGCTCACACCTGCAATCCTAGCTACTCAGTGGGCTGAGATCTGAGGATTGCAGTACAAAGCCAGCCACGGCAGGACAGTCCATGGAACTCTTACCTCCAATTCTGGCTTTTGGAAGCCAGAATTGGAGCTGTGGCTCTCATGGTATCAAACCAGCCTGGAGAGAAAAAATTCAGGGGTCACACCCAAGTTCTGAGTTCAATCCCTAGGACCAGCACACACACACACAAAAGATAAAACACCAACATTCTTCATCCAAATTGGATTTCAGATTAAGAATTGTAGCGCTTGGAAGGATGCTCTGCACAGCCCTGCTTCTGTTTTGAGACAGGACTCACTGACTTCCAAATGGAGGACGAAGAGCTTGCGCCAGCCCGGCCCCTCCCTTATCTGCCTCATATCCGAGACTGGAAGGAATGGGAGGTTTGTGCACACTGAGAAGTTTGGTGTGAATTGTTCTAGAGAGTTCGAAACCTTTACTAGCCAGCCACCGTCCCCAGCTTCAGATTAAGGGCAGCTGGCCCCTGCGGCCCGGGACCGCCTCAGTCCCAGAGGCCTTTTCCTAATCTCCAGTGATGACAGAGCACGAGGCGGAACCTTTGTAGGGAAGGATGCTTTGTGTGCTGCCTGCCTCTTTGTGACTTGAGGAAAATCAGAAGAAGGAAAGCAGCAGAAGGAGCTCAAGGGGCCGGGCTAGCAATTCCATCTCCTCTGAAACTGCCCCAGATCTCGGTGCTGAAGTGGAATCCTGAGAGCACTTGCATATTAAATATTCATCAAAAGCCAAGTGGTACTTTCTCAACATTTGACTAAATCATAAAAGCATAGATTTGTCCCATCTCTACTCTGGGATTACTCTGTTACTAAATGACAGTTCTAATGAAGTCAGTTTAAAACACAAGGAAAGAATCCTTTGTAGTTTATCTCTGCCTTTCATTTCCTCTTAATTTAATCATAAACTAAACTGATTCATAAAATGTTTATAGAGGGTAATAAAGTGATGTTTTTTAATACCAAGGTTGCTTATGTAATTAAGCATACATTCTGTGTAATTTGAAATGGTATCCATGAAATTAACAAATACTTATATCTAGTTTCTTTCTCCTTCCACGAACGACAAATGATAAACCACCAAGAAAAGGAAAGAAAAAGATTTAAGTTCTGCCCGTGTCCGTACCTATAATTTAGGAATTGAAGCTGTAGATGTGGCTAAAGACTTTACCTTTTTCTTGGAAATGTGCCATTAAATTTAATTAGATTTCTCATACACCTTCCCTTTTCGTTTTGCCACTCCTTTTCTGCCTCACCCCACATGAGGAAAACACGATGTAAGTTGTTTTGAAATGGCCGACATTATATGAATATAAAGACACAAGGCATTATACACAACCAAGAAACCTGGCACAGTGGCCCAGGGTGGTCCTAGCTATGGAAGGCTGAGGCAGAAACAGCAGTCACACCCAATAGTTGCTCAGCCTGAGCAACCATCTGCTTGAAAGTGAATTCATTCTGGAAGTAGCTGTTCCTGTGCTACCATTCCCTGTTAGACATTATCTTAAAAGCGCTGTTGCTTCTAGACATGTGCCAGTGGCTCATACCTGTCATCCTAAGCTAGTCACCAGACTAGATCCAGAAGATCACAGTGTGAGGCCAGTCTAAGTAGAAAGTAACCAGCAAAAAGCTGGACTGGCGGTGTGGCTCAAAGGGTAGCATCAGCCGAGCAAGCACAAGGTCTCGAGTTCAAACCCCAGTACTGGCAACAACAAAAACGTAGTCTTGCTTTTAAAGTTCATCATGATCATTAAAGAAGTCACCGTGTTCATGCTATCACCCAGCTGTCGATACAATTGATTTCATTAGAATAGTATACATCAGGTAAAACAGTGGCGTTCATATGGCCTGAGACACCTCGGAGAAGTCATTGATCTATATTTTCCCAAGTTCATCCAGGTCTCGGGTGCAAATATTGATGATCAGAGCTGAAGATTGCCTAATGTAATTTTTTTGCGGGTGGTAATGATTACGTAAATTAATTTTGGACATTTCTCCCTCCTTCATATCATGTTAAGAAAGATCAGGAGTTCTCTCGGTGTTCCTAGAAGAATGAAAGTTTCAGAGAAAAGTTCTAAAAAAAATATGCAGTCAGCAGCATTCCCTGTGGAAGTGTCAGGCTGATGCAAAGTCCCTGAACCATTCTCTGGAAAAGGCATTAGATACATCCAATGGGTTTCCAGGCCTGCCTCCCCCTGTGTAAGCGGGGAAGGAGAGGAAGGGCGGAGTCCCCGGTGGGTGAAGGCAGGCATCTTTCCTGCCAGGCACCTGTGTGCGCTTGAGCCACTGGACAGCACTCCATTGGCCTGCGTGCGCGCGTGAAGACTGCATTTCCTGTCTCTCAATCTGTAGCTGACTCGCGGAGATTTCCTTAGACAAGTTTCCTTTGTTTACTAGCTGTACATTATGACCATAATTCCCAATTTTCTGCTAGGCCTCCCTCAGGGAAATCTCACACCTTGTCCTCTATGACACTCAGCGGACAGCTCTTAGTTAGCGGACAGTCTTAATGGGATAGCCCTACTTTTCTTCAGAGTAAACCTCCACTAAAGACGTTGTCTTAAACCTTATAGGAGCATCCTGACTTTGGAAACCGCTTGCTTTGCTTCCCCAAGCTCTTCTTCTCCCAGACTGAGAACTTACTCTTTCTCAGAAGCATGATAATCCATCCCTTGAAAAGTCCAAGTCTCAAGAACATTATGTTCATCTGTGTCCTCAAAAAAGATGTCCATGTCTTCTAAACACCCACAAAAGAAAACTTTCACATTCCAACACATGCCAATCAGAAATTCTGTACTGTGTGCCTCTCTTATCTTTTTTTAAAATTTTAATTTTATTGTCAAGGTGATGTACAGAGGGGTTACAGTTACATCTGTAAGGTAGTGAGTACATTTCTTGTCATACTTGGTACCTCCTCCCTCATTTTTCTCCCATCTTCCTTCCTCCCCATCCCCCCTCCCCAGTTGTACAGTTCATTTCCAACTTACTGTCTTGTGAGTATTGCTGTTGTATTGGCTTGTCCTTTATCCTTTGTCTCACCACTTTGATGTTTCCCTTCCCTTCCCTAATTCAGATAAACATATATACAATACCCAGGGTACCCAAATCAAATACAGTGACAACAGGGGCTAAACCATAGGAGAGAAAAAAAGAACTAATTTCACATAGTAGATGAAAAATAACAACAACAATGAAAAAGCTCTTGTTTCCATATCTTGGAGTACGTTTCGCTTAGCTTCCTCTTCTATGATTACATATACATAGCTATTGAGCCATTGTGATCCTCTGCTAGAACTATCCTAGACATCTGCTAATTATTACCAACGAGGGAATCAATGGAATCTATATTTCTTTGAGTATGGCTCACTTCACTTAATATGACTTTTTTTCCCAAGTCTTTCCATTTCTCTTACCTTTTGATCACATCTACTACTAAGTCCCTCCAGGAGCATTGATCGTGGCTCAGACTTCCCGGGCCCTTTCTCTTTCCCTGCCTCTACTGTCCCCTGCCACAATACTATTTTAGAGTTTCTACCTCTAGACACTTGGCTTTCAGTGGGTTTCACTGGGCGCATGGCCCAGGTCACGTAGCCTTTTAGAACCAGCATTGTCCATTGCCCTTGCTCTATGTGATACATGCCCAAAGAATTTCCCTTCTTCTCCCGGGGTTAGTGTTGGCAGCGTTCTGTTCTGGATGGTGTTATCTCCTTGCACATCTGTCTTTCTAGCAAGGTTGAATAATCTCCCCCCCCCATATGCCCTCTCCCTTCTCTCTCCTCTTCCCCTTCTCCCCCCTCTCTCCCCTCTCCTCTCTCTCTTTTCCATCTATCACAATACTCCAGGGCTCTTGTCCCAGCCGGTATTACAGACAGAAATAACACAATGACCTAGTTGCCTCTTTCAAGGGGCTCAGCCCATGTAAGTGATAAGATAGTTCCTAGGCGGTGAGATAACTCTAGTGAGGAAGTTCAGAGGGCCGAGAACGAGGAGACAGTGACAGGCTCCAGAATTAGGTTCCAAGGACCCAAGTTCAGACCTGGCTGTTTGGCCGCTGCAGTATTGGATGCAACTGGCCTGGTTGAAGTTTTCTCATCTGCAAAAGCAAGGGCTGCATTCGGTGATGTTCTGGGAGGATCAAAATAAAACAGTAGACCTCGCTCTCAACGTCTTCCTTCCCACTTGGCCTGCATCATGTCTGGAATGTAAGAACTGCACTTTGTGGGTCTCAGTGAGAGACCATGCCTCTTGGCTCTCAGTGAGACAGAACCATCGGGGAGGGGAATGAGGATATGTTGTCCTATTTCTTCCCTTACCCTCTCCTTGCAGGTCAAGGTGACAGAGTCCTTGGTCTGACACCCACAGGGGTGCCAAGGGGTCCTCTCTACCTTGTCTCTGTGTCTGCAGGGATGGCTAAGGAAGGCTGGGCAGAACTGAGCCCCTCTGGTCTCCCACCAGCCCACTTGCACCTTCACAAACACACCCGTTACGAAAGACTCCCGAAATTACCCGCGTATGCCATCTGTTGCCCGCCAGGACTCGGAATGATAGAACTGCTTCTCAAATTTTAAGCTGCTGTCTAAATGCAAGGTATTTCCCATTTATCTCCGCACAGTTCTTTACACAAAGCAGATTGCAGCTATTAATAACAAATGGTAAGCCAAACGCATGCAAGGAGGAATGAGCAAATGATCCCGTCCGCTTGCACCTCACAGGCTTTCCTGGGGATGCAGCCTTGCTACCTTGATTTGATTTGTGGGCTCACCCCTTCTCCCCCGTTCTCTGAGACCATCTGCAGAAATCTAGGCCTTTGCGAGTTTCTAGTGGATGAAACGATGAAAGAGTTAACTTGGTTTCCAATTTCTAAGCAGACCACATCTTCCTCCTACAGGCTGTGCACTTACCTGATGTCAAAAATGGATTATTTCTCTTGCCTGTTTGTTTATTTCATTTTGTACTTCACCATACAAGTCGGTGAATAAATCAAAAGCAAACGGATTGTTTCCTTACTGGGTTCGAACCAAGGGTGTATTTAAGGAATCAGTAGCCTGGCCTAGGGTCATTGCTTTGTTGTTGTTTTGTTGCTGTTGTTTGCAAAGCACATGTACAAATAAGTTCCTCTCCTATTGGGGGCAAACTCAGCCAACAACTAATCTATAACAGAGCCTAGATAATTGATCTAGTCAAACATAAACCATAGACTTCAATAGCCAGATACTTATGAGATTATTAATCTAACACATTTCTAGCAAATATAAACTATCCTTATCTCCAGAATGTTCACCTAGCCTAATGATAGAGGAGATAAGTATCTTCCTTTTATTTTAATTTGGTGGCTACTAACGTTGATGACATACAAATGAGAAACTGATCCAATGGAAAATGTCTAGAAAACCTACTTTGGAGTAAACATATTTGATAGTATGCCTTGGTACTGAAAAGGTATTATTTATTAGCAAATAATTGCATAACTAGAATTCTTAATTAAAATTCATGATGAGAAATGAATCTGTTTGTTTTGTAATTATGACCCAGGCATTCAGAGCATATTGGGGTAGTTTATGAGCATAATTCCCAAGATTTTAATATAGAAAAATCTCATAAAGCCTTTATACAGAAATTCTTGGAGGACACACACACACACACACACACTGTATAAATCCAGATGCAGTAGAATTGGAAAAGCCACACACTAAATAGAATGCTAAAGTGGAACTATTCAAATATAATGGTGTGTGCTACTGTTAAAACTTGTGATCTATCCTTCCAAAACTTTCTAGTTTTTCCAGAAAAGCTTTCAACCATTTTTTTTCCCCTTTTAGCTCTGTAATTGACGTGAATGGCAATGGCACTCTCTGTAAGGCTCCCTTCCCAGGTTTTCCTTTAAAATGTGAAGTTTCAAGCCCGATGTGGAGGCATCGGCCTGTAATCCCAGACAGAGGAAAGTTCACGAGGAAAAGATAGGGAGACTTGGTCTCAAAAATAAAACAAGCTATGTTAGGTCTCAAGGGGTAAAATGAAGCACTTGCCTAGTATGGGTGGATGGATGGACGGACAGACAGGTAGGTAGACAGATAGGTAAAGAGAGACAGGGAGAGCAGGAGGGAGCAAGAGATTTAAGTTTGACGTTATCTTTTCAACCAGCACCGTCACAGCTGGAACTGCTAGAAGATAGCCACACGTGGAGCTCATTCTGAACAACACTGAGGATCATGTTTAAATCTAAACTTCATTTCTTTACAGCAACCTAGTAGGTTTTTATTTGTTACCGGGCAATTGGGGCTGAGTTCAAAGGCCAGAAGAACTTGAGGGACAGGGAAATCGTGGGGCAGAACACTTCTTTGGAATCCAAAGAAAATATAGAGAAATGTTAAGTTTCTCGGGAATCTTCTGGAAGAGAGAGGGCGACTGCTGTCACCTGTGTTCTTACTGACCCTGTAACGCTGGACACTTACAGGGCATTTGTGGTCGTAGAAAGCCTCTTCTAGTGCAACTGAATGCTAGTAGAGTTTACTGTTGGCGTTTATTCCAGATTATCAGCTTCTTCTAGCCTTAATACATACCACCTTTCACTCCTTTGCATAGTAGAAGTATAATTTTTAGTAATTCCAATATATTCAATGTTAGTCCAAATGTCCATTATAGTAAAAAAAAAATTCTACTTGAGAAAGACATGAGAAAAAAAATGCAACCATGAAATGCCTTTATTGGGAAAGACAAAAATTACCCAGAATCCTATTCTTTGGTTTGTAACCAGTAGATGGCTCTAGTGAGTTCTAACAATCAATCCAGTCTTTATATAAAGCGAATGTCTAGAAGTTTCTGTCTGGAAACTGTTATTCAGTGATAACAGTTTCAGAGAGGTCCGGAGCAGTACGATTCCACCACCTGACCATAATGGAAACATTGATAGCTTATCAAGTGAGATTATTTAATGTGGAAGCGCATGGCATGAAATTAGTCTTTATAATTTGCAAGTGTTGTGTGAGGAAAAGGACGCATCTGGTGCACAGCTAAAATGTTTCTTTCAAGAGAGCTGGTGTTATTAACAGCACTGTGCTCTTCATCTCTCTTCTTATGGAAATAAGACACACACACACACACACACACACACACACACACACTCACATTTGAAGCCCAATTCTTTTTATTCGGCCCAGGTACTCAGTGTGTTCCTCGGTGGCACTTGGAAGTCATTAGCAAAATTTGATTATTTCCATAAAAATATGATGCGTTTCCTTTGCTCGAGATAAACAGTAAAAATGATCCCAACCAAGGTAGGGGAATCAAAGTGACTTACACAGCCCCATTTTTTTTGTTATCATCCCAAACCCAAGTCTAGCTATGATGCTAGAGTATCCTTGTGCATAATAACGTAAATGAATGATGTCAGGGAGAGCTTGAAGTCTGAGAGTCACCATAATAAATACTTTTCATTAGGGTGAAATGTCTTGGCAAAGTCGCTTTCGTAGGCAGACTGTTGATGCGGGAGGCCAGCTGTACCCAGGCAGATGCTGGGATTTGGGCCTGTGTTATTAATGATCTTGCACGTCTTCGAGAGCTTAGATTCATTGTGAAAGCAATAAAGCACTTTCTGTAATGTGTGGATGCAAAGAATACTGTGTGTGTATTCCAAATTATAGTCATCATAGAAGCTGTGGCTACCTCTGAAATTGAAATACCTTTACCTTTTTATTTTGAGGCAGGGAATTCTACATCCTAAACTATGTTATTCATTACAATTCAGGCAAAATATTTCCTTATTGCCTGAGTTTCACCTTTAATGTGAGTTTGGCTTAAGTTTCTGTATCATAAGAGGACTTTTCATTCACACTTCCATCTGGGCTTGGCAAAATGCTAAGCGCTCTACATGTGCTATCTCCATTCAGTCAGCCTAAAAAAATCCGTTTGAAATATTGCTGTCATCATACCTGTTTTACAAAGGAAAAGACTAAAGTGCAGTGTACTTAAATGAATTATCCCAAGTCACAATAGTAGGAAGTGGAGGAATCTGGACTTTAACCAAGCTGTGTAATACTCTAAAGACTTTACTGTTAACTACTGCTATCAACTGCGACAGCATTCTTAACCAGTCATATAACTACGTAAATGATTGAATACAAAGCCTAGTTGTTTACTAGCTGAGTGGCATTAGCCAAATCACTTAGTGTGTGTTTCTCAAAGGTTCAGTTTCCTCATCTTTAAAAAATGACAATAATATTTACTGCACAGAATTGTTGCAAGTTAATATTTATAAAGTGCTTAAACAGAGCTTGGCGCATTGAAACCCCAAGGTTTTAGTAACTGTAATCATAGTTTACAAGTTGTGTTTTGTTGACAATTATGCTCAGAAGATTTCTACAATTTTCAGATGGCTTTTAAACTTAAAACTAGATTGGAAATTAAGTTACTATTCATCACGGATGAGAAACACACCTAGACAATATGTGGGCATAGCCACAGAGTGGAGCCTTTAAAGGTTTCTTTCGGGGACATGAAAAGAGCCAAATATCTCCCATTCACTGGTTTATTCATTCGCCCCATTTAACAAACATTTACATGCCGGTGGTGTTGTGAGCCCTGGGGACACAGGGTGAATTCATTCTTTCTGGTGAGGAGCATACAACCTAGAGATGACTTGTTTTCTGGCTGGGCACAGAAGGGTAGAAGAACGTGGTAGCTTCCATGATCAGCTCTGTTTAGCCCATGTATTTATGGAGTTTCCACCCCTGTGGTAGGCATTGAGGCTGCCCAGGTAAAGAAAACAGCACAAGAGCTGTGCTATCATAAAGGTATATATATATACCTGCCAATTCCAGCTATTTAGAAGCTAGCGGTAGGAAGCAAAACAACAACAAAGGAAACAGAGATCCTGTATAAAAACAACAGGACTGGGGCCCCAGTGGTAGAGCAAAGGCCATAAGTTGAAACCCCAGTGCCTCAATAAATCAACAAATAAATAAAATTCACAAATAAGAGGGCAGGGCAGATGAGTACATACCCTAAATAGACAATGTCCTTTCAATTTAATCAGTTGCATAACTTTTTAGAGGAGTACACAGTATTTTGTTGTTGTTAGGTCAAAGCAGGCAGAGGTACCAAGTTGGTGTGGCACAAAGGGGAACTGCCAACGCGTTAGGACCGAAAATATAAAATCAGAAGAGGGCCTGCGTGGGCAGAAACTAACAAAGCCACAGTGGCGGCTGCCTGCCGTGAGCCCTTGAATGAGGTTTCTTTCCACTGGAAGTCCAAAGAAAGAGTCCTTTTCTTTTTCCTGACTACCATCAAGATTTTCTGGACCAGGGATACACAAATCTTTGAGTAGTATTTTGATCGTGACTGGGAGGAGGAGATGGCTGTTCCTTCCAGGCCCAGGACTGGCCTACTTCCCCATCTCTTGGCCTCCCAGGTCAAGGCTAAACACACGTCTCTAATGACCTATGTATCCCAGAAGACTGGAATTCCTAGATGGAAGAACTCAGTCCAAGGTGAACTTCCTTCTCTGGGTATTTTAACCACCATAGACGTACTCATGGTAGAATTTCAGCAAAGGGCTCAGGAAATCTAGAGAACTGGACTTGTGTTGAACTGGACTTCCTTCCCTTGCAGACACAAGACCCTGACATGGTCTCTGTCTCCAAGTGGATGACCAAGTTTGATTTCTCATCAATCCAGGAGTTCCCCCCTCCCCCCTTACACACATCCTTTATCTTCATGCAATGCACAGTGTCCTCTACCTGAAGAGGGGCTGGCTCCCTTGATGGAGAACATACTGGAAGACTGGATGGTAGTCAGGAACCAGGGCAGTTTTCTGGGTCAGAAGTTGGTGAGGGTAGGTCCTTGACTGCCAAGTAACTTGCAATGATGTCAGCGCCCAATGCAACCAGAAAACACCAGCCAGCCTGGCAACAAAAGCGCTAACAACAGAGAGAGAGAGAGAGAGAGAGAGAGAGAGAGAGAGAGAGAGAGAGAGAGAGAGAGAGAGAGAGAAATCAGGGAGCATGTTAGCCAGAAAGTACTCATCCGGGCCCCCTACCCTGTTCTTGTAATAGAAGCAACAGCAGGAAGAGAGCTGGTGTCTAGTCCCGCCCCCCCCCCCCCTCCTTCCTCTCACTTTCCTTTGGGCCACCAAGTGTTAAGTACTGAGGAGTCAAACAGTGTTAAGTACTAAGGAATCAGGTCTCCGAGCCACCACCGTCGCCGCTTTGGGTTGTTCTTCAGTTCCTAACCGAGGCTATCAGTGTGAGTTTGAAAAAGAGTGTTTTTCCTCAAGGTAAGCATGTAGCTTTCATGTTTGAGAGGAAGCTAGGGGAGTGTTAGGGAAAGGAATAGGAACAGCCCGTCTCTGCTTCTCTTTTTCTCCTTCCTGGCAATGAACCATGGTCAAGATGAAAACTTTCTGGGGGGGACTTGCTTCTTTCTTTTTCTTTCCACAGGGCCATCTTTGGTTCTTGTCCTTAATCATATAAAGCCCCCCCCCCCCCCCAGTGATCTCTTCCTTCAACTGGAAATTAATAAATGCAGCCAGTTGCTGGAAATAAAGTTTGGAATTTTATTTTATTTTTTTAAATCCTCCTGTTTGGGGACTTGTAACTCCCTGCCCCCCCCCCAATCCCCACTCCCGTGTCTTTCATCTGTGACAGTCCATTTGAACCGATGTCACTTCAAGGACATTTCCATTTCCCATTCCACCCCCCCTACCCACCCACCCACCCACCCACCCACCCACCCACCCACCAACGTATTACCCGGAACACTTGCCTGTGAAAACCGGCTCATTAGCCTGCAAAATTATACTGTACGGAATGGGCTTTCATTCAAAGCAGGAATGGGATTTTTAGTAGGCAATTTCTGTATTTTATAAAGATAAAGCGATGTTTGATTGCTTCTTCCCAGCTGTTTTGCTTAGTGGTTTATAAAGAGAAATGAGGGGTGTGTGTGTGTGTGTGTGTGTGTGTGTGTGTGTGTGTGTGTGTTTGGGGGGGGGGGGGACCCTGGAGGTAACGTGGCGGTGGAGGCGGGTTTACCAGGATGAGGAGCCAGAGGAGAAGAAGAAGAAAAAAAGGGGGGGGGGGGGAGAGGCAGTGTGACAGAGGACTAGGAAAGTGAAGCAGAAGTTGGGGGGCCATGGGGCCCCAGGGGCTCCCGGGGAACTGCAGAGCAGAGCAGATTTGTCCTGTGGTTGTGGAAGCGGCAGCGACAGAGGGAGAGGAAGGGAGGGGGTGCGTGTGCAATAAATAAAATACAGAATAAAGAGACTCGGAGGGAGGGCGGGAGGGAGGGCGGGAGGATGGAGGCTGCGTGCGCGCGGGGCCGGCGCGGGGAGGGAGGCCGCGCGGGGTCGGCGGGGCCGCGGCGCCGCCGCCGGGGTGCGGGGCTGGGCGCCCGCGCCGGGGGTGGGGTGGGGAGGGTGGAGGGGGGGCGGGCCGCGCGTCGGGCGGGCGCGGGAGCGGCGCGCTCGCTCGGCTCCCCGCGCGGCCTGACGCGGAGATGGATCGGATTTCACCATTTGCCCGGCGCGCGTCAGTTTGTTTTGCTCGCGCTCCGTCCCGCGGCTCCTCCCGCAGGACCGGCGGCGGCGGCGGAGGCGGCGGCTGGGGGCCGCGACTCGCGGGGTGGCTCCGGGAGCCCCGGACCTGAGGAGGGCCACTCCGGAGAGGGGGTGTGGGGGGAAGGGGAACGGGGGTGCGCCTGAGCCGGGCACGGTCGTCGTCGCCCCCCGATCGCGGTGACAGCTCCCCGGCACCCCGGTGCCTCCGCCTCCCGGCCGGCCTCCCGCACCGCACCGCACCCCATGAGGTAGGATCGTGTTGGGGTTTGTTTCCCTGTGGGCGACTCGCTGGGGATCTGGGGGTTCGGAGCCCGGAGCTGGGGCGCGGGGCGCGGGGTTCAGCCCCCGGGGGCCCCCTCTCCAGGCCCCGCTCGGGCGGGTCGGGGGGGGGCGCTCGGAGGCCGGCGAGGCTTGGCGGGGGGCCCCGCCCCGCACCCCAGCTCCTCGGGTAGGAAACACGCACGCAGGGTGCGGGCACGGCGAGGAAAAGTTTCTTGCCAGCCCGCGCTCACCGCGCACCATCGGGGGAGCGGGGGGGGGGGGGCGGGGGCGGCCGGGGCGGCTGCGGCGCCGGGCGCCCCGAAGGAAGCCCCTGGGACCGGGCGCCCCATCCTCCCGCGGGGGCCGCCCCCCCCCGCTCCCCGGGGGTGGGGGACCACGGGGGCAGCAGCTCGGGACTCGGGGACGCGGACCAGCCGCGCTGTCACCGCTCGGGGCTGCGGCTGGGGCTGCGGGCTGGGGCGGGACCGCCCTCGGGGGGGTGGGGGGGAGGTGGGGGGCCGCGCCCCCGGGGGTGGGGTGGGGAGCGAGGGGCGGGGCCGGGCCGCCCCCCCCCCTGCCCGCCCCGCTCAGCCCCGCCGGGGCCGCCGCGCGCTGCCCACCTCCCCTCCGCGCCCTCCGCGCCGCCCGCCCGCCGCGGCCCCGCGCGCGCCCCCCCCCCACCCCGCCACCCCCGCTCCCCCGCAACTTTGCCCGCTTTGTTCTCCCGGCTGGGAACGCGGGACAGAAGCGCCGCCGCGGGCAGGGTCTCCGCCCCGGCGGCGGCCGCAGACGCGGTGCCCCCCACCCCACCCCACCCCACGCCGCTCCCGGCCGCGACGGGTGGCACCCCGGGAAGGACGCGGCGATCCTGCCCGCGCGCGCGCGCGCCCCGCTCCGCACCGCCACGCCGACGACCACGGTAGGGAAACTTGCATGGCCCCCGGCCGGCCTGCCCTGCCCTCCCTGGGGCCACCGTGCGTCCCCGGGTCCGCAGCGTCGCTCCCGCGGGGTCCGTGGAGGGTGCGGAGTGGACGCGGGGCGCGAGGCCGAACCCGGGACCGCCCCCCCCGGACCCCCGGACCCGCGCCGGCAAGTGGGACAGGGGTGGGGTGGGGGGCTGGTGCGCCTTGGGAACTTGTTACCAAGTGTCCGGGGGCACCGGGCACCCGTGCCGTCTGTGGTCACAGTGCTCCCCGGGGGAGGTGACCGCGGCCCCGCGCCCCGGCAACCTTGGAAGGGAGAGTGGGGGTCATTGCTGAAACCTGGGGGGGGGGGACTTGGCAGCCATTGGACCTAACCACCCGCCCCTAAGGCAGCTCCTTTTCCCTTTAAAAATAATATATGATGTATATATGCATATCTATGGAGCATTTCCGGTTACTTGGGTGGAAATAGACAAATATATGTATATATATTTGCACATCCAAACATATATATATATATATATACATATGTATATTTATCTCCCCGGTGATTCCCCCTGAAAACTTTCGGCTACTACGAGTTGTAAATGGACAGTCTCAAACTGCAAGTTCCTTGTCAGGGTGCCCTGCTCTCTGTGCTTGATAAGTTGGGGTGATAAAGTGGATTCCATTCCCCTTCCGTTGATTTCAAGGCTCATGTCCTAAGGAAAGGTTTTTCACATTTTTTTCTGAGCCCTAAGGGAAGGTTTTTCACATTTTTCTGAGCCAGGTTTGGTCTCTGCTCCTCCGAACAGGGAGAGAGACTACAGGAAAATGATCCAGGTTTCCTCCTGGTTGGGTTGGGAAATCATATCTCTTATCTCGGGGAGCTAGGGGGTTAGGAGGAAGGATGGCACTGTGTCTCTTTGGGGGGTGTAGAACAGGTTCGTGTCGATGCCGGATTTATTCCTGCCCCTCCATCTCCACCCCTCTTCTGGGGTATCTAACTTGGGAAATGAAGTTGTGTGCAGTCGTGGCTAACTGTCGTGAGTGACAGGCCAGCAGATATTACACAAACATTTACTCTGGCTTAGATAAATAGAAATTGCCAGATAAGCCCTAAGATTTGGGTCTCTATCACAAGGAACCTAAACATCTTCTGGTAAACAAACTCTCCCCCCGGCCAGGGCTGAGTCTCGTTTGTGTTTTTATGGTTAGTGTCTGTGTTTTTGCTTGGGTCTCTAGAATCTGCTCTGGGAAAGACAGTTGCGTGGCGGGCCCTAGGGTGTGTTTGTTGTTGGGCAGATCGTCATCTTCATATGTAGTAAGACCCACAGCTCCATCAGGATTTCTCTGCGGGGATCCTACAAAGCAGTCTCATTTCTACTAGGAATTGCTACCTAAATAACTTTTTTCTTTCCTTTTTTTTTTTTTTTTTGAGGAACATTTCTGTGCCAGGAGTATTGTGAATTTTCCTATCACCAGACAGCTGGTTAACTTGGGTTTGATTTAGCTCTGTGGGCACCATGCCCACTTTTTTTTTTTTTTGGTACCCTCTAATAATACCATCTGGTGATATCACCCCTGGTTTGATGGATTTGAACGGGGGCGGCGGTGACAGAGTCTGTCCCAGACCTTCCAGTGAGGGCAACTTAGAAGCCAGAGGACTTCAGTTCACGAGCTGGCTGGATACAAAGGCTGTGTCCAGTAAGTGGAGTTGAGGGGACCGGCCTGTTCATCCTCCATAGGGGTGGGTGTCTTTCTAGCCACAGGCAAATGAGCAGGAATCAGAGCTCTGATTGGCAAAGCTGCCTGCCACTGTTAGGGACAGGCAGGAACCCACCGAGTCCACGGAGAGATAAGTTTTCACTTCTGGCTGCTCCGTCATAATGAACCGTGGTAATTAGCTTAGTCATTGTTCTTGTGTCTGAGTTTCACCAAGATACAAAGAGTGAAAAATGCATCTGTACCAGGGTCATTTTTCACTCTTCTGATGCATTTTATGCAGCACGAAGAGCCTGGCTGAATGCCTAACCGTTATTAGTATAACCATAGGAGGCATGCCCCTTCCTTAGCACATTGCAGGATAAAATAGTGTCTTTCATTTCAATTAATAAGACTTGAAGACTGTATATTCCAGATTCATTTTTGTAGAGGAAGTAGGAGGCAGTTGGGGTAAGCCAGACAGTGTTTATTGAGTGCTTGTCCTTTGCAGAAAGCTGTGTAGGCCATGATCTATCAGGAGATAGGCCAGACATGTTTCTGTTTATTCAACTTTAGCAAAAATAAAAAGACCCCGGTTCTCCTGGCTCACGCCTGTAATCCTAGCTACTCTGAAGGCTGAGATGTGAGCATCCAATTGCCTAGTCCTGTGAGGGAAGTCCCTGAGACTCTTACCTACATTTTTAACCACCAAAAAGCTGGAAGGGAAGGTGTGACTCAATTGGTAGACTGCTAGCCCTGAGGGGGGAAGCAACGAAGGGACAGGACCCGGGCCTTGAGTTCAAGCCTCAGTACCAGTACACACATACACAAAATAGAAAGGGAGGGAGGGAGGGGAGGGGAGTAAAGAAAGAGAACAACAAGAAGTGTAAACACGTACCTTTCTTTTGAGCATGTTATTCTACCCGAAAGATTTTAAAGCCAGATTGTCTACACCAAATACTGCCAGGGGTTGGGCCTTCACATGAACGAGCAATACAGTGATCTCTTAGCCACGTATCCGATCTGTCCAAATGTCCCAAATCTAGTGTTCTAGGATGCTGGCATCCAATCTCTAGTTGGGGGGGGGGGGAGGAGGAGTGTGTTTGGACATAGTCCTGAGTCACATGGAGAAAATAAAATTGCATAACTATATTAAGTATACCATGACGCTTTGCATTTGAGGTGCTGTCAACTGCGCTGAGCTTTCCTCTTAGATGCCGAGGGCAGGGACAGCCACATTGATCATGAAAGCTTCCGTTTCTCCCACTAGGAAAACAACTCAAGTTTCTTACTTTGAAAAAAACCAACAACTGTAAAGTTAAGTCAGGCAATGGGTCCCATCAGTCAGCACTCCGCAGATACCCCGTGACTCGGACTTACTTCTGAAACTTTTCCTTCAGGCTCTGTTAACTCACCCAGATTAGCATTTTAACAACCCTGAAGTGAACTTCTGCCGGTCTCTCCACTTGGACACAGTCTGTAGACCATCCATCATCCTGTCCTTGACTACAACAGGCTGCTGGCTCCGTCACCATTTGGAGCCACACAGAATCCACCGGACTGTGAACAGCACAGCTGGCTACAGCAATTTTTTCTTCCACACCACTGGCAGCATTGTCTGGTTGTGGTAACTAAAGTTAACACCCAGAACGGGAAGTTTCCATTGTCCCCCTGGCCTGTGCCAGGCCCCTTGTCTTTCCAACAAGCCCTGCCTCTCTCAACCATACACCACCCGGGCTTGATCAGAGGAAACCTCCAGAAGGACAGAATGAACTGGAGCCATTCAGACCCCACTCACCTCCTGTCTATTGACTTCCTTGAAAAGGGAAGAAAGGAAGTAGCTTTGACTCCAGACTCTTGAATGAGGCAGAAGAGGACCAGTCTAGTTGGTTGGTGAACCGATTTGAGTTTCTGTTTTCACAAGGATTCCTGTCTAAGAGTCCCCAGAACATTCTAGCAATCTGGTTGTTTCCTGTTGCTTCCTTTGACTAAGTGTGGGGAGACCCACTGCAAGTAACCATTGCTGGTGAAAAAAAGAATTAAGTGGATGCCTTTGTAAGATAGTGTGGCCGGCTGTTCCATTTGTTGGTCTCACTTGAACTAATGACAACATCTTTGATGTGCAAAGGGGAGGATGTGTTTGGGAGTGAGTTCACTAGTGTTTTCTCTCCCTCACATTTGCAAATGGTGTCAACTCCAAAATATGTGGGAGAAAGAGGGAAGAGAAGGGTGAAGATGGTGAAGAGAGCTGGAGAGAGAGGAGGGAGAGAGGAAATACCATGAAGCGCATTTCCTAACACGGAGCATAGTATGCCTGTGAAATTATACACACCATAATACAGTGTTTCTCTTTATTATATCATGAACCCCCAAACACCTCCATGAGGTAGGCTCTGTTATTATTATTGCCTTACCAAAGAAGGAACAGAGGCACCAAATCCTTGTCATTTTCTTCGGGTCAGGTACTTGGGAGGTAATGGAGTCAGATCATTTGAACTCAGATCTTCCAACATCTCACGCGTGTGAGATCTGCCTCACTGCAGTGAATTGCTCCTGTGAACAAAGACCACCATGCCATTTTCTATCCCCTTGGTTTTTCTGAGTTTTTTTTTTTTTTTTCAATATAAGAGTCACATTTTAGGGCTGGGAATATGGCCTAGTGGCAAGAGTGCTCGCCTCGTATACATGAAGCCCTGGGTTCGATTCCCCAGCACCACATATACAGAAAACGGCCAGAAGGGGCGCTGTGGCTCAAGTGGTAGAGTGCTAGCCTTGAGCAAGAAGAAGCCAGGGACAGTGCTCAGGCCCTGAGTCCAAGCCCCAGGACTGGCAAAAAAAAAAAAAAAAAAAAAAACCAACAACAACAAAAAGAATCACATTTTAGAGGAAACTTTTATATTGAAAGAAATGTCGCCAGTGTGAATAGACTCTTTAATCATAACCTTTCTTCAAAAATGAAATCATACTGTCATTTTTCTTGCGTTTTTACGCCTATTGACTGAGTAATTATCACATGTTCTTCTTTTCAAATGTATCTTCTCCCACTATTTTTCTCCATGTCAGGCTTTCCTAAGAATACTCCAGTGCAAGACAAATGGTAGTATCCATCCCTTGCCCCTGAAATGGGCTCCTGTGTTTGTGGGATTGATACTCATTTCCCTGGTGTTCGCATGCAAGGATCCATTATGTTTCTGTCTCATTTCCCAGGAGTACTTAGGGTTACAAAGGCAAAGTTACAACTATGGGAGCACTCAGAAGCCCCAGGGTGGAAAAAAATGTATTCTTGAAGTGTATTTACCCAAATTATTCCTGCACATGGCTGCGGAAGAGTCATTTTACCTGTCTAATGTGTCATACTGTTGAGAAATTCTCACCCATGCATTAACTATTTTGTGTGTTGTTAGGCTTTTTTTGTGTGTGTGTGTGTGTGTGTGTGTGTGTTTAATTCAGGATTTCTATGGGAAGAAAAAACAAACAAACTAAATACACATCACCACTATGCATAATGCTGAAATTGTAGGCTTTCAACATATAGTTATGGGGAGGAAATATGGGTTTTAAGAGTTCAGTATGTCAGTGTGTGTATAATAAGACCTTGGGAAGATCTGCAATTACTTAGCCTATTATTGGAGTCTGTACTTTAAAAAAAAAAATCAAGACTTTGTGCTCAGCCAGGGCCTAGGACATAGAAACACTTCTAGTCTATAACAGGCTGGGACCTCTGTGCTCTTCCATTGGTCTCCACCTCCCTTGCTAGTAAAAGCAGCCTTGGAGGCTTTTCTTGGTCTGCACTTGTACATATCATTCCTGAGTCCCCACACCTCCCCTGGGTAAGTGGCAGATCAAGTAAAGGTCGCTTTGAAAGCTATGGAAGGAACAGAAGAGAAGCAGAAGAAAGTTGGCATTTCTGTTCTTACCGTTTCTGGCACCAACATTTGTTCAGTCCACTACTTCTGACCAAGTGTCTACTTTGTATACCAATAAGTACTGGCAGGAAGGGCGGAGGGAAGGACGTGAACCGAGTCCACGGCTCAAGAGTCTCACTGAGTGATAAAGGGACGATGAAATAAATAGCTTCAGTAAAATTGGCTGTGTTTTAAGTGCCAGAGGAGATACAACCAGGTCTTTTTGGAAAGTGAGAGGAGCAAGAGGTTATTTCTGGCCCGGGGTGGCTTTTGTGGAGCCGCTGATATTTGAGCTGGGCCTTGAACTAGGTAGGATTTGAACAGGTGGACAGAGGAGGGCGGTGGGAGGTGGGGGGGCCCTGAGAGGGTGGGCATTCCAGGCATAGAGAACAGCTTAGGCAAAGGCCCTGGGGTGGGGGGAGGGGAGGGGGAGGAGGCCAGATCAGTTATCCCCAATGAGTCCTTACCTTCCATAGAGTTGCATTTCAGGTGGGCACAAGCGGTTTGCTGTGCAGTCTGCGGAGGCGGGCGGAGCCGCTCAGGGCTGTGTCCTTAGCCATTCGGGAGATGGCCCCGCCGCCGAAGCCCTCGGAATGAACCGGGGTCAATCTTGTGGCCTTTTCAGTCGATTGCCCCACATCAGCGGTGGCCAGCGCTGTAAGAGCTGCACCATGGTTTGCCTGAAATCACCCCCTGCGAGACCATTCTCCCGCAGAATCGAGGAGCAGGGCCGCCCTGGAAGGTCATGGGCTTCCTCTTTCCTGTATTCTTTGACTTGAAAAGACTGTAGACACCGACTGTATCATAAAGTAAGGGGCGAGAGGGCCCGAGGAGCTGGGACAAGGGACTGAGCGTGGTTGGGGGTACTGAGACCATCGTGGCCCCAAGCTCTTGCTCTGATCATTGAGAGTGGGCAGAGGAATTCACCCATAGTATCCTAAATGCGCGGCGAATATTTTAATAAGTGTGTTAATTGAGTTACTTTTTGTTACACTGCAAGCGTAGCCTCTCGTGGCTGAGTTGCGATGAATGGGTTGGGGCCATGGTACTAAATGACTTAGGCAGTTATTAAGGTATGCTCTTGGAAAACTCCATCCCTGAGGTCCTGAGCTTTCGGGATAAATTTACCTATCATTATCAGCTGCCAATGTTTCTGATCTTCCCAATGCTCTCCCCTTCCTCCCCCCCAACCCCTCCATGCCCAGCCCTCCTGCTGACTGTTTCCAAGCCATCGTTAACCTGTTGGTTAACTTAAAGTACAATCAACGCACAGTTTAGTACTGGAGGGAATAAACAGCTTCTTGAGAGGAAAGTCCAGAAGTTCCACCGTAGAAGTGTGCTTATTAGGAAACATAGTAAAGGGAAAAATAAAATGAAAACAGTCACATTAGGGAAGGGTCAAGTCAGCTGCTTTGCCAAAACGTCCATGGGTGCCTGGGTTTTCCGTGGCGTATTGAAGTCCTTGATAAGTTAATAGCTATCAGACAGTCCAGTCTTGGAGAAGAAGCTTCAGTCTGAAATATCACTTCCAATTAGAGATCAATCAGAAACTATAAGCCAATAGGGAAGAAGAACCAAGCGTCAACACGCTCCATCCAGAGAACTTTTCAGGAATATTCCAGTGACAGAAAACAGAGAACCTGTTTAGTCTAGTAATTGGCCTGGCTCCCACCCAGTGGCTTGTTGAAGTGAAGGGCAAGCTGCCTTCCCCTGTGTAGAGCCCAGTGGCCTCCAGACGGGACCCAAAATAAACCGCCCTGGCTCAGCTAGACTAATAATAACAGCTAGCACTTACCGTGTGCGTACCGTGTGGCACTGTGCCTAGCGCTTTAAATATGTCGTCTAATTTAATCCTCATTCCACCCTGGAGAATGTTAAGACTACTAGCCGAAAGCTAGCACAATGAAGAGCCCTGACTGCGTGCCTTGATACGCCTTAAGTCAGTGTATTAAATCGTATGAGCAGCTTTCTTGGAGATGGGTGCTGTTATTGAATAGTATATTCATTTTATGCAGAAGGAAACTGAGGCATGGGAGAGTATCACTGTCCAAGGATCAGCAAGCTAGTGAGTAGTGGAACCCGGGCCTGGAATCCATCGGAGGCAGTTCGGTATGGTGGTTAAGAACAATGAGCTTTAAAGCCTGGGGCCTGTAAATTGAACTACTCAGTTGGCGGAGATCTGAGAACCATGGTTTGAAGCCAGCCCAGGCAGGGAATTCTGTCGGACACTCTTATGTCCACTTAACCAGCAAAAAAGCCAGAAGTGGATCTGTGGCTCAAGTGGTAGAGTGCCAGCCTTAAGTGAAAAAGCTAAGGGATAGTGTCCTGGCCCTGAGTTCGAGCCCCAGTATCAGCACAAAACCAAACACCAGGCCATGGACTGTGTTTTGAATCGCAGCTACCCGACTGGTAACCTGTGTGATCTTCAGCAGCTTCCTTAACTTTTCCACGCCTGTTTTACTTTGTCCAAGGAGGAACCAACCACGGTGGTTGTACCCTATCTCCAAAAGAGGTTGTGAGACTTAAATGAATTAATATTTAAAGAGCACTTCCAATACGCTTGGCATAGTGAGTGTTATGAATAGATCACTCACTGTCGGGTAAGTAAAAATAAATGCAGCAGGGCTGGGGAGCTCATGTTTTCAGCCCTGCTCCCGGGCCGTCTGTCCACGTGTGGTTTGGTCTCCCAGCCAGTTCCCGGTGGTAGTAGTGACCTTGCTCTTGGCTGGGCAGGGGGTACGGTGGGAGGCGGGGTCAGCCTGGAGCCCGACATCCCCGCCTCAGGACTAGATGACCATGACAGTTGCTGTTGGCGAATGACCACAGCTATCTGGCTCCCCCGGTCTCTGCTGGGCTCCAGGACAGATCTATGCTGGTGGCACCTGAGCAGGTGAAACCTACCCGTCACCTCCCGCTCTCTGATCTCCCCCCAGCGGTCTTCAGAGAGTTCCAGGCCATCCCAATCACGCATCGTCCCTTCTCCCGGCTTGGTGTGTGTATCGGGAACCGCAGTGCGCACCCACAAGCCGCCTGCCGTCCTGGCCAATGCAGAGTCCTGCGCAAGCCCAGCGGGAGAGGAGTCGGTAGTGCTGGCGTCTGAGAGCCCTGGCCTGCAGCGCAGGGAGAATTATTAGGAGCCAGCGATGTCAGAGCTAGCGCAGAGAAGACTGAGGACAGTCATAAAACCTGCTGAACGCTAAAGAGGCCTTAAAAAAACAAAACACCGTTTGCAGAAGATGTCCCCAGTGAGCAGAAATTATGAAAGAAGAAAGGTGCTCACTTATTTCTGCTGACTCGCCTGTACCCTTTCATAAACAGAGTGCTAGGCCAGTATTCATATCTACGGTTCTTTTGATTTAATGATAAACTGAGATAAGGGTAATCAAACTTCACGCTTCAGGGCAGAAGGTGATTGCCTGCCTCCGGTCAGGATGGAATTCCCCCCCCGCCCCCCCCGCCCCCCCCCGTGCTTTGCACAATTGACTGGGTGCATTAGCGAGAGTATCGGGGCCCCACGTGGAAGGGCGGGGGTTGGGGGTCCGCTCAGCGAGCTCCGGTGGCCGAGCTCTTCAGGGGAATCCCCTGCTTTGCAATGGGCTATCCAGGTGCGTTTTTTCATCTTTCTGGTTCCAAGTGAAGCTTTCATGTACCGTGTGTGTGTGCACATTTCCATACACCACCCACGAGGCTGGGCACAGACTAAGTGTGGAAGCATTCCAGCCATGGCCAACCCGCGGAGACTCGGGGACCCCCAGTATCCCCACCTGTGCTGCCCCATGGCACCTGCGCAACCATCATGAACAGCAAGGACGGCGATGAATGAAAGCGCTTCATAAAAGCCGGCTAAGTGCGGCCCAAATGCAAGGTATTATTACGGCATAATGAAGTATACTTTACGGAATCACTGTTTATTGTAATCAGCGGTGTATAAATTTATGCTCTAGGTGATAACACCGTAGGCATAATGACTGAACACTTATTGAATTTGTAATCCGCGTCACGCACTGAAGCAGTTTGCTTACGTTCTCTTGTACAGTGCTCCGTCCTCTCAGTTTGGGGGGTGGGGGGCCCGGGGGGGGGGGGTAGGGGGGGGCGTGCTTGTATTTTTCCTCTCATTTCCTAGGAAAGGACACAGAAACTCCGGGGTATGTGTTCTAGCTTAGCAACCCGAAACCATTCACATTGATTCCTTCGCAGATCGAGAGGCCAGAAGTCTGAAAGGCTTTCTGGGGGTGATAGCTAGGCGTGTCCGCTCTGGAGAATGTTCTCTCCGCTCTCCTTTCCACCTTCTAGAAGCTGTTGGTGCTTCTTCACTTAGGAAGTCGTCTTCCATCTTCCCAGCCCGCAAGCTCATAACTCCAACTTGTGCTTGGATGATCCCATCTTCTTTGGCTCTTCCGTCTCCTCTTCCATGTTTAAGGATCTCCGTGAGGACTGGCGGCCACCTTATTTAAGTTGTTGTTTTCTATTTCATCTCATAGACTCCATTCCCGATGTCATGAAAGGCGGCATATCCACCGGTTCTAGGGCTTAGCGTGAATGTCTTTGGGGTTTGGGGGTGTCATTCTGCCTACCATGGTTAGTACCTTGCTAGAAGCATACAGTAACTGGGTCAGAGTTCATGCCCACATCTGACCTCAAGCCTCTTAAAACCTACTCAATGTACTCAGCAAAAGAAACAATAAAATCATAGGATATAATTGGAAACGGGCATTCTGTTGCTTTGGGAATGATGAGCTAGGTGTTTTAGGAGTAATCGAGGTAGTAACGATGCACCCATTAGCCTTATTGATTTTCATGTCTCGCTTTGTGCTCAGCCTACTACCCACGTTCATCCATCCCCCCCCCCCCCACCCCGTGGGTGGCTATTGCTTACCTGGTTTCATAAGGATCCTGAGGTGCGTTTTGTCTTTCTCCGCGTGTCTGGATGAGCAGGAACATTCTGAGGAGATCTGATGTCTGTAGGAAAGGGTCCAGGCCAACTCAGTTCAGCAGAGCGTGACTGAGGAAAGCCGGCGCCAGAGACTGTCCTTCGGTTCGGTGTGTGCTTTCTGGCACCATCTCTTAACCTGTTGGATGCGGTTTCTTGGGCATGCGCTGTTGGCCCGGATGTCCACAGCACGTGAGGCCTCATGTCCTCAGGGACTGTATCTGGGACTCTTATTCTGCTTGGTCTCAAAAAAAAAAAATGGTAGAAAGTTATCGAAGGCCTCTCTCTTTCCCTGTTTCCCATTTCTCTGTCCCTCTCTGCTCTCCGCTCACATCAGAGGTCAATATGAGTTTGAAGTTCAGAATGTACACCTGTCATCAAGTAGGCGGTCAAGAGAAATTTGTTGGGAGCGTGAAAATCAAGCCTTACTTAATGCCTAGCCAGCCAGGCAATGTGCAGACTCACCCGGGCCTTGGTGGCTCTGGTTTTCTCTTTAGAATGAAGCGAGCTCAGCAAGGGCAGCTGAGGGAACCACTTGAGCCACTGCGCCACTTCTGGCTCTTTCTGAGTAGTTTATTGGAAGAAAGAGTCTCACGGGCTTTCTTGCCCAGGCTGGCTTTGAACCACCAAAAAAGTATGTATCTATACCATGCACATGGATGTAGCCATCTCCAGCTGTATAAAGAGAGAGACATATAGCTATTCCAACTCCTCAACTGTATGACTGCCACTTGCCTTTTACAACACTTTGCCCTTTTCTTTTGGGATCACTTACACTTCATTGCTGCTAATAGAGCTTTGAGACTCAATTTTCAGAAATTCATAGATAATATTTTCACTTTGCAATAACTGCGCCTCATTCAGCTCTGAGGAGTCGATGCGTTACCAGCACACAGTGTCCCTGCAGTTCTCAGCCATGTCCTTTCAGGCCCCCCGCCCCCCCCACCCCCCCATTAAGCACCGTGCGCCGGAAGGGCAGAGGAGTTCCAGAAGACAGAGCCAAATCTGACTTACTGGTCGTGGCTGTTGTAGCCTGTCTCGCAGAAATCTGTAGGCTTGCATCCGAAGTCAGGGAGGAAAAAAGGGATGCCTTTATCGACTAGCAAAATCCTCTCTGGAAAAGGAAGGTGTGTGGTAGACCCTATGGAACGAATTCACCATCTTGCTTGGGGACAGTAGTCCCAAACCCTGAAAAATAGACATCCCGACATCTCAGAGAACAAAGTAACCAATAGAAACTGTGCATCTGCTAGCACAAATCTCTAGCAGGACGTCTCATTTACAAATCAGACGCAGAGATTTAACGAAAGTGTTAACAAAACAGAGCCATGTATAGTAAAAAGCTAATCCAGACGGGGTCTTTCCCCAGAATGCCTTATCGTATTGTACTTTTGCCATTTCACGTCGGGGTGGCACTTTTTGCTTTGTCTTCGGTGGATATCAATTGCTGACCTTACTCTTCTGGTACTTTGGGCCGTTATTAAGGAAAAGACAGGGTTTCTTAAGCGCGAGCGCTGCGATATTCCTTCCATGATGAGGTCATCGAGCTGCCTATTAAGCGACAGGTGGGTGGAGAATGTAGGCAGCATGGCTCCGTGTGCACAAAGGGACGATTCGCCACCCAGGGGACCCGTTGGTCAGGGTGGCATGGGAGTTCACCATACTACAAGGCACAAGGCTTCACTTAGAACTGGCAGATTGTTCATTTTGACGCCTGGGCTCTGGACAGGTTGGTAAGTGTTCAGTGCGCATGCCACCTGTAGTATCAGCTCGCTATAAGAACACAGTTGGACTAGCACACGCCTGAGAAGTAAAGAGAACGAACTCCCAATGCAGGAAAAAAACAAACCACCAATGCTTATGCTACATAGATGGTCCCTTCCCCACGCATCCGTGTATGCGCGTGCAAAGCTATATGGAAATGTAGGAACTACGCTTGCACCCACACTCGGTCTTTGAAGTCAGGCTTAGGTTAGAATCCTGTTCTTTTTGCTCCATGGACGTGAGAAGTTGGATATTTCACTAGTTTCTCTGAGTCTTTGTTGCCTCTCCTGTAAAATGGAGAATGTATTCTCAAAGAGATGTAAAATCAATCGGAGATAATGCATGGGAACTGGCCTCAGTTCCCAGGACACTATACCGCGATGGTGGGTTTTCTGTCGTTGGGATGTTTTTAGACTGAAAATAATGGAAAGCCCCATTCAAATTTGTTTAGACAATTAAGACCCTGTTCAATCAGCTACAGTGTCTCCAAGGTTGATTGATTATTTGGCTCAACAAAGTCATCAAAGACTTGAGTATTTTCCATGGTCTTTTCTGCGTCTCCTAACTTGTTGGTCTTGCCTTGAGGTAGTGTATTCATGTTCGTAATAACTGGCACTCACCTGGTGAGAATCTAACACTTCCCCAGGCCAGCTCCTCCCACAAAGACTTCCCCTTGTTTCTGTAGATAGGACAGTATCATCTGCGCAAGTCTGGGGTCTGACACTGTGTTAGGCTGGGAATAGAACCCCTCTAGTTACCCTAGATGGGGGGTCTGTAGTGGGAAGACTGACTTATTTGTCAGTCTATGAACAAAATTAACATTCTGTTCAAAGCCTTTGTATTTTATATATTGTTCTATGTAAATATCATAGATAGCACACAAATCTACCTGTAGATAGATGCACCCAAACTTTTATCAAGCTGTAAACATTTGATATCTGGTTGAACTTTGACGTGGATGGAAAATGCTGCCACAAAGTGGATAAAATACACGTTTGCTTTTACTACACTTCCATCTTTTATTTTGTCATCTCTTTAAAATTGGAGCATAAGATGCCCCTACCAGATGAACGCTTAGAAACATGATAATAAATAAATCCATAATTATGAAGGTGATTTTATCTGTTAGGAGGTAGAGACAGAAACATTAAGATTATCTTTCAATCTGAGACATTTCCTAATTCTAAATTCACGTTTTCTTGTGGTTCCTACTTCAAAAAAAAAAAAAAAGAACATTAACCCTCAAAGTTCTGAATTTAAGGTTTCTTGTGTTTCAGTTACATGGGATAAATCCTGTGTGATTGAAGGAAGTTACCGCTTTTTAAATTTTTTCTTGTCCCTTAGTGGAATATATTGCAGGTTACCAAAGTGGAAATCTTAGCATGGCCGAGTCTTGCTTCTCATTGTACTGTTTAACCTCTTTTTCCTGGAACAGTAAAACAATAAATCAGGTCGAAGGCCTCATAAAGTATGGATTAGGAGGCTCCTCCTTTGCCGTTCTTTGTACAGCTGATCTGCCTTTGCATGAAGCTATAAAAATTAACTGCCTAGATTTTCAATATCTGACATTTCTACTTGCAATGTTTTATAGTTGCATTTTTTTTTCTGCCAAGGTGAAACAGCACACAGGCTTTATTAAATAAAGTCTTGTTTCTTAAAGGCCTATAATAGCTCTTATTCCATTGTTCCTTCCCAACTGTTGTTCCTTATGAATTCAAATGATCCTGAGTTCAAATTCTGGTTCCCCTGCTAAATCTCATGGGGCCCTTTTATCTCCGCTGGATAGTTAGCATCATATTTCTACCTCACAGGGACATCATGAGGTCTTTGGAAAGAAAGAAATGCAAAGTACTTAGCATGGAATCTGGCAGAATTAAACCCCACAAATTGTAATAGGTTTGCTTCTTACTCCTGTTTTTAAATCAAGTATGACTGGCACTATAAGAAATAGTCATATATAAAAGACTTCTAGAGTTTGTACGTGGATTGGTTCCAAAAGAATATAATTGGATAGCCACTTGACAATACGTAGAGTTAGGCAGCGGATGAGAGTGGTTCTGGTAAAAATTAGCATTTCTGTAATCACGTTGAGGTATAGTTGGCATCGGCCATGGTTCTGGCCACCTTCTTGTGGTAAGGCTGGGAACCTTCATTATTCTGTGAAATGTTTAACATTATGATGGTGACATTTAAAAAAAATGAACCAAATAGTCATGGCCTCAGCAAAATCTATCTCTGCATCTTAGTAGTTGTTTCTAGATGCTTCTAAGACTCTTTGCTCCTTTGCATGTTCCTTTAGTCACACCTGCAGTAGCTTGTTTTGAAACCCTTCCAGTGTTCAAAGAGCCTTTCTTTCCTTTTGCCTGAAGAGGATCAAGATGGAATCGGTTACCCAGAGGGTCAGTGTCATTTCACCTCTGCAGTGCATGCGGCCCAGTGCTGAACTGCTCTGTTCTCGCTGTCTTGAAACTGTTCATACTCTAAGGTCACACTTCCATTTCGCATCGCTGATCCCAGCCCAGCAGGCTGCGGCTGCTCCAGAGGCTTTTGTTCGGTGCCGATCTGAGGAGGCAGCGGTGAATTGGAAGGAGTCCCCACCAAGTACCCACCGGTCACAGACCCCGCACCCTCCGGACTTCCCTGGCGCCCAGGTGCTAATCACTGACCTTCACACCTCAGGAATGGACGGCTTAAGGCGGAAGAGTGAAGGAAAATGATGTCAGGCTAGAGTTTGACTTAGGAATGTTGGGTCCTTACAGCTCTCAACTACAAGTTAGACCTTGAAGACTACAAGGCCAAAAGAAAAAGTAAAATCAAGTTAGGACTCTTCCCAAGAAAGATTAGCGCTATGTAGCCAGACTCTTGACTTCTAGCCTTAGGCTTACCTGCCCTTCGGTGGCTTCACAACATGAAACTGGAGTCCTGGTATTATTCTGCATATTCCATCCAGTGCTGTCCTTTCCTCTCTATAGATTTTATGGTAATTTCCCAAAGGAGACTTAAGTCACTTTCAAGTCACTCCTGTACTTTCATTACACTCACACCAGAAATCTATTACATCCAAGACCTTAAAACTCTAATATATCAATATTGGCATCTCTGAGAATCTTCTGGTTTGGGGCCCCAGAACGTCTGTGTCTTTTGAGATGATGATAAAAAAAAAAAAATTTCAGCCAGCTGTCTGCCTTGGGTGTCAGCCAATCAAAACATCCCAGAGGAAGGGGCACATGGAAATTCGCACTCTGGGCACCATTCCCCAAACGCTTCTCACCTCGAGGTGCAAGAGAGTCACACTATC
The DNA here is from genome assembly GCF_023159225.1 of Perognathus longimembris pacificus. Taxonomy (NCBI): domain Eukaryota; kingdom Metazoa; phylum Chordata; class Mammalia; order Rodentia; family Heteromyidae; genus Perognathus; species Perognathus longimembris. Next base: position 28,834,600 of record NC_063183.1, on the reverse strand, counting down.
ACAGTGCCTGCCTCCAGTCAGTACGGGAACCAAGGTCTTCCTGGTTCTGTTACTCTTGACTGAGATCTGTCAGCGCTGTTACACGGCCTGTTAAAAATGGAGAGCAGGGGCTGGGGATATAGCCTAGCGGCAAGAGTGCCTGCCTCGGATACACAAGGCCCTAGGTTCGATTCCCCAGCACCACATATACAGAAAACGGCCAGAAGCGGCGCTGTGGCTCAAGTGGCAGAGTGCTAGCCTTGAGCGGGAAGAAGCCAGGGACAGTGCTCAGGCCCTGAGTCCAAGCCCCAGGACTGGCAAAAAAAAAAAAAAAATGGAGAGCAGCTTCATGGCAGCCACAGACTTGAGATGCCCTTCTTTTATCATGAGCCTGAGGTCAAGAGAAAATTGCAATGAGAAGAAACATTTCAAGGAAAACAAGTTTGAAATAACTAACATTCAGCAATCTTTCTTTTCTACACACACCTTTGGGTCTGCCTGGAACCACCATTTACTTGAGCAGATTTGAGATCACAAGAGAAAGTGATGTTCAGAGTGTCCCTAATCACCCACCTCTAGATATTTGCATCAATAAGCAGGCCTCTCCCTCCTCCAGCAGGCTGTGGTCCTGTCTTCGCCTTCCTGCGACACGAAAAGCCACAAACGACTCCAAGCAGAAGTCACAGTATCAGGAGCCAATTACCATCAAAGCCACAACACTTACCGCGAGGAGTTTCATCACTTAAATATTAAGCAGTTTTTACTGTGACTCTAATCAAGAGGTGTTAATGTGGATTCTTCTGAACAACTCCAAAAAGTTAGGCGGAGAGAGAAAAAAAGAGAGCGAGAAGGAATGATACACTTTCAAGCTATATCATGCCATTGGGACTGAACAAAAAACGACTGGGTTTTGGGGAAGGGTGGGGGGTGAACGTTTCTTTCTCTCTTTCTTCCTTTGAATTTTGCCAGTCCTGGGGCTTGAACTTGGGCCTGGGTTCTCTTCCTAAGCTCCTTTTGCTCCAGGCTAGCACTCTACCACTTGAGCCACAGCGCCACTTCTGACTTTTTCTGAGTAGTTTATTTAAGAGTCTCACAAACTTTTCCTGCCCAGGCTGTCTTCGAATTGCAATCCTCAGATCTCAGCCTCCTGAGTAGCAAGGATTACAGGCGTGAGCCACTGGCCCCGGACCTATTTTTATTCTTTTTAGAGATGGAATCCTGTTATGTAGCCCCGGCCGGCCTCCTGGGCTAATGTCTGTGTGTCACCACGAGTCTTCCTTACTGACTTGTAAATTTCGCCTTATTTCACTTTATTTTGGTCGAGGACATCTTGACGTTTGCCTGTTTGTCCTGCATGACAGTAAGATGCTTCTCTGGGAAGCCTGGAGACTAACAGGGAGTTGGAACTTCAGCTCTCAGAGTATTTCTCCATCGCCTCCTGGAAGTCTGGGGAATGTGTTTACGTGTGTATTAGCACCACCGTGGGCAGGCTTGAGGAGGACAAGGAGATAGATGAAGTCTGACTTCTTGCTCTAACAACAAAATGCAGAATTACAAAATCGCCTTTATCTGCTGTAGTATTTATTTTATGACTAAGAAAAATGGCAAGATGTGACCAAATTCTGAAATCGTATCTGCGTTCCAGCAACCATTTATCTTCAGAGCAACATAGAAACGGATCAGCTGGTATCACTTGGCTTCTGATAAACATGCATGGAAGGTTCTGTTCCCCATTCAAGTTGACGTTTGCTTAATGGGCAGATTGTTTTTCCCTGGGTCTTTGTAGGCCCAGGGTGATCACTCCAGGAGAAAAGCAGGGAGGCTGGCCAAAAAGATGCCCTTTCTTCCTTCACAGCAAGTTTGGGTTTTCACAGATCGGGTTCTTCAGTCCCTAGTTTCCTGTGCATGTTTTCAGAGTAGAGACAGAAAATCTTAATGCCAATATTTGAACAACTGGGGTACAAATGATTTTTGGCTTTTAGTATCCAAGTACACAGTGGAAATCAATTTCCCATTTGCCTTTTCTGGTGTCGATGTGACCACGGAGAGGTCTCAGCCAGGTTTTCCTCTCCAGTGTGACTTGTAAGTCGTAATTTTTAATGCAAAAGACAATCATTGCCGTTCCTGGCACCAAAAGAACAGCAGCGATTTTAAACTGGCATAGATCTTTGCAAAAATCGGATTCAAGTTCACTCCAAAAATAGAAGCTGTTGCTGGTTTTACTTTAGCAGTTTATATTTGGAAGCTTAGGAAGGAAAGAAAAAATCAGAGGTAGGAAGGGAAAAGGAGCAAAGCCAAAATTATAATATGCTAATTGAGCGGAAGTCTCTGAGCTACCTCCCTTCTCTCTTACTGCATACCTACGGTATAAACATGGGTCAGACTGGGGACATACCTACAGTATAAACATGGGATAGACTGATAAAGAAGATTTGTTTTGTAGGAAGAAACCATCTAAAATAAGTCTGATAAGTGTCAAGAAAAATAGCCCATAGGATACAGATTTATTCAACAGATAGGCAATAACTATCCTCACCAAGAAATCTTCAGCCCCTAGCAGTGGAAGGTAACTTTTTTATGTGTTTGATGGAACGTGTATTTCTTCCCCTTTTGTTAGGAATTAAAAGAAAATGGCCACGTATTGTTTTTTAAAGGAAGGAGAAAAAAAATCTTGAACATAACTTTCTATTTCTTCCTAGTATTTTTCTGTATGCACCTTTTTAATCAAGTTAAGATCCGGAAGCATACATTATATTCTCATTGTTCTCACTTAAGTGATTATTTATTATTATTATCAGTATTGTTGTTGTCATCCCAGTGGTTGCATAATATCCCTGGAGGCTAGTGGGATGTATTTTTATTTGAATATATCTTTACTTTAACCAGCTCTCTCTGTACCTTCTCCATAGCAGTTGTCTCCATTTTTCACTATTATTAATAAGTATCTCCCAATGGTATTTTCTTATTCCTACTTTAGATTATTTGCTTAGGGTAAATTTTTGGGAGTAAAATTGGGCGAAAAGTTGGCATAGAAGTGCATTTGTGGAAATAGGAATGTGTTTATTTCACATTGCCAAGTTGTGCTGACCTATCTCACCTTAAGCAACCTATTCTTCCAAACTGGTGGTATTATACTAGTAGTATTGTTATTTTAAAGGTAATTTTACTAGTGAACAACTAGTAAGGAATTTTTCTTTAATTTTTGCTTCCATAATTGCTAGCTTATTTTTTTTACTTTGTATTCCTGCACACACACACACACACACACACACACACCACACACTTCTAGTACATCAAAAGTGGGTAAAATTCACAAAGGTATATGACTTTTTAGAGGAAAACAATTTTTTTTTCCAAAATACGAAAAGGTCACTTGCCAAATAACAACAAATGAAAGTATATAAAATAAAATCTGCTGGGTATACACAGGAGAAATGAGAATATGATAGTAGTGGGAGTGAACAAAATCTTTTGATGAATCAAGTTAATAAATATTAAAGGTCTGCAGTATTTAATGAGGTCAAAGTAATAGATAGTAATAGTTTGATATTTACTCCTTTCTAAGAATGTACCTTCTCCAGTTTCTCGAGTATGCTTATAAAGCCTAAAATTATATTGGGGCCTAAAACACATCCACTCCACTGTTCCCCACAAATACACAGCTGTTCAGATGATAGCTTCTTTGACAATAAGACAATAGAATTAGAAGTTTGTAATATTACCTTTTAGTAAAAGGAAACAATCCCTAAATTCCTGGTCAGGACAACAGACACGTTAGCAGAAGTTTAGAACAGATAAATTGCCCAGTCCTGGCGTCTTGCGAGAGAACTCAGGCAAGACACGAACACTGGTAAAAGTGATCAGAAAGTTTCTTAGAGAAGGAATACGTCAGAGAGAACACAGCTGGCGTAGACATGCCGCGGGAAGACAACCCTAGAGGCCCTCTCAGCCATCGTGTGCCTTCTTCAGAGTTGTGGAGATTGATATTGGGTCAAATAGTGACCATGGGAGTCCTTCAAGATGGCTTTCTGATTGGTGGGTCTCCTCTGTGTGTTCTGTAAGGTCCTTGTAAATCGAAAGAGTCACTGTCCCGCCCTTCCTTCTCTGTTCTTTTATCCTGGCCTCCTCGTTCTTCCTGTCTCATTGTCAGGCACACACAGTTTGGTTTGCCATCTGTATACACCCCACTTCCCCAACTCCTATCAGCAACAACAAAACCAAGCTCCCAAGAAATCTGAAAAGTTTTGTGTTTTTTTAAACTGCCGAAGCCTGATTTTTTTTTTTATTTTATTAAAGAGACAAGGACGGGCCATTTTTAGGGGCAGGTTCTGTGCTGACCAACATACAGAACCACAGGAGGAATGTGCTGGAATTGTCATCACAGCTGAGTTCTCAGACAGTCCCAGCCTGCACTGCGTCCAGCGCTGACGGACAATTTCATTCTCCGCCTGAACTGAGAGGAGAAGCAAAGGAAACCCTATTTGGGGAATCTAGGAAGAAACTCCCCTCCTCCAACACACATGGAGTGTGTCACCTAGCCACGCCAGAAACCATTTCAAAACCTAGTGTTGAAAACCACCACTGCCGTTTCTTTAGCTCAGGAGACTGCGAGTTAGGCAGAGCTTAGTAGAGACACTCATCTCTGCTCCAAGAAGTATCTACCAGGGTGGCTCAACTGAGGCTGGAGGCTTGGATTTTAAGATGGTTACTTACCGCATGGAAGGCCACAAGGCGCTGCCTTTCAGCCAGCAGCCTGCCAAGGCTGACAGCCGAGGCCTTACTGCCTCTCCCTGAAGGCTTCCGCACAACGGCTTGAGCTTCCTCACTGTATGGTGGCTGGGTTCCAACCACACTGAAAGCATGAAGAAGTAAAAGCTCCCCACCTATGACGTTCTGGACCCAGAACTGGCATGGCGACCCTACCTACCTCCATATGTGGTTATTCCAGCCGTCACAGGCCAGATTCCTAGAGTGTTTCTAAACAGCAGCCGCATCTTAAAACGTAAGCTCTGCGTTTCCGTGCTCCCTCCACATTGTGGGGCCCATAGGCTGATTCCATACCTTGGCTGTTGGTTGTGAGCATGAAAGTGTGCATGGTAAAATCATTTCTCCAGGGCCTCTCACAGGTGTATATGGGGGGTGTTTGCTCTCGGGTGTGTAAAGAGGACGAGCCATCATCCAGTGACTCTTTCTGAGGGTTTCATGCGTTTGCAACCTTTTCGAGTCCCTTTCGCAGGCATAGGGTGGGGGGTGGGGAGGTTGGCGTTTGCTGGGCCTTTCTTTGGTTGCAGAAAATAGAGTTTGGAAGCGGGCAAGCCTTTCGGCGGTGGAGACTTGTGACGTGTTCTCCTGCCCTGGTAGCCTCTCTGCCAGGCCAGCCAGATGCTGACAGACTGCCTTTCTTTACCTTTGAAGGACTTAGGGGCAGAAGGAGCCATGTGAGCTTTTGACCCTGGACCTATATCCAAGCAGGCACACCTGGACAAGAAGAGACCCAGCCACTGGCTCCTCTGACCTTGAAGGGTGGGTTCCGCTGTCCGGCCGCCCGCTCCTCCCGGGCACAGCTCACAACTTTGATGTTCTATACAGTGGTGGCCGGGAGAGGCCTCGGCCCCCGGCTGACCTTCACACCCCAGGTGGAGACAGGCGGAAGAGCTGGAGACCACAGCTCACAAAAACAGCGTCTCGGCTTTGTCCTTCCTGCATGAGTCTGGCTTGATTTCTCTGATACCTGGTGAGACCAGTAGAGCAGAAGAAAGAAAACAGTGCTGCTCATATCTTACAATAGTGATAAAAAAAAAATCACGCTGGAAGTACAACAGGAGTAATGTGTTTTGAACTCAAGGCCTCGTGTTTGCTGAGCTTGCTTGTTTGGGGAGCACTCTACCATCTGGGTGTCATCTCTAGCCTGGGTTTTTGCTCTTTATGTTGGAGGTGGACTCTGGGGGGCTTTTCTGCCCAGGCTGGCTTCAAACTGCAGTCCTCCTCGGGATCTCAGCATGCTAATAGCTAGGATTGAAGGAATAAGCCACCAGCCGATGGAAGTGGTATCTTTTTTAAAATGGAAGATGCCTTTCTCCTTTCATTTTCTTCTTCCGTGTTCGTTTTTTAGAAGATCTCCGATAGTGGAGTCAAACAAATTAAACCTTGCTATTTGACTTCGTTACTGGAGGCGGGTTCCCTTTTGATTTCCTCACCCGTAAGTTGGTAAAGACGGTGGGTGCCGTGGACAGCGCCCGCGGCTCGGTCAGCAGCCTGTTGTGGACATTCTTGTTTCTCCTCTCCAGTCGCCAGCATCTGCCTCCAGCTCACAGGTCCAGATGTGCCCCGTGAGCACGCGATGAGAAACTCCCCCCTCACCGTGGAGCAGGTGCAAACGCATGTCAGGTGTTGGCCCGTGAGCTTATTAATTCTACTAAATGCTAGATCTTACCTTCTGGAAACCAGAGTCTCCTCAGAAAGGCAGGCTAGTGGATGGCCATGGCTTCTCACCCTAGAGAAACCATTGCGAAACTGGAAGGAGGGAGCCTGGAAGGGTAGGGCATGCATGCCTGCGGTCCTATATTGTGTTCAATATGCACGCAGTACAAGCTGGAAAGTAGGGAACATAATCGATGCAGGAGACATAGATAAGATCTGACTAAGACTAGCTAAAAACTAAAGATACTCCCTGTCTTTCCCCCTGCCCCCCCAGAAAGAGGCCTAGGGGGAGGCGCTCATGTGGTACAGTGCTTGCTAGGAAACAGAAGTCCTGGGTTCGAAACCCAGTACCACCTAACAAGCAAACATAAAAGGTAGAATGAGAGAAGGCCTGGGAGCAGGGTTAGAAAAGCTGTCAGCCATGATGGGTCAGAGCAGGGAACCGGAAATCACCGGAGAGGGAGGATGTAAAGAACTGAAGGCGCACAGGGCTGGGAGGGCAGGGCGGAGAGGGGAATATTCCTGTTCATCTGCGCTGGGGAATGGCGGTGTGGGTCTACGCAGCGATGCACGCGGTGACTAAATAGAGCTCGCTTCTCACTTGCATAGCACCTCTGCAATTTACCCAGTGGTTTAACTCGCATGTTCTCACCCGCCACCCCCCGTCCCCCCTTTAAAAGGTTGTGGAGAAGCAGTCCTGGGAGATGCTTCCAGAAGGTGAGGTAGGAGGGAGATTGCCTCGCAGCAGCTCCTCTTCTCCCTCCTCCCCCTCTCTCCTGCCCCTCCCCCCTCCCCCCCATCCTCCCCCCCTCCTCCCCCCCATCGTCCTCCTCCTCCCCACCCTCCTCTTCCTCCTCCTCCATTTCTTCTGTGGGTGGCTTGGAGGCTAGGTAACATGGCTTTGTTTGTTTGGGTTTTTAGGTTTCATTTATTGGTGTGTGCGCCTGTGAGCACAGGACCGGGTCTCGAACTCGCGTCGGGCTTTTTTTTTTTCTTTCACTCAAGTCTGGTGCTCTACCACTTGCACCACACCACTAAATGCTTTGTTCTTGCAATTAATGGGTGCTAAGACTCTCTAGGACTTGCCCACCCAGGCTGGTTTTGAACCCGGATCCTCATACGTCGGCCTCCTTGTGTAGGTAGGATTACAAGGGTGACCCCCTCCTACCCCCACCCCAGGGCTGGCATCTCCTTCTCTGAAGGCTGCCGGGCCCTGGGTCCTTGCGGCCTCTTCCCCGCCCTCCTGCCCTGAGTCCTGGTAGAAAGCCCTCCACATCCTTCCCCGCCTCTCTAGGGTGGAAGTCCTTTATTGTCAGCTTGCTGCACGTCTTTGATAAGGTGAGGGGGGGAGAGGGACCTCCAGCCCCGGGTCCCTGCGTTGCTTGTTAGCCGCATGCGGCTCCTGCCTTCGGCTGGATTCGTAGACTTCGCCTGTCTGTGGAAACACCGGCTGCTGCCTCAGTTTCCCCGAACTCAGGCTGCCGGTGACAGAGAGTGAGGAGCCCCGGGCCAGGGTCCTGGTCCTGTGAGGGAATCAGCCCGTACCAATCACTCTATTAGGCGTTGGTTTGTTTAGGAGGAGACACAGACCCCGACATAGGAACGCACTGCTGGGCTTGGGGTGAAGGGGGGAGCTAAGCCGGGTACCGCGTGCCTGTCCGTGAGAAAGCTGAGCCCAGAGCTTGGAGGTGGTCGAGGGGGCAGAGGGCGACTCCCGGAGGTAGCTACTCCCAGCAAGAACATTCCAGAGTGAGGAGGGAATGGCAGAGACCCCCCCCCTCCTTTCTGATCCCTCCGGGCTCTGTTGTTAGACCCCCGTTGAAGGGCACTGTGTTCCTTGCGATTGTTTCTGTCTATGCAAAGCCACTTGGAGCCACTTGGAGATTTGTTGTCCAGGTGTTAGAAAGTGCAGTGGACTTAAAGACAGATAATCAAGAAGCGTCTTCCGAGCTGGGTGACCTCCAGCAGTTCTTTAACCCCTGTCTGTAAAGTGGCCATTCAGTCATTCAGCAAACATTTACTAAGGAGACCCTGGGTGTCGGCCTGTGCTGCGGGTGGTAAAGATAAAGCGGAGGGGCGCGCACACCCGGCTTCTCCAGATCCCAAGTGCAGCGGAGATGATCGCTTCTGCCCAGCCCTTCCAGAACGAGTCTAAGGGCCGAGGGGAGGAGGTGCGGCTGGAGCCCAGGCCGCCGTGGAACGCAAAGCTCCAGCCCCTGGCCCGTGCCGTCCAGGAACCACGGCTGTGCAGCGCAGTGAGGGAGCAAGTCCCCAGCGAGCGGCCCACACCATCGGAGGAGCAAGTTCTGCTGGGGACGTCCCAGAGCACCCCCATCCCTCCCCGCAGCCTTGGGAGCCGAAGGAGCTGCAGGTGACACCCCCTGGGCCTGGGCCCTAAGGCCCCGTGGCCATAGGTTCCTGGCCCACCCCTCCGTGGCCTTGTGTGGTCTCTCCTCCCACACGGGAGGCGGTGGTGGTGGAGCCCCGGGGTTCAGAGCAGGCCCGTGCAGTCTGTATCCTAAGCAACGCCCGGGGGGGGGGGGGATGGAGCCATTTACAAGCGCGCATTGGTAATCAGTTCACTTTGGGTAATCGGCAGCCCAGTCCCCAAATCCAGAATCCAGGAATCCCCGACGGCGCGTCCTGCTGTGGGTTAGGCAGATGAGGAGATTGCGGGGGGCGGGGGGGGGACTTGCTGTCTGGGGAAAGGCGAATCCTGGAGGGAAGTGAGCTAAACGCGGGTCAGGGTGACCGACCGCGTGAGGCACCGCGTTGAGGTTCCACGGCTGGATTTCTCCTCTGTGGACCCGGAGGCTTCCAAACCTTCCTGCACCCCGACAAACAGCTGTGGGTGCAGAGATGCAAGTCCCGGGGACACCCCCGGCCTTCGCTCGCCTTGGAGCGTCATCCTTCGTCCAGACCTGCGCGGTCAACCCGAACGCCAGGGACTCCGTCTCCATCAGCAAGAGAAGATGAATTTGTAAAATGGAAACTGTTTGGGCCAAGCGCGTGGTGGTTCACACCTGTCATCCTAGCTCTCCAGGAGGCTGAGGTCTAACTGGCAGTTCAAAGCCAGCCTGGGCAGAGATAATCCTGGGATTCTTATCTCCAATGAACCAGCAAAAAGCTGCAAGTGGAGGTGTGGCTGGTGGAAAGCGGCAGGCGAGAAGCAGAGTCCCTGGCCAAAGCCCCAGCCAAGCGCCAGCACCGAAATGAAACAACCAAAAGGTAACTATTTTGAAATCACTTCCAGGAAGTTCTTCCGGCCATACGGAGTACGGAGCATCTTAACTAGGGAAGAGCGCGTTTAAAACCAGCTCAGAGCCGCCTTCAGGGAAGCCGCTGCGCGCCCTCCCTTCCTTTCCTCCCTCCCTCCCTCCCTCCCTCCCTCCCTCCGCAGACGGGCAACCGTCACCTCCTAACACACAGGACAGACACGAAGGCCATATTTTGGGCAGCTTGAAAACTCAGAGGACTTGGACTAGGAAATCTTGGCGTTGGGGAGACCACTTTTCCTTCTCGGGGTTGTTGAAGCGTTTCAAGCCTTGTGTAAATCATTCATTCAGCAATCGCCTGGCAATCTCCGATGGGTCCCTTGGAGATGGACAAGCTGGAGGATCTCCTGGACGCAGAGCCAGTTCCTGTCATTGTTGTTGGCAGTGGTGATAACCAGACTGGCTGGATTCCGCGGTGACTTAGGGGGCCGAGGCTGGCTTGACCTCTCTTGGATCAGAAGTCCCGGGCTTGATCTGGTATTCTCGTCCTTCGACAGAAGTAGCCCAATCCTTCCACCTTCTTTCCCGGAGTGGTGGTGTTCATGTTCTTTGCAAATCTGCAAAGGCTCCCCGGACCTCGCCCAAGGCCCTATCTCGAGAGCAGCTGCAGCAGCCACGCGGGTGGAATCTGAACAAACTCGCTCCACTTCTGTCATCCCAGCCCGGAGGGCAGAGCTAGGCAGCGACCCAGGCCCTATTATCCCAAACAGAATGTCACACGCGGGCCATATGGCAGCCCCGGCAGGTCATCTGGTAGAATTAAGCCAGCGTTCCAAAGACAAGCTGAGCTCTCTGGCATCCGGGCCCTCGCGTGGGGCCCAGAGCCCTTCCTCTGTCCAGAGCTGGGAGGCCTCCCGCAGGCCTGGCGGAGGTGCGTGGGGAGGATAACACAGGAAAAGCTCCGAATCTTTCTCTTCACTAGTTAGCCTTGAGAGCCCTTCCATCCTCCCTGTAGACAGGAGGCTCGGCGACCACTGCCGTCTCCACGATCTCACGCTAGGACTTCTTTCTTCCCTCTCGCCTTTGCAAAAGACTTCACGCGCTTTCCGTTTGCACAGAGCCAAGTCCCCTTCTTCCTCCGTTAAGAAGCTGATTCCTGGGGTTCTCTTCATTTTGTTGAGATCCTCAGACTTCATTTCTGCGTGTGATTTTTGGCCTTCTACAGGATTGTTTCTAGGACAATGGAGCTTTAAAATTGTCTTTTGGTCTGCATGAGGGCCAATGGGAAAAGACCGGTAGGTGAGTTGTCACTGGAATTATGTTCCCCAGGGCACTAGTTCTCATCAAAGATCAAGTTCTGGGATCTCGGCTTAGGTTTGCTTGGAATTCACCACACACAGGTTACATCCTGTTCTCTGTCCCTTCCTGCCCAACTCTTCTTAAGTTCATTTCCTTTTTGAATTATTAATATGTGACCAGAAACATTAGTGATTCAGATATTAATATACTTTAAGAGTCAAGACTTTCAGCATAAACCATGCATAAGAGCTACTTTTCAGCAAACTTCTTGAAGTTGCCAGCTTCTTTGTGCACATAAAATATAACGAAAATAAATCAAGTTGGAGCCCACTTCGAGGAAGACATTAACTTTAAAAGTGAGGCATTGGTAATGAACCCACCGTGCGGCTTCTCCCATCCATAGAATCTATTTCTACCTCTCCTTTTCTCTCCTGTCAAAATGCAGCTATAAGAAAAGCTATGATCAGAGGACTCATTCCGGTTTTTTGGCTTATGTTATGCTTTAAACCCAACTTACTTCTTAAGAGGGAGGAAAATGACCATACATCAAAGAATGGAAATTTCTCCTTTGTAGAATTTCAAGCGTAAGGCAGCCACGAGACAGGCCGACTTTCATACTGCACGCATTTGTCGGGTAATAGGGAGTCAAGGAAACCCCCCGGCCCCGCGCACCCTGCTTTCTCTGGACCCTCAGGAACGGCTCCGTCTCCCCCCATTTGTCCTGGGAGAGTTGCCAGATGAGTAGACATTTTAGTGTAGGTCTGTGTGTGTGCACGCATGTGTGCTGTTCCCTCTCCTGCTGAGACGAGGTCCCAGGAGCTGTTCACTCAACGCTGTCTTTCACATGTAATGGAGACTGTGAGCATGGCCGCATGGCCGTGAGTTGCGAGGAAAGCGTGGGTATGGTCGGTGGTCATGTGATAGGCTGTCACGTGATAGGCCATCCTGAGTGGGGCCACTTGGTGATGGGGCTGGGGGAAGAGATTTGCCTCCCTCATGGGGAGGGCTGGGAATAATGGGGAAGGAGCAGGGAAGCGGGGCTGAAGGTCTTCTGGGAGAAGAGTGTGTGTGGACCCACAGTGCTTTGGGAGCGGGGGGGGGGGGGTTGTGGGGAGGGGGGGGAGGAATGAGAAGGTACAGTGGAAAAACTGCCAAGATTCAGATTGTGGAGGATTTTGTAAACCGTAGAAATGAATTCAGACTGCACATCAAGGCCATTGGGAACCATTAGACTGCTTCCAGGCAGGAAATTAACTCGATAGTATTTGTATTTTGGAAGGATCCTATTGTTTTTGTGAATAAACTAGAAGCCTAGAGGAGAAAGCAGCTAAGAGTGGATTCTAGAACAATGAAGAGTAGAACCACAGGATATGCTGAGGAGATCAAAAGAGGATGGATGACCAAAGGATAATTCCTAAGTTTCAACTCAAGGGACTAAGCTATAAACGTATCAATAACAATAATAATAGTTAGAATGATTGGGTTCTTACTAAGGACGATTTGGCTACATGCTTCACATACATCAAGATCATTATATCAACATTAATGCTATGACCGTTCTCTTTAAAAAGGGAAAATTGGCATGAAGAGCTTAAATAACACGCCCAGGTCTCCCATGGTCTGTAATGATAGTGCCTAGATTTGAACCCAGGTACTCTAAGCTCTAGGCTTGTGTGTGTTCTGTAGGAGATTTCTCAGGGTGAGACATGAAGACCAGGCTTGTTAGGTTCCATGTTAGGCCTGCTAACTTCAGATCACCTCAAGGAGAGAGACCTGAGCAGGTGGACGTGGATTCCGGTGGTCGGTGGTGGTAGACGCGCAGGTGGGAATGGTGCAGAATCACAGCTGAGAGGAGGGGAGGGGTATGGAGAGGCAGGGCAGCGGCCATGGAGTATCTGAATCTCAGCTTGTGTCCAGTATGTCCCGGGGACCCCGCCCCCCGGGGGGGACAAGGACTGTTAAGGGAAGCCTGCCTTGGATTTGGCACTCAAGATTGTTGATGGGCTGAAGTGAAGTGAAACTGAAGTGAGCGAAAGAGATAGAAGGAGACATGGGAAGCTGGAGTTAATTAGAAAATGTCCTTAGCAGGACAGCGCTGGCGGGCTCTTCCTCTCTCCCACGTCCCCAGCTTCCCGTGGGGGGGAGGGGAGGGTGCATCTCCAAGTAGAGGGGGCATCAGTGGAGGGGCTCCAGCCCCTCTGTTCCCATGCGTGGCACCTGCCTATGTGCAGAAGAGGATTGGGTGGGGATGGGAAGGGCTGCAGTCCATCTGGGTAATTCCTCATTCCCACCCACTTGGTGGGAACAGCGCCCCCTGGAGTTCCTAGACTCCCCCGTGCACGATGCCCCTTCTACTACAGCCATAGCTCTCCGTGCCGCCAGGACGCCCATCCTCCCCAGGGTCTATTGCCTTCTGTGGTTCGATAGTTTTATATAAACTTCAATGAGACAGGAATCAAAAATGCTAACCCCGCCCTCGGCAATTCTGCGGGGCTGCGGGTGATGCAGACCGCACGACTCGCTCCTTTACCCCCTGTGACAGCTCAGAGACGCACGTGTCCTGAGGGACTGCAAAGCTCCTCCCAGGCATTGAGAACTTGAAGAGGACCAGCACGTAACCAAGCCAGGGATGGGCGTCAAGAAGGGCCGGGGGAGTAGGAGCATGGCTGGGTGATGTCAGCGGTGTGACACATCCCAGGACTGAAAACAGCCGGGATAGCAGAGCACGGGGCCAGAGGGACGGAGGCTCAGGGTGGTAGAGGAACAGGACAGAAGATCTCTGGAGTCCTGAAGAAGTGACGACAGAGACACGATCGAGACCATCTCAAGTCTTCCAGGTCATATTCCAAGGGTAGGGGCTCTCTCTATTAAGATGAGGAATTCTGTTCTGCCAGGTGGCCTGTGAGGACGGTGACTTTAGTGTTCCGTCTTCTCCATCCTTACAGAAGTGAGTTCGTCCCCTCTGAGGACGGAGCCAGAGAGGCAGGTGGAGGGTGGAGGAGTCTGAAAGCAGGGGCAGAACTGCTTGGCCATTGCCACTTCTGTCTGAGGGGGGAGAAAAAGGACTGTCAAGCACAAAGAAGGGCACTTAGCAGGCTCGAGACCCTGAGGAGAAAGCCTTGGCGAAAGTGGTCAGATAAGCCAAGTTGGCAGGACAGGAGACTGGGATCAGAGCGTGCACAGTTGACTTGGTGACTTTACACTGCGTCTGCTGAAGGCTTCCAAAAGCCGGAGACACTGGGAAGTTAGAGGAAAGAGCGGAGAAGGCGCCCAAGCTCCGGTTAGCTGAGACTTTCTAGGAGACGTCAGGAGGCAGCGATCTGGAAACATCTTTGGCAGAGTAGAAGGAGCCAGCTCCACGTGGGGCTCTCGAGGTGGGTGAAATGGAAGTCTCTAAGCACCTCCTCCATGACAAGTGGCATTTCCAAAAGGGGCCCAGGGGGGCTTTCCAACTGGTGGGCGCCCCAGCTCCTCTGGACGAGGGCTGAGAAGGATCTCCTTCGTTCCCGCGTTCCCACTTCATTCCAAGAGCCAGAGTCGTGTCCTGTGTAAATTCTCCGACGTGCGGAGGTCCTTCCCAGTTTGAGGCTGCTAATAAGAAATCTCTTAACTTTTTATTTGACTGAAACATCTTTATTTTTATTGTACTTAAAAGATATCTTCACTGGTTACAGGATGCTAGGCTGGAAATTTATTTTCTTTCAGCCCTTTAAAAATCTCATTCTATGGTCTACTGCTTTCCGTCGTTTCTATGGTAAGTCAGCTGTCAGGATTATTCTTGTTCCTTTGAAGTTAATATATCTTTTAGCTTTATTTTTTCCTATTTGTCTTTGTTTCCAGCATTTAGAGTATTACTAAGTGTGGTTTTTCTTTGTGTTTAGTTCTTAAAAGGTTTTTAATGTGGTTTTGTCCGTTCTGAAAGAGTGCTGACGTTATCTTGTTAAATGGTGCTCTGTCCACTCTCCTTCTCCATTCTCACAACTCCAAGAGGCTACATCTTTTCACAAGATGATACAAGTGCCCAGCTTCTTTTTTTCCAATCTCTCCTTATTTTTGTCTCATAATTTCTTTTCATCTATTTTCCAGTTCATGAATCTTCTCTTTATCTAAGACCAATATGTTACTAAATAACGTGTCGTTACTAAACAATATGTTATATCTATTAAGAACTTCTCGTGTGTTTTCAGTTGTACAGTTATCATTTCTTAGGAATTACAGTTCTCTGGTGAAACTCCACATTCCCATGTTTTTCTTTTCCCTTAGATAAAATAAGCAGAGTTGTTTTTTAAACATGTCTGATTACTCTAATGTCTGAATTATCTTTGAGTCTGTTTTATTGCTTTTCTCTTAGCATGGGAATGTAATTACTGTTTCTGTGTTTAAGAAAAATAAACCTGCTTGTTAAAAAAAATCCCCGTAGTCTCTGGATGCACTCTCGAGAGGTTTCATCTTATCTTTTCTGGCAAGCAGCTAGAGTAGAAGATTATGTATCCTTATACCCATCCAAGCTGGACTTAAGTTGATTGGGAATCAGGAACTTGGACTCTCTTGTGTTTTGTTTTTGTTGTTAATTTTTACTTTCCTGATGCAGTTTTTCAATAATCAAAATAGTCTTTGGCTATTTCCTCCTAACACCAATTGTTAGTGTGTGCTCCATGAAACTCCCCAAAGTATGTTTTTTTCTTCATAGCTGTGGTCTTTTCTTCCTAGCGGCACCCTGATCTGTAGAGATCTTATAGTGAAAAGTGTGAGTGTGGAGCTCAATTCTTGCAACTCCCTTTAAAGGTTGCTTTTTTTAAAGCAGCACTGGAGTCTGAACACGCCCTTACGTCGCTCCATCTCTGTCTTGTTGGCACAGCACTCCTGTTAAGAGCTTTCTGCACTGTGTGTCAGTGATGGGGGGGGGAGAATGGGATACCCAACAATGGCGACATGTGCTCACTGGGGGACTTGAAGGATAACCACTCTCGCAGGACTACCCTTCATTGTAGGCTTACACCCAAGGGAGGTGCATCTCTGCTCTGGGGCGTCACATGTCTGAAGCTATATCTTATCCTCGTCATTGTTGTGATGACAAACCTAAAGCTTGAAAATAGCTGGACAAAATGAAAGGGTAAAAAAAATGACTCTTTTAAAAGCCTTGTTGCCCAATTAAATATATTTACTAAAATGTCACTAGACATTTGCTTCAGTTCTGCTTCATCTATAGATTATCTATCTATAAGTTATATAGATCCTATAATCTATCTATAGATTCAATATCAGTAGATTATAGATCTGCTCTATCTATAGATTAGATGCTCTATCTATAGATTATCTCAATCCTAAGAAGAATCAATGAGATAGGAAAGATAATTACCCTGGAAAAAATTGAATCTTGAAAAGATTGTCACCTTGGAGTCCAGAACCAGGAAGTAAATGTCAAAAGCAAGTTTGAACTCATTTTTCTAACCTAAATATCCATGTTCTTTCTCTATTTCTCTCCCCTATTTCCAGATTCTTCCTATTCCTATCTAGCCCTATGTGGATTATCAGTGTGATGATATTCAACACTTTCATTTATAACTTCTATAGCAAATCAGTATTTAAAAAAACAAAAACAAAGCTTTAGGTAGCTACAGGAAGCAGTGAGTGACAGGGCTTTTATTTTCAGAGGCGGGAGTTAGGAGAAGTGCTCTCGGCAGCATCAGATAATGAGTTACGGGAAGTGATAACTCAGCCTACAGCTGGACACTCAGTGCTGGCCAGTGAATCAGCAGTGAGTCCTCCCAGCCTGGGTCATAGGGGAGCCGCTCCTCCAGCTGAGGCCCCGCCCTGCCCCGTCCTCTGAGAAGAGCCATGCCCTCAGCATCGTGGAGGATGAAAGCTCACAGGAACTTCGGTTATCATGCATCTGTTTCACATTCCTTTAGGAAGAGAGTATTTCAGACTTTCCTCCCCAATGCTTAAGAGAAAGAGCCATTAACTGTCCGGCTAGTTTGGATGACAAGTTTGCAAAATCTACCTCTTGGGTAACATTTTTGCCTTTTTACACTGCTTGAACTTTTGTTTAGGACTTTGAAAATCGTATGGAAACGCAAGAGAGAGGGATATAATTCTTCAGAAAAAAATGGCAGATGTGTGGACAGGGTCATCTTGGTTGATGACAACACAGGAGTATGCTTCTTGGGCTAGGGTCGGGGGTCCTTGAGAAGGGACCTAAGTGATTACTTTTTCTTAAATAACTATTTATTAGGGAAAATTGACTTCTTCCCCCCAACCTTGTTTGGGCTCTCGGGGTCACGCCTGGTCCTATATGTGTATGAGCCATTTAGTTCCTCGTGAGCCTGAGAAGACATGCTGTCACATCTCATCCATAGGAAACTGCTGCTCACACCAATGGAACAGGAAGCACTTGCACAATTGCACCGCCATCACCACCAGGAATTGGATACTAAGTAGATAGAACTGAGGTTAAAGACAAATGTTTTATTCAACGTAGAAATTAGAAATGACAATTATGAAAGTTGATATTGCAAAGCAGAGCATAGGAAAGTTTCCCACTTCCCCCCCCCACTTTAAAGGTCTTTTGTATTTCTGATTTTTATTCTTTTACTGTGATTATTATATAATTTAATGCTTGTTTTCGTACCTTTATGAAGGTATCGATCTAGAACAAATGGTACACATCTGTAATGTATGATTTAACATGCAAGACATTTCAAATAAGGAGGATGACTGTAGCACCCCTAGACTTTTACATTTCATTTTCTAAAGTGGCACAGCAAGTTGTTGTAGAGAAGCTCCACCATAAGGCAGGCTCTAGCCAGGGAGAGCAGAGATAGGAGTGGAGAGACCAATGAGAAGGGAGAGACAGACGGTAGTGTGAGAGAAATCACAGTGGGAAGAGGAAGGAGTGGTGTATTTGAGAGGCCAGAGGTTAGTGACTAGAAAGATGAGAGGCGAGAGAGAGAATCTCTCATCTGTCTCCCCCTCCTCTGGACCTCTCACAACTCTCTCTCTCTGGCTCTGGACTACTTTCTGACCTATCATCTCTTTCTAGGTCTCTGCTGCATGTTTCCTGTCTTTCCCCAGACCTCTCCTCAAAAGAGAGGAGAGCTCAAGAGAGAAAGGTGAGGAGAGGTCTGTATATGTGTATATATGTATTTAGACACATATACATATATGTATGTACACATATATACGTGTAAGGTCCAGAGAGAAAGACACATGGGAGATGAGGGGTCTAAAGAGGGAGATGTGAGGAGAAAGAGATAATAGTCCTGAGAGAAACAGAGAGGAAGGGAGGGGTTCAGAGCGCTTAAGAGGTCTTAGGGAGAGATGAAAGATCCAGAGAGCAAGAGGGAAGATAGTATATATGGATATGTGTGTATGCACACATATATGTATATATGGGGGGTCTCAAGAGTGACGGAGATGCTAGGTCCAAAGAGTGTGTGTATGTGTATGAGAGAGAGAGAGAATAGTGGAGAAAGATAGTGGTGCTGAAAGAGAGACAGACAGACAGACAGACCCAGAGAGGAGGTGCAAGAGAGAGGAGTGATCCCAAGAGAGAAAGATGAGTTTGAGAGAAAGAGGAAAGGGAGAGAGACAAAGAGGGATGAATGATCCAGAGAGCAAGAGAGAGGAGAGAGGAGAGGGATGAGTGGTCCCAACAGTGATAGACACGGAGAGCTGGAGAGAGATGGGAGGTCCAGAGAGAGGTGAGAGGTCTAGACCGAAAGGTGAGAAGTCCAGAGAGAAACTGACACAAGATAAAAAGTCCAGAGAAAGATGAGTGGCAGAGATGAGAGGTCTGGGCGGGGGAGTCTAAAGAGCACACACCAAAGAGATGATAGTTGAGAAAGGGAGAGGGAGATGGGAGGAGAAAGAGGAGTGATTCCAATAGAGAAAGCGAGAGAGAGAGAGGGGGGAGAAGGAAATGGTGGTCCTGAGAGACAGAGACCCAGAGAGGGAGGGGTGTGCGTGTGTGTATGAGAGAGAGAGGCAGGAGATAGGTAAGAGCGGGTAGAGGGCTAAAGCTGAGCAGGGGCCAGAGGGCACAGGAATGGAGTCCTTTTTGAAAGATGAAAGGTCTGAGAGGAAGGGGGGGCCATAGAGAGAGGGAGTGGGAGGTTGGAAAGAGAAGGGGAGTGGTGTGTGTAGAGCGAGGTGCAAGGCAAAACACAGGCAAGGAAAGAGGAGGGAGAGCAGAGAGGAACTAGAGAGAGGTGAAGCAGGGGAGAGTGATACCAGTAGAGGAGAGAAAGAGAGGAAGCATGGTGAAAGAAGAGAGAGAAGAGGTGGGGAGGGGGGAGTGCCAGTGAGGAGGAGGGGGGAAGAGGACAAAAAACGCTGAGAATAGGAGAGAGCGGCCTGAGTGGAGGGAGGCTGGAGATGGAAGGAAGACAGGAGGAGGGCAGACAGAGAATGAGGGGGAAGGGAGACAGAACAGGGAGGGGGAAGGGGAAAGAGGGGGGAGGGGGAGAGAAGAGGGGAGGGGGGTGTTGGAAGGCAAGCCCTCTTACCTGCATCCAGTATGGAGAACAGAACCAGGCAGGGACTCCCCTGATGGGAGTCGGGCCTCCAGTTGGTCCCAGATTTCATCTTCCCAGCCCTGGTAGTGGGGGGATGCATTGGGTATGCCCCAGAGCACTGAAGTTCAATGAAGCCAAGATGTCAGGGGGTCCTTAAGGCATTACTGGTTTGTGTCCAAATGGTCTTATGTTAAAAAACATGAGTTCTCCAGGGGCTGGGTGTCAGCTGTGGACACACCCTAACCCACTTTGCTTGATTGGGTATCATGAAATCACTTCATTTCTTTTCAGTCCCTCCTTCCTCCCCCTTCCCTCCCCCCCCCCCCCCACGGCTCCAAGTCACTTGTCATTATTTCCACGTGGGGCTGGCTGAGCGTTAGGAAGCACTCTTACTTAAGAATTTAGATCTGGGAACTTGGCAAGGCCTTCAGCAAAGAGCTGATGAGAAGGTGCCAGGGTGGTCAGCTCTCCAGATAATTTTGAGGCAGCTTGGGCAATTTATGGTAGGGGGGGGCAGAGAACACACTGTATTGGATGCATTTCAGGACTGGGGGAAGGGATGCAGAATGGAGTTTAATTAAAATTCGGATCCCAACTTTGCCTATCTCCTTGCCAAGTCAGCAGCCAGCATTTCTGTTCGTCGTTCTGGTGATTTTGCTGCAATGACATACTTAGTTACCTCAAAAATGCTGGCCAATCTGCCTCACACGTCAGGATGCTGACCAGATGCTCTACCTAGGCCTGCCACTCTGCTGTATTTCGCCTGTGATTTTGGAGATAACTGATGGATCACTGCTGGAGGGGGGCGGGGGGGGAGGCTGGGAAAGGATCTGGGGGTGAAAAGAGCGGATTACAAATGAGAAACCCCGTCAGATCACACAGCTTCACGGACCTTTCCAAACTGCTTGTTTTCTAGGTAGCTGAGTCGAGTTTCTGAGCAGGGGCTCCTCTGCCTTTATCGTGGTCCAGCCATGAAGTTCTTCCTGCTTCGTGTCTGCACGCTGCTCCTGATGGCTTCGCAGCTGAGGGCAGTCAGCTTTCCCGAAGATGAGGAGCCCCTTAACACTGTTGACTACCACTGTAAGTTACCCACAGCAGTGTTTTCTCCTAAAAAGGAAGCATATTCATTTTCACAACCAGGGAGAGATTTTTTTTTGCATGTTAATGTATTCTGCGATCATGTCTTCGTGTTTGAAAACAATGGAGCAGTTTGGTTGCCTTTCTGGCAACCCATGTATCGAGGCAGATATATGGTCTATATATCTCATATACTCTTTGAGCATAAACAAAAGGACCATTATGGTATCTATTTTCAGTATAAAAAGAAAAAGACCATTTGCTGACATTTGCTGCCTTTTATTCATTTATATTCAAGACCTTAAGAGAGGAATTTAGTTAAAACCTTTCTACAACTAGTATATACAGCTAATCAATGCTGTCTATTGATTCTTCAGCTCCATAATCCTGACTGATGGGTTAGCCCATTTTTACTTGCAGATTCAAAGCAATATCCGGTTTTTAGAGGACGCCCTTCAGGCAATGAATCACAGCACAGGCTGGACTTTCAGCTGATGTTGAAAATTCGAGACACACTTTATATTGCTGGCAGGTAATTTTCCTCTCATTGGTTTATTAGATTAAAATTCTTTTCTCTTGTGGTGCTTGCATTAATGTGTCTAGTTCATGAAAAACTAATATGTGATTGTGATCGAGAATTGCAAGTAGCCCAAAATATTCACAGAGAAGAGTCAGTGTTATATACCAAAAACAAAATACAGAGCTAAAAGCCTTCAGCAGTGCTATTTTATTACTGCCATCAAAAAAAAAAAAACCCAAAAACAAAAAACAACCCATATACCATTCTTTCCCTAAAGCAGCAGGGAAAAAAGATCATTCCTTATTCTCTCTTAACTTAGAATTGTTGAAGCAAATATTAGAAATATCTCTATGCTAATACCAACTGGCAGTTTGACTCGGGCTTGGAGAACTTGTGTTTGATTACAGTAGTAGTATAGATATAAAAGCATCTCACTAATGAAAAAGAACTCTGTTAATTTTATTTGGGACAGAGACAATCCAGAGGACCTCCAAACCACAGCAAAGGCAGATATGTGGAACTAAATGAGCAGTAACTTCGCATTTTTATGCATCCAACATGATTTGACTTCTTCCCTTATTTCCACCAGGGATCAAGTTTATACAGTCAACTTAAATGAAATCCCCCAAACAGAAGTCATTCCAAGCAAGGTGAGCCATTAACAATTAGGAAATTTGTTTGCATTTACTTAGGACTTGAGTTATTACTGCTCCCTCCTCCATATATGTTCATCCTGAACTCTGGTTTGCTTAATACAGAAGCTGACATGGAGGTCCAGACAGCAAGATCGAGAAAACTGTGCTATGAAAGGCAAGCATAAAGTGAGTGCAGCAGACAGGACCTCCTAGGGTCTTTGTGTAAGCTACATACCAGGACATCACCATATGTTATGTGTAACCTCAATGTACTTACTCTCTTTAGGATGAATGCCACAACTTTATCAAAGTATTTGTTCCCAGAAACGATGAGATGGTTTTCGTTTGTGGTACCAATGCATTCAATCCTATGTGCAGATATTATAGGGTAAGCGGGTTTTTTTGATCTTGTTTTGTTCTTCGCTGGCCTACTACTCAAGTTCAGCCCTTTCTCTATAATCCAGAAATTTGTTTGATCCCTAATGTTCTAAAAATAAGCAAAGAAGAATTCTTCAATATAATTTCAATATAAATAAAGCAATATTGCGTTCAAACAGGTACAGTGAACAGAAGTGACAAGGTCTATTTATTTTTCTTTTGTAGTTGAATACCTTAGAGTATGATGGGGAAGAAATTAGTGGCCTGGCAAGATGCCCATTTGATGCCAGACAAACCAATGTTGCCCTGTTTGCTGGTAAGAACCTGTGCTGTCATGAATATAAATGATTCATGACACCGAAGGGACAAAATGAATTTAAATGGGGGAGGAATTAAAAAGCTCATAACTTTGTCAGACACAGGTATTTCAAAGGCTAAAATAGTTGAACACATTTTTTTTAAAGAAAAAACAAGAGCCAGGACATATTAATGCATATTATACGTCTTCGGACTTGTGGCTCTGTTGCTAACTAAGCTAGTGACCCCTGAGTAAGTTCCTTAATTTTGGATGTTTATGTCCTTCATCTGTAAAATGAGATAATGTGATAGGACCACTTGGTAGAGGCTGACTGAACGTCAGGTATATACTTATCTGACTAGATAATGGTGGCAGGTGGAAGCTCCGCAAGGGGTCTAACACACTGCTGGATAATTATGGTTATTTTACCCAATTATCACTTTGGTTTCAGATGGGAAACTATATTCTGCCACAGTAGCGGACTTCTTGGCCAGTGATGCTGTTATTTATCGAAGCATGGGGGACGGATCTGCTCTTCGCACCATCAAATATGATTCCAAGTGGATCAAAGGTACCGGGGAAGAGGGCTGGGTGGCACTGTGGGCGGGGTGGCTCTCCAGCGAGCAGCAGCCAAGGCTGACCAGAAGTACCGTGTGCAGTTCTCTGGTGGTTCATCTGCAACAAACACATACTGCTTTCACTGTGGACCGGAGCACTGATAGAGAAGGGGAACCTTGTAGGCATGTCAGGAAGAGGAAGTTCATCAAGGAACCCCCAAAACAGAAGCCTAGAGAGCACTCTTGTCTCGTGTGCCGGTTTGTCTGACTGCAAATGCGGAGAGCGGACTCGCCCACCCCCATCTGCCCACCTTGTTAAGTTACACTGAGAATCCTCCGTGAGGCCACAACTGCAGAGTCATTTGCTTCTTGAGATTCTAGCAAAGTTGTGGGTTTTTCTTTTTTCATTCTCAGGGTAATAAGTTTTCTTCCCTAGTTAAGTAGGTTAATGAATAAGTCTGTTGAAACAAAGCTCTTTGCTGCAGTGTAGTTCCCTGTAGGCCTTTTTACAGTCCATTAGCTGACTTTAAAGACACTTACAGGCCCCTGAAGCTGGAACACACCCATATTGGGGCTCCTCGAAATCAGTGCCTTGATGTGACTCTCCAACATCTGTCCGTAATCCCTAGCAGTAGAGATCCTATCCTAAATTATCCTTTGAGGACCAGTTTGTTTGCGTTTTTTCTTTCAGAGCCACACTTCCTTCATGCCATAGAATATGGAAACTATGTCTATTTCTTCTTTCGTGAAATTGCAGTGGAACACAACAACTTAGGCAAGGCGAGTATGCGGAGTGGGTTCGTATTGGGAGTTGAGGCCAGTTTGGTGAGCGGGACAGAATGGTTTCCAGCGTCCTGGTTACAACGCATGGAAGGCTGAATTCAGAGATCGGGGTGCTGGGAAACACCGGAACGATGACTAAATTGGGGACAGCAACTCTTAGGCCTTCAGAAAGTTACATTTTTTTTAAATATCACCATCGACAGTGCTCTCCACATAACCTCTGAACTATGGAGGCTTTGTCTACTCTTCAGAAATCCATTGATAGGCTAGTCTTTTACCTCGTCAAAAGGCAGGACTGAAAAACTAAGGGATCCTGTTTAATCCAGAAAGTGATCTTAAATGATTTCAGTTTCTCCCGAGGTTAAAGACCACTTTTTATTTTTCTTCTTGAGATAGAGCCTGGGTGATTAGCATCCACTCTTAAGATACGCCTCTGTGTCCCAGCTGCTGGAATTAAAGGCGTAACCCATCACATCGCCCTGACGTTGGTTGTGCATCTCATGAGCAATGGGATGTGTTGCTCACAGGTATATCTCGTTTGCCTTCTTCCTGCACAGATGCCCCAGGAGAGGATGGCTACATTTTTTTTTTTGAACCAAATATCCTGAGCATTTCTAGTCTCTCATCACTTAAATATCAGCACTTGGTTCCTAGTCCTTTCCCTCCTCCTGATAAGCCACCGTTCTCTTTTGTTCCTGGACAGGCTGTATATTCCCGTGTGGCACGCATATGTAAGAATGACATGGGTGGCTCCCAGCGGGTCCTGGAGAAACACTGGACTTCGTTTCTGAAGGCTCGGCTTAACTGTTCCGTCCCGGGCGATTCTTTCTTCTACTTTGATGTGCTGCAGTCGATAACAGACATCATCCAGATCAACGGTGTCCCCACTGTGGTCGGGGTGTTCACCACGCAGCTCAACAGGTAAGAACGCGTCCTTGAGGCTGCTAAAGAGGCTGTGTGCTCCCTTGCAGGGAACGGGGCCACTGGCCTGCTATCCCGCTTCTTCCTCATCATTCTCGCGCTTCTAAATTTGTTCAGCATTCCTGGTTCTGCAGTCTGTGCGTTTAGCATGGAAGACATTGAGAAGGTATTCAAAGGACGGTTTAAAGAACAGAAAACTCCAGATTCTGTTTGGACAGCAGTCCCTGAAGACAAAGTCCCAAAGCCAAGGTAAAGAAAACCCATTGAAAAGGATTTTTGTCTTGAACAAAACCTCCCCCTGTGGTCATTGGAAGCATCCATCCATCTTCAGAGAGCAGCTGGGCCAACTTCCCGGTCCAGGAAGGGGTTCCTGTGTAGCATCTCAGATACAGCCCGTCACCAGCCCCCTGCAGTCTGCTAGCACCCTGTGCTTGCCAGTGTGGAATTCAGAGAACTAGCATGGCTCCTGTGTTTTTGTTGACTCTCCTTCCTCTCAAAGTGTGTACTTAACTCCTTAGATACAATTTGGGGGGTCTGGGGGGGGGGGGGTGAGCAGTAAGAAAACACTTTTTCTTTCAGGCCTGGCTGCTGTGCAAAACATGGCCTTGCTGAAGCGTATAAAACCTCCATCGACTTCCCGGATGAAACCTTAGCATTCATCAAATCCCACCCCCTCATGGACTCTGCGGTCCCCCCCATTGCCGACGAGCCCTGGTTCACAAAGACCCGAGTCAGGTGGGATGGTGGCGGGGGGGGGGGGGGGGGACGCGGTGGCCAGCTCCCGTCCTGTGCTCTCTTGCGGTTGTCGTTCCAGTCTGACTCCCCCGCCACCCTCTCGCAGGTACAGATTGACAGCCATCGCCGTGGACCGCTCCGCAGGGCCCCACCAGAACTACACAGTCATCTTCGTTGGCTCTGAAGCTGGCATTGTACTTAAAGTTTTGGCAAAGACCAGTCCTTTCTCTTTGAATGACAGCGTGTTACTGGAAGAAATTGAAGCTTACAACCAAGCAAAGTAGGTGTATTGTAGGAGATAGCGCTTCAGCACACTGCTCAGAAATTTCTGGTGTCTATCCCAATTCAATCTACTCGCTTCCTCTCAGCCCTTTAAATTAGTGGTTTGGGTTTGGTTTTGTTTAGGTTTTTTTCTTCATGTCTTTTGGGTTCCTGGAGCCAGTGCACTAGTGTACAGAGGGGTGAATAATAGTTGATGAATGTGAAAATAATTCAGTCCTCATTTTTCACTTGTGGAAATGAGAACATTTTAATTTTAGCCCTACCCCTTTTGTCTTCCCGGTATATTTCAGGATGCTTCCTATGCACATATTTATTAGTATTTATAGTTTACTGGGTTCTTCAAACCAGAATGTAAGAAATGATTTGAGCAATTGAAACAAGATATAGGTAACAGAATTAGAGCCAAGAAAACCCTGGTAAACATTTAACATGCGATGATTCAAATGTGTACAAACATCACTAGATTCGCCCACGCCCTTCACAAATGTAATCTTCGAAAACCCTTTGCCCCCCCCCCCGAAATTTAACCATCCATACAAATCACATGATTATTATTCCTCAAACTATGTGCCTGTTTGGCTCGCTAGTATCAAGTACACTAAAATTTCCCCAATCACTGCAAAGCCAAGCCGTCCTTGCTTATTAGTCCATGCGGCTTCCGACCCACTAGATGTATGTCTTCAATAATCTATCCCATCCAATAGGTGCAGTGCAGAGAATGAGGAAGAGAAGAAGGTCATCTCGTTACAGCTGGATAAAGACCACCATGCTTTGTATGTGGCATTCTCCAGCTGTGTGGTCCGCATTCCCCTCAGCCGCTGTGAGCGGTACGGATCGTGTAAGAAGTAAGCGCACGTTTGTGAACTTACGCTGGGTCCTGGGCCTTCGTGGATGAGGAAACTCCAGCCATGCTGTGCTTACCGTTCTACAGGTCGTGCATTGCCTCTCGTGACCCGTACTGTGGCTGGTTAAGCCAGGGGACCTGTGGGAGAGTAACTGCAGAGGTGCCGTAAGTAGGCTTTGTCGTGTTCATGATGAACTGTCTCCTCTCCAGGGTCTCTAAAGCTCTACGCTTAAGAAACTTTCCTTCTTTCTTTCTTCCCTCACTTTTTGGAATGAGAACAAAGTAAAAAAATTAAAAAAAAAAAAACCACCTGAAATGTGAGAAGGAAGGGAACTTACTGACATAATGATTCTTAAGAGAAATGGATATATGGGGGGGGGGGGGAATTCCTTTTATCTCTATAACCATCCCAGTGACATTTTTCAATGCATTTTGAGCTAGTCGTGCGTGTTGAAATGTCGATTTGCGCTTTCTGCCCATCCTGACTAATCAGTCTGTCTTCTTGGTTCTGCTCTGGTGGTCACTTGGGTCCCTATGAAGGCTGCTAACCGAAGACTTCTTTGCTTTCCATAACCACAGTGCTGGAGAGTATGAACAAGACACAGAATACGGCAACACGGCCCATCTAGGGGACTGCCATGGTAAGACAAACCTTCTCCCGAGACACCTCTTTTGGACCACCTCTGCACGTGAACATTATTTTACACTCAGCCTTGGGAAGGACCCGGGACGCACACCACCTAGCATTTAACTTTAAAACTTCGCAAAAGCTGAGCTGTTTGGTCATGGGGGATACAAAAGAAAATAATCTTTACTTTTTTTTTTTTTTCCTTTTCCTCACCGTTTACAATTTCATAGGAAAAACAAAAATCTGGAGAAAAGTAGTCTAACCAGTAGGTTAATCTTTTTAATTTGTAGTCTTTTCTTTTAACTTTTTTAAGTTACTTGGAATTCATAAATTTTTTGCTTTCTTTTTGGTTACTTTTCACTGATTCCTTGTTCCTTTAATTCTTTTAGAAATTTTGCCTACTTCAACTACACCAGATTACAAAATATTTGGCGGTCCAACATCTGGTTAGTTTTGTCTCATGTTTTTGAATTAACCACCTTTGCTTTCCTTGAGTTCAACATTTTCAACCCCTTTTCCCCCTCCCTTTTGCGCAGTTTGGCAGCCCTTCATTTTTCTGCTTTGACTCATAACCCCACTGATGATGGTACCCAAAGACTTATTCTAATTCAACACTTCACCCCTGTGTAGCATGTTAACAGTTCATCATTGAGCAAGGCACATCCGTTTCAGAAAAAGCCAACAGGTTCACATGAACTGCATTCCAGCTGCACGCCCGCCCACCCACCCACCCACCCACCCAAGCTTTCTCTCTCTCTCTCACCCTTTGCATCGTGAATGTTTCCTCTGGTCATCTATATGGAATGGATGGCGGACTTCCATAATTTTCCCCTTCTCTCCTCACCTTTCCTAAGACCCAGTAAACAAATACACATTTCCCTGAAAATGTGTATTTATGAGTGTTAAGGATTGTTTTGCGGTGATCCTGGGACGCTGAATGTCAGTCTCAGGAGCTTCAGCTGGATGAAGCTGAGTTTGGTGTGTTAAGATGGTCAGTGGTTCTCTGTGCTTCTCCATCTGTATTTGCTCGGGCGCATTCATCTGCGACGACTACCCCAGTAAGAACTGGGATCTAAGGTTTCAGCCTCAAAGCTGAATGTACTTACCTTTGGAGGGAAATTGACTTGGTCAGGAATAGCCATCTAAAAAAGTTAAGTAACTCTCGAATCCGGTTGCTGCTTCTGGGGTTCAGAGTAGTTCTCTTCCTCGAGGGGAGGGAGAAGGATGGAAGATCTTGTGTATCTAAACATCCTTGCTTTTGTTTGCATTACTGCTTATTCTTTGGTAGAAACTCCCTAGGTATTTTGGAGACTATAAGCTGTGATCTCTGCTATAGAGACAGGCCCTTAGTGGATAGGAGGCCCATGGTCAGGCAGAACAGGTTTATCTGTATCAAGTGTTTACTAAGACATAAATAGGTATTGATAGATGAAATCAAATGGTAGCTTCCCCAGTGAAGGAAATAAATGTCCAATCACCTATAAAAGTGCCTTCTTTGTAAAATATACATAAAAAGAACTTACCAGAGGATGAGTAGCAAAATAACGCAGCTTCCCTGGGAATATCTTCCATTTTGCAGTCTGCTTATCATGTCTTCAGTGAGTTCTCATACTTCCCTTGCAAGAAAAGGCTATGGTGTAGGCTCTTCAGGTATATTTTGATGAAGTCCTAGATAGAACAAGCTTTCTTACCATATTTATTTAAACTTAAAAATGCAACAGACCAATCAGAAAAGTTTTCTGATGCTACCCATGTTAATGAACATCTGTTTGCCACCACAGACATGGAGGTATCTTCATCTTCTATAACCACAGTGGCAAGTATCCCAGAAATCACATCTAAAGTGATTGATACCTGGAGACCTAAACTGACGAGTTCCCGGAAATTTGTAGTTCAAGATGACCCAATCACTTCTGATTTTACTGATTCTTTATCGGGTATCCCAAAGGGTAAGGCCTCATCAGGGAACTCATCTCTTAACTGTGTGGAAACCTGATTCCTAGTATCTCAGGGAGTGTGCAGTTTCAAGTGGTGAATCTTAAGGGAGCTGCCACCGCCACACTTCTTCCAAGCCTCTGGCTGGAGTGACTTCGGTTTTCTACTGTTAAGTCTGAGTACATTCCTTAAAGGAGGAAAGGCATGGAATGCCACTCAGACAATCTAATCTGTGTTGATTTCTCTCTGAAGAAGCTGAGAACCTGTTGGTATCAAGGAATGTTGAGGATCACCTCAACATAAAAAAAAGAACACTCATGAATGGCAGATACCCTGATAACAAATATTTTTACCTAAGAGAGCCTTTCCCAGCCTCTTGGTTAGCTTTAATCCAAAATGCAATATGCAGTGGACATTTGAGGTACAAAGTTGCTTGAATGCCACAAGCAATAATGCAGAACAGACACTGCCTCTATCATGGGCAAAAAGTGATGGTTATGGACAGTTATAAAACAGCTGTATGTTGAGCTACCTTATTAGATATAGTACTTTACAAAAGAAAAAAAAATCTATTCCTCAGCGCCTACTACTAAACTGTGGTATCCGGTTTCCAATCAGTTTTTATGTCAATCAATGCCTTGTCATTTATGATTTACATCTGTTGATTTTTGGTCTTATATCTTTTTACTATAAAACATTTTATAACCATTTTTCTTTCTGATTTGTTTTCTTCAAGTATATCACTTCTATTTTTTTCTTTCTTTGTCTTTCACAATGCCACTAAATTCCATAACCATGATCATTTATTTAAAATGACTAATATTCAAAGCCCTTAGTACTGACCTAAAGCTATGTAGAGTTGTCAAAACCCTTTAGCTCACTTATTCTGGGATAGGTGTGTGTATAGCATGTAATAGACTTAGATACCTCTTAAACTAACATTTCTTTGAATGACTGTTAGATGTCTGTGGTTGCATTAAAAATTCCAATATTTACAAACTAATTTACTCGTCTCCTCCAGGTCTAATTTAAATAGCTCTCAACTACCTCCAGATAACGTAATGGTATTACTTATCTAATTCATAAAATATTGCCTTATATTGTTTCCTTATACTGGGTTTCTTCTATAGCAGGTAATTCAAGAATGCTTTGCCCTGAAATGGAATGGAAAACAAATCAGCACAAGCATGTACTTGTGCCTCACAATGACCAAGCAGATGCTTTTAGTTTATGATCAAATCCTGTGTTCTTATACTAGTTAAGTTAGCATAATTCTCCTAGCATAATGTATGTTTATGCTAATTTGTGCATTTTTCCTAATCCCAGCAGCTGCTCTTTAATCCTGATTTATGAATGAGGAGAAAATCATGAGATAAAGCATTTCAAGGGATTGAAACTAGTTATTGGGAACGTACAGACCGTTTAACTAATTTTTTAGGTGAAAACAAGATATCTAACAACTACTTATGAGAGATGATGGGGTAAAGGACAGAAAAAAATATAGATCAGTGGGAGATAGAGTTATGCAGCAATCATATGTCTCTGGAGAACCTACTGTGATGAAAGAAAAATCTCAGTAGTGTGTACTCGACCCTGCAAGCTAGGCACCAGGGCCGTGTGAGGGGAGGGTCAGTCCAGTGGAAGCACCTCATTCAGACTTCCCTTGTGTGTCTATTGCAGGTGTCCGATGGGAAGTCCAATCTGGAGAATCCAACCAGATGGTCCACATGAATGTCCTCATCACCTGCGTCTTTGCCGCTTTCGTTTTGGGC